>NC_047099.1:4516771-4877203 GCF_902459505.1 Geotrypetes seraphini | reverse complement strand
TTCCAGTTTTCTACCACTCTCTGGGTGAAGAAGAACTTCCTTACGTTTGTACGGAATCTATCCCCTTTCAACTTTAGAGATTGCCCTCTCGTTCTCCCTACCTTGGAGAGGGTGAACAACCTGTCCTTATCTACTATGTCTATCCCCTTCAGTACCTTGAATGTTTCGATCATGTCCCTTCTCAATCTCCTCTGTTCGAGGGAGAAGAGGCCCAGTTTCTCTAATCTTTCACTGTACGGCAACTCCTCCTACCGTTTAACCATCTTAGTTGCTCTTTTCTGGACCCTTTCGAGTAGTACCGTGTCCTTCTTCATATACGGTAACCAGTGCTGGACACAGTACTCTAGGTGAGGGCGCACCATGGCCCGGTACAGCGGCATGATAACCTTCTTTGATCTGTTTCTGATCCCCTTCTTTATCATTCCTAGCATTCTGTTCACCCTTTTTGCCGCAGTCGCACATTGCGTGGACGGCTTCATCGACTTGTCGATCAGAATTCCCAAGTCTCTTTCCTGGGAGGTCTCTCCAAGTACCGCCCTGGACATCCTGTATTCGTACATGAGATTTTTGTTACCTACATGCATCACTTTACACTTATTCACGCTGAACCTCATCTGCCATATTGACGCCCATTCGTCGAGCCTGATTATGTCACGTTGCAGATCTTCGCAATCCCCCTGTGTCTTCACTACTCTGAATAACTTTGTATCGTCCGCAAATTTAATCACCTCACTCGTCGTACCAGTGTCTAGATCATATATAAAGATGTTGAGGAGCACGGGTCCAAGCACCGAGCCCTGCGGCACCCCACTGGTGATGCTCTTCTAGTCCGAGTATTGTCCATTTACGCCCACTCCGTTTCCTTGAAGTAGTCGTTCATGCGGATCCTTCTCAAACGCCTTCTGAAAATCCAGATATACAATGTCGACCGGGTCGCCCATGTCTATCTGTCTGTTTACTCCCTCAAAGAAGTGCAGCAAGTTCATCAAACACGATCTGCCTTTGCTAAAAACGTGCTGACTGGTCCTCATCAGCCCCTGTCCATCAAGGTGATCAATGATGCGATCCTTTATCAGCGACTCTACCATCTTTCCCGGTACCGAGGTCAGACTCACCGGTCTGTAGTTTCCCGAATCTCCCCTCGCACCTTTCTTGAAGATCAGCGTAACATTTGCCACCTTCCAGTCTTCCGATATCTTTCCCGATTTGATCGACAGATTGGCTATTAGTTGAAGCAGTTCAGCTATGGTCCCTTTCACTTCCTTCATGACCCTCGGATGGATGCCAGTCTCGGATGGATCCCCAGTCCTGGGGACTTATCGCTCTTAAGCCTATCAATCTGCCTACATCCCTCCTCTAGACTGACCGTCAATCCTATCAGCTTTTCGTCTTCATTTCCAGCATATAGCCTGATGGGTTCCAGTATGCTGTATACATCTTCTTCGGTAAATACAGATGCAAAAAATGTGTTCAGTTTGTCGGCGATTGCTTTGTCCTCCTTTAGCGCTCCCTTTATTCCATGGTCATCCAACAGTTCCACCACTTCATCGCGGGTTGTTTCCCCTTAATATATTGAAAGAACAGCTTGAAGTTCTTCACCTCCTTGGTTTATTTTTTCCTCGTAGTCTCTTTTGGCCTCTTCCTAATCCATCTATCCCTCTCCCTTCAACACCCCTCACCTCTTCTTTTTTGCAGACTTCTCTCTCCTGGGAAATAACCTCTTGCGATTCACTTACCCCCATTGACAGCTACAGTCAGGATGTGGCTTATCCTTGCTTCCAGTAGCTCTCTCTTCCTCCTGTAGCCCATTGGTCAGATATTCCAGCCAATAGATTATAAAGGGAGGCGGGAGCAGTACTAGGACAGAAGCACTTCCTTCCTACCCTGCCCCATGTGTCTCCTGTGGAGCTTTCAGCAGCCCTGATTGCCCAAGCTGATTAACAGTTAACCTGGCCCCAGAAGCCAAGGTGAGATTTTAGGGGTGTCAAACTGCAGTCCTGGAATGCAGCAAAGTATCAAAGATTCCAGGATATCCATAATCATGTAGGTAACAAACATATCTATTTTTGCATGCAAATATAATCAAGCTTATTTACTAAGGATATCCTGAAACCCTGTCAGGTTCACAGCCCTTCAGTATTGCAGTTTGACACCCCTGGCCAAGCAAGCTACTTATAACAGAGGACTTGCCAACAAGTCTTCCTGGAAGTGGGTAACTGTACAGCTTTGTTGTAAGGGCAGGAAACAGGAAATGCATTTCCTCGCCTTTAATTCCAGCTCCTCTATTTCAAATCTCTCATCTGTTCAGTACCTGGGACTGAGACTCCAGCTAATGAGTTTGACTGGACAGCATAGTTCTGAAAACAAACTTGAAGTGAGTTCAGGAACTGAATAGAGATCAGGATACTATGGAGGATTTCATGTGAGGGAGGGAAAGAATAGAGAGACTTGGGGGTACAATATAAACTCAGAGGATTAGGAAACTTTATTAGGGTTATCGTATGGCTCCAGAGAAAGGAGGACGGATTGAGTCATCTGGGTTTTATTTCCATTGCTTTCACTGGAAGTAAAACCCGAATGCCTTAATCCTTCCTCCTTTTTCTGGAGCCATAGGGTAACCCTACACTTTATCATTCACACTTTCTACTATGTTTTCCTGTATCCATCTATACTTCTGGTTTTGGTAAAGGTTCTCCAGTTTTAAAATTGCTTGAATATTCTTTCCAAAAATACAAGGTGTATTTGCATTTTATACTGTTTCTTTAAATTATTTATAGTTCGATGACAGGTTTGTTTTAACTTTTCCCATCTTTCTGGAATATGAAAAAAGGACCAATAGAACACAACTGCCTTGCTATTGTAAATTTCAGATCCCTGTAGTCTGAGGCCATATGAATACAGCACGGATGGCTGGAGGAAGAACTCAGTGATGAAAAAAACACCCGATCGGAGAATTCATATCAAACAGCTCAACAGAGAAATAGGGTGGGGAGGGATGCGATAATAAGCGACAACCGCCCTTAACCCGAGGTCATAGAAAAGTAGAGTGTTTTGTATTTAGAAAAATTAAAAAAATAAAAAATTGCTCTGGTTACAGGACACACAGATAAGTCAATTTCTCTCCGGAGCAGTGTCTCCAATGGGTAAGGTGACTTCAGAAAACTTCTCAAAACACACCTCTTCCGCGAACAAGACCCTTAGTCCTTACTCCCCGCATACACTCCAACCCCCCCCACCCCCACCTCCCTCTCCCCCCCCCTCTTCTGGTTTCCAACTCCCTCCATTTTATCCTCTAACCCAACTACGATAAACCTGTGCCTCCTTCCGCGCTACCTGCAATTCCGATAAAATTTTTGTAAATCCGGGTTCAGACCGGATCCTAATGTAACGAATGTAAACCGCCTAGAACTCTTTGGGTATGGCGGGATATAAGAACCTAATAATAATAATAATAATAATACTTGCGCTAAAAACTGCTATTGTGGTTTAGTAAAAAGGGAGGGGGTGGGTATTTGTCTATTTTTGTATGGTTGTTACTGAGGTGACAGTGCATAGAGTCATCTGCTTTGACATCTTTGAAAAAAAACCCCAGAATAGGAATGATAATTAACAATTCTATGAGTACAGTGTGCGTTGTGTTTTTTTTAAATTTTATTGTTGGTAGATCATTTTGACTTGGTCATTTTAAAAGTAGCTCGCGAGTCAAAAAAGTGATAGAGTATGAACCTAATCTATCGGGAGTGATGTTATGCTAGACATTTGCCACAGGAGGGCAGCACTGAGCATCGCTGCAATATAAAGACACTGAAGAGAAACAGTTTTCATGTTCTGAATGTCATATGTATAAAAATAACATACTGAACAGATACATTTTAAATGTTCTAAATGTGATAAGTTTAAAGACACTGAAGAGATACCTTTTAAATGTTATAAATGTGATAAGTATAGAAATACTGAAGAGATACCTTTTAAATGTTATAAATGTGATAAGTATAGAGACACTGAAGAGATACCATTTAAATGTTCTGAATGTGATAAGTACTGATACACTGTAGAGAAATCCTTTAAATGTTCTGAATGTGATATGTATTTTAGGCATTCTTAGTCTCAGCAATATTATATAAAGACACATACTGAAGAGATACCTTTTAAATGTTCTAAATGTGACAGGTAAAAAGACACTGAAGAGATACCTTTTAAATGTTCTGAATGTCATAAATAGACAGACAATGTAGAGAAATTCTTTAAATGTTTTGAATGTGTTATGTATTTTAAGCATACTTTGTCTCTGCAATATCGTATAAAGACACATACTGAATAGATACCTTTTAAATGTTCTGAATATGATGAGTATAAAGACACTGTAGAGTCCCCTTTTACTAAACCGCAATAGTGGATTTTAGGGCAGGGAGCCTATGAGCGTCGAGAGCAGCGCTGGGCATTCAGCGCAGCTACTTGCGCTAAAAACTGCTATTGTGGTTTAGTAAAAAGGGAGGGGGTGGGTATTTGTCTATTTTTGTATGGTTGTTACTGAGGTGACAGTGCATAGAGTCATCTGCTTTGACATCTTTGAAAAAAAACCCCAGAATAGGAATGATAATTAACAATTCTATGCGTACAGTGTGCGTTGTGTTTTTTTTAAAATTTTATTGTTGGTAGATCATTTTGACTTGGTCATTTTAAAAGTAGCTCGCGAGTCAAAAAAGTGATAGAGTATGAACCTAATTTATCGGGAGTGATGTTATGCTAGACATTTGCCACAGGAGGGCAGCACTGAGTATCTCTGTAGTACTGATTCCTGAAACTGTTCAGGTAGGGGGATAAAATAAATAAAACTTTTTTTGAACTTAAAAAAAAAAAAGGTTTAACCTTTATGCTATACATTTGCCACAGGAGGGCAGCACTGAGCATCGCTGCAATATAAAGACACTGAAGAGAAACAGTTTCAATGTTCTGAATGTCATATGTATAAAACTAACACTGAACAGATACATTTTAAATGTTCTAAATGTGATAAGTTTAAAGACAATGAAGCAAAACCCTTTAAATGTTCTGAATTTGATATGTATTACAGGCATGCTTTGCCTCTGCAATATCATACACACATAGTGAAGAGATACCTTATAAATGTTCTAAATGTGATAAGTATAAAGACATCGAAGAGAAACAGTTTTAATGTTCTGAATGTCATATGTATAAAAATAACATACTGAACAGATACATTTTAAATGTTCTAAATGTGATAAGTTTAAAGACACTGAAGAGATACCTTTTAAATGTTATAAATGTGATAAGTATAGAGACACTGAAGAGATACCGTTTAAATGTTCTAAATGTGATAAGTATAGATACACTCTAGAAAAATCCTTTAAATGTTCTGAATAATAAACTTTTTTGAACTTAAAAAAATGTTCTGAATGTGATAAGTACAGATACACTGTAGAGAAATCCTTTAAATGTTCTGAATGTGATATGTATTTTAGGCATTCTTAGTCTCAGCAATATTATATAAATACACATACTGAAGAGATACCTTTTAAATGTTCTAAATGTGACAGGTAAAAAGACACTGAAGAGATACCTTTTAAATGTTCTAAATGTGACAGGTAAAAAGACACTGTAGAGATACCTTTTAAATGTTCTAAATGTGACAAGTAAAAAGACACTGAAGAGATACCTTTTAAATGTTCTAAATGTTATAAGTATAGAGACACTGAAGAGATACATTTTAAATGTTCTAAATGTCATAAGTAGAAAGACAATGTAGAGAAATTCTTTAAATGTTTTGAATACGTTATGTATTTTAAGCATACTTTGTCTCTGCAATATCGTATAAAGACACATACTGAATAGATACCTTTTAAATGTTCTGAATATGATGAGTATAAAGACACTGTAGAGTCCCCTTTTACTAAACCGCAATAGTGGATTTTAGGGCAGGGAGCCTATGAGCGTCGAGAGCAGCGCTGGGCATTCAGCGCAGCTACTTGCGCTAAAAACTGCTATTGTGGTTTAGTAAAAAGGGAGGGGGTGGGTATTTGTCTATTTTTGTATGGTTGTTACTGAGGTGACAGTGCATAGAGTCATCTGCTTTGACATCTTTGAAAAAAAACCCCAGAATAGGAATGATAATTAACAATTCTATGCGTACAGTGTGTGTTGTGTTTTTTTTAAAATTTTATTGTTGGTAGATCATTTTGACTTGGTCATTTTAAAAGTAGCTCGCGAGTCAAAAAAGTGATAGAGTATGAACCTAATCTATCGGGAGTGATGTTATGCTAGACATTTGCCACAGGAGGGCAGCACTGAGCATCGCTGCAATATAAAGACACTGAAGAGAAACAGTTTAAATGTTCTGAATGTCATATGTATAAAAATAACATACTGAAAAGATACATTTTAAATGTTCTAAATGTGATAAGTTTAAAGACACTGAAGAGATACCTTTTAAATGTTATAAATGTGATAAGTATAGAAATACTGAAGAGATACCTTTTAAATGTTCTAAATGTGATAAGTATAGAGACACTGAAGAGATACCGTTTAAATGTTCTGAATGTGATAAGTACTGATACACTGTAGAGAAATCCTTTAAATGTTCTGAATGTGATATGTATTTTAGGCATTCTTAGTCTCAGCAATATTATATAAAGACACATACTGAAGAGATACCTTTTAAATGTTCTAAATGTGACAGGTAAAAAGACACTGAAGAGATACCTTTTAAATGTTCTAAATGTTATAAGTATAGAGACACTGAAGAGATACATTTTAAATGTTCTAAATGTCATAAATAGACAGACAATGTAGAGAAATTCTTTAAATGTATTGAATGCGTTATGTATTTTAAGCATACTTTGTCTCTGCAATATCGTATAAAGACACATACTGAATAGATACCTTTTAAATGTTCTGAATATGATGAGTATAAAGACACTGTAGAGTCCCCTTTTACTAAACCGCAATAGTGGATTTTAGGGCAGGGAGACTATGAGCGTCGAGAGCAGCGCTGGGCATTCAGCGCAGCTACTTGCGCTAAAAACTGCTATTGTGGTTTAGTAAAAAGGGAGGGGGTGGGTATTTGTCTATTTTTGTATGGTTGTTACTGAGGTGACAGTGCATAGAGTCATCTGCTTTGACATCTTTGAAAAAAAAAACCCAGAATAGGAATGATAATTAACAATTCTATGCGTACAGTGTGCGTTGTGTTTTTTTAAAATTTTATTGTTGGTAGATCATTTTGACTTGGTCATTTTAAAAGTAGCTCGCGAGTCAAAAAAGTGATAGAGTATGAACCTAATTTATCGGGAGTGATGTTATGCTATACATTTGCCACAGGAGGGCAGCACTGAGCATCGCTGCAATATAAAGACACTGAAGAGAAACAGTTTAAATGTTCTGAATGTCATATGTATAAAACTAACATACTGAACAGATACATTTTAAATGTTCTAAATGTGATAAGTTTAAAGACAATGAAGCAAAACCCTTTAAATGTTCTGAATTTGATATGTATTACAGGCATGCTTTGTCTCTGCAATATCATACACACATAGTGAAGAGATACCTTATAAATGTTCTAAATGTGATAAGTATAAAGACATCGAAGAGAAACAGTTTTAATGTTCTGAATGTCATATGTATAAAAATAACATACTGAACAGATACATTTTAAATGTTCTAAATGTGATAAGTTTAAAGACACTGAAGAGATACCTCTTAAATGTTATAAATGTGATAAGTATAGAAATACTGAAGAGATACCTTTTTTTTTTTAAGTTCAAAAAAGTTTTATTTATTTTCAAGCTTAGAATAAACAACGAGTAATGGTCATGTCACAACAGAGCAGTAAAATAACAATAGTAGGGATTAATGTTATAAATGTGATAAGTATAGAGACACTGAAGAGATACCGTTTAAATGTTCTAAATGTGATAAGTATAGATACACTGTAGAAAAATCCTTTAAATGTTCTGAATAATAAACTTTTTTGAACTTAAAAAAATGTTCTGAATGTGATATGTATTTTAGGCATTCTTAGTCTCAGCAATATTATATAAAGACACATACTGAAGAGATACCTTTTAAATGTTCTAAATGTGACAGGTAAAAAGACACTGAAGAGATACCTTTTAAATGTTCTAAATGTGACAGGTAAAAAGACACTGAAGAGATACCTTTTAAATGTTCTAAATGTGACAAGTAAAAAGACACTGAAGAGATACCTTTTAAATGTTCTAAATGTTATAAGTATAGAGACACTGAAGAGATACATTTTAAATGTTCTAAATGTCATAAGTAGACAGACAATGTAGAGAAATTCTTTAAATGTTTTGAATGCGTTATGTATTTTAAGCATACTTTGTCTCTGCAATATCGTATAAAGACACATACTGAATAGATACCTTTTAAATGTTCTGAATATGATGAGTATAAAGACACTGTAGAGTCCCCTTTTACTAAACCGCAATAGTGGATTTTAGGGCAGGGAGCCTATGAGCATCGAGAGCAGCGCTGGGCATTCAGCGCAGCTACTTGCGCTAAAAACTGCTATTGTGGTTTAGTAAAAAGGGAGGGGGTGGGTATTTGTCTATTTTTGTATGGTTGTTACTGAGGTGACAGTGCATAGAGTCATCTGCTTTGACATCTTTGAAAAAAAAAACCCAGAATAGGAATGATAATTAACAATTCTATGCGTAAAGTGTGCGTTGTGTTTTTTAAAAATTTTTATTGTTGGTAGATCATTTTGACTTGGTCATTTTAAAAGTAGCTCGCGAGTCAAAAAAGTGATAGAGTATGAACCTAATCTATCGGGAGTGATGTTATGCTAGACATTTGCCACAGGAGGGCAGCACTGAGTATCTCTGTAGTACTGATTCCTGAAACTGTTCAGGTAGGGGGATAAAATAAATAAAACTTTTTTTGAACTTAAAAAAAAAAAAAGGTTTAACCTTTATGCTATACATTTGCCACAGGAGGGCAGCACTGAGCATCGCTGCAATATAAAGACACTGAAGAGAAACAGTTTAAATGTTCTGAATGTCATATGTATAAAAATAACATACTGAACAGATACATTTTAAATGTTCTAAATGTGATAAGTTTAAAGACAATGAAGCAAAACCCTTTAAATGTTCTGAATTTGATATGTATTACAGGCATGCTTTGTCTCTGCAATATCATACACACATAGTGAAGAGATACCTTATAAATGTTCTAAATGTGTTAAGTTTAAAGACACTGAAGAGATACCTTTTAAATGTTATAAATGTGATAAGTATAGAAATACTGAATAGATACCTTTTAAATGTTATAAATGTGATAAGTATAGAGACACTGAAGAGATACTGTTTAAATGTTCTAAATGTGATAAATATAGATACACTGTAGAGAAATCCTTTAAATGTTCTGAATGTGATATGTATTTTAGGCATTCTTAGTCTCAGCAATATTATATAAACACACATACTGAAGAGATACCTTTTAAATGTTCTAAATGTGACAGGTAAAAAGACACTGAAGAGATACCTTTTAAATGTTCTAAATGTGACAAGTAAAAAGACACTGAAGAGATACATTTTAAATGTTCTAAATGTCATAAGTAGACAGACAATGTAGAGAAATTCTTTAAATGTTTTGAATGCGTTATGTATTTTAAGCATACTTTGTCTCTGCAATATCGTATAAAGACACATACTGAATAGATACCTTTTAAATGTTCTGAATATGATGAGTATAAAGACACTGTAGAGTCCCCTTTTACTAAACCGCAATAGTGGATTTTAGGGCAGGGAGCCTATGAGCGTCGAGAGCAGCGCTGGGCATTCAGCGCAGCTACTTGCGCTAAAAACTGCTATTGTGGTTTAGTAAAAAGGGAGGGGGTGGGTATTTGTCTATTTTTGTATGGTTGTTACTGAGGTGACAGTGCATAGAGTCATCTGCTTTGATATCTTTGAAAAAAAAAAACCCAGAATAGGAATGATAATTAACAATTCTATGCATACAGTGTGCGTTGTGTTTTTTTAAAAATTTTATTGTTGGTAGATCATTTTGACTTGGTCATTTTAAAAGTAGCTCGCGAGTCAAAAAAGTGATAGAGTATGAACCTAATCTATCGGGAGTGATGTTATGCTAGACATTTGCCACAGGAGGGCAGCACTGAGTATCTCTGTAGTACTGATTCCTGAAACTGTTCAGGTAGGGGGATAAAATAAATAAAACTTTTTTTGAACTTAAAAAAAAAAAAAGGTTTAGCCTTTATGCTATACATTTGCCACAGGAGGGCAGCACTGAGCATCGCTGCAATATAAAGACACTGAAGAGAAACAGTTTAAATGTTCTGAATGTCATATGTATAAAAATAACATACTGAACAGATACATTTTAAATGTTCTAAATGTGATAAGTTTAAAGACAATGAAGCAAAACCCTTTAGATGTTCTGAATTTGATATGTATTACAGGCATGCTTTGTCTCTGCAATATCATACACACATAGTGAAGAGATACCTTATAAATGTTCTAAATGTGATAAGTATAAAGACATTGAAGATAAACAGTTTTAATGTTCTGAATGTCATATGTATAAAAATAACATACTGAACAGATACATTTTAAATGTTCTAAATGTGATAAGTATAAAGACAATGAAAAGATGCCTTTCAAATGTTCTGAATGTGATATGTATTGTACGCATGCTTTGTCTCTGCAATATCATATAAAGACACATACTGAAGAGATACCTTTTAAATGTTTCAAGTTTATTAGGATTTTATATACCGCCTATCAAGGTTATCTAAGTGGTTTTACAACCAGGTACTCAAGCATTTTCCCTCTCTGTCACAATCTAGCTAACATACCTGGGGCTATGGAGGACTGAGTAACTTGCCCAAGGTCACAAGGGTCACAATGTTCTGAATGTGATAAGAATAACGACACTGAACAGATACCTTTTAAATGTTCTGAATGTGATAAGTATAAAGACACTGAAAAGATACCTTTCAAATGTTCTGAATGTGATATGTATTGTATGCATGCTTTGTCTCTGCAATATCATATACAGACACATACTGAAGAGATACTGTTTCAATGTTCTGAATGTGATAAGTATAAAGACACTGAATAGATACTTTTTCAATGTTCTGAATGTGATAAGTATAAAAACACTGAACAGATACCTTTTCAATGTTCTGAATGTGATAAGTATAAAAACACAGAACAGATACCTTTTCAATGTTCTGAATGTGATAAGTATAAAAAGACTGAACAGATACCTTTTAAATGTTCTGAATGTGATAAGTATAAAGACATTGAACAGATACTTTTTCAATGTTCTGAATGTGATAAGTATAAAAACACTGAACAGATACCTTTTCAATGTTCTGAATGTGATAAGTATAAAAATACTGAACAGATACCTTTTCAATGTTCTGAATGTGATAAATATAAAGACACATAGTGAAGAGAAACAAATTAAATGTTCTCAATGTGATATGTATTTTAGGCATGCTTTGTCTCTGCAATATCATATAAAGACACATACTGAAGAGATACCTTTTAAATGTTTCAAGTTTATTAGGATTTTATATACCGCCTATCAAGGTTATCTAAGTGGTTTTACAACCAGGTACTCAAGCATTTTCCCTCTCTGTCCCGGTGGGCTCACAATCTAGCTAACATACCTGGGGCTATGGAGGACTGAGTAACTTGCCCAAGGTCACAAGGGTCACAATGTTCTGAATGTGATAAGAATAACGACACTGAACAGATACCTTTTAAATGTTCTGAATGTGATAAGTATAAAGACACTGAAAAGGTACCTTTCAAATGTTCTGAATGTGATATGTATTTTATGCATGCTTTGTCTCTGCAATATCATATACAGACACATACTGAAGAGATACTTTTTCAATGTTCTGAATGTGATAAGTATAAAAACACTGAACAGATACCTTTTCAATGTTCTGAATGTGATAAGTATAAAGACATTGAACAGATACTTTTAAATGCTCTGAATGTGATAAGAATAAAGACACTGAATAGATACTTTTTCAATGTTCTGAATGTGATAAGTATAAAAACACTGAACAGATACCTTTTCAATGTTCTGAATGTGATAAGTATAAAAACACTGAACAGATACCTTTTCAATGTTCTGAATGTGATAAATATAAAGACACATAGTGAAGAGAAACAAATTAAATGTTCTCAATGTGATATGTATTTTAGGCATGCTTTGTGTTTACAATATCATATAAAAACACATACTGGAGAGATACCGTTTCAATATTCTGAATGTGATAAGTATAAAGACACTGAACAGATACCTTTTAAATGTTCTGAATGTGATAAGTATAAAGACACGTTAGAGATACCTTTTAAATGTTCTGAATGTGATAAGTATAAAGACACATAATGAAGAGAAACAAATTAAATGTTCTAAATGTGATATGTATTTTAGGCATGCTTTATCTCTACAATATCATATAAAGACACATACTGAAGAGATACCATTTCAATGTTCTGAATGTGGTAAGAATAAAGACACTGAAGAGATACCATTTCAATGTTCTGAATGTGATAAGTATAAAGACACAAACAGATACCTTTTAAATGTTCCGAATGTGATAAGTATAAAGATACATAGTGAAGAGAAACAATTTAAATGTTCTGAATGTGATATGTATTTTAAGTATGTTTGTCTCTGCAATATCATATAAAGACACATACTGAAGAGATACCGTTTAAATGTTCTGAATGTGATAAGAATAAAGACACTGATTAGATACTTTTTCAATGTTCTGAATGTGATAAGTATAAAGACACTGAACAGATACGTTTTAAATGTTCTGAATGTGATAAGTATAAAGACACATATTGAAGAGAAACAATTTAAATGTTCTGAATGTGATAAGAATAAAGACATTGAATGGATACTTATTCAGTTTTTTGAATGTGATAAGTATAAAGGCACTGAAGAGAAACATTTTAAATGTTCAGGTATTCGACAGAGAAGCCAGAAGCTGCAGCGTGTCCTGTGGTAGATAGGAGATACACTGGTGGTCACATGATATTGAGGTCATCTGTGAGTATTCCTGCCCGCTTCTGCCTGTTTTCCTGAGTCCTCATCACTTGCACCTGGTACTGCTGCTCCTCCTGAAGGCATGTGATCAGGGCTCACTCCAGCCATTCCTGACAGTCTGTCATGGTCTCCTACAGCAGAAGAAATCAGGCAGGGGGTTAAGGGAGGTACAGGTGCAGGTCAGTGAGGGACACAGGCCATGCATATTAGCTGGATAATGGGAGGTTAGGATGTGTATGAATGGGGCACAAGGTTTACGCTATCTAGAAAATGGGGTAGATAGTGTTGAATCATGTGAGGTTAAGGTGTTCTGGAATGGAGGTATAGCAGGGTTAAGGTATCCAAGAGTGAGGGGTGCAGTTTTGTACCACATCACATTGGATGATGTTGGCCAGGAGGTCTGTGATTGTCATATCAGTGCCAGCAGAGGGGATCCCCAGGTGCAGCCCTGTCATGACAGCACATACACTGGCACCAGCAGTTACAGAAGGGCTTCCCTTTCCTTATGTATTTTCCTTGATTGTCTTGCTTTCTCTTAAATAACTTGTAGCTCATTTCCCTACCCTTCCTTGTGTTTATGGGTTTGTCAAGTCTGTTAATAGTCCTGATGGACTTAATTCCTGTCAAGTATTGAATTGTTCCCTAAATATTGTAATTTTATTATTATGTTTATCGCTTAGAAATATGATTAAGCGATTAATCAAAAACTTATTAAACTTGAACTTGAAACTTGAGAGGCTAAAGCAGCTAGGGCTCTTTAGTATGGAGAAGACACAGCTCAGGGGTGATATGATAGAGGTCTATAAAATACTGAGTGGAGTGGAAAGGGTAGATGTGAATCGCTTGTTGACTCTTTCTAAAAATACTAGGACTAGGGGGTATGCGCTGAAGTAACTAAGTAGTAGATTTAAAACAATCCGGAGAAAATATTTCTTCACACAATGTGTAATTAAACTTTGAATCTCCAGCATCCTCAAAGCAGGCAAGTGTAAGGTTCAAGACTACAACTTACCCGAATTGCTCTCATGTAAAGTAAGGCAAAACTTGAGATTTGAACCCACAATTCTTAATACTGCCTTTGTTTTCAGAGCTAAGATAAAGGCAGGAACTTGGGACAGAAACTACCTTGTAGCCACTTGCAGCTCCTGCTATGTTGTCACTCTACAAGTGTTCTCGTATCTGCTGTGGTGATTTGAATCCAGAGATGGCGAAATAGAAGTTCCGAAAGGCACTTTGCTGTGAAAGCTTGGCTGGCTGAAGGGTTGAGTGCTGCATTAGTAACAGGAGGCTGAAGGTTCAAGTCTCAGCTAAGGAGTAGTGGCTGATACTGCACCAAGAGAAGAGGGTAGTAACAAGAGTTTGAGGGTTCAAGGCTTTTTTTGTGTCAACTACTAGGATTTGAGCTCAGAGATGGAGAAATACAAGTTCCGAAAAGTTCTTGATGTGAAAGTCTGGTTGGCTCAAGGGCTGAGTACTATGAATAGCAAATCAGCCCTAAGGAAGATTGGCTCAGGCACCACAGGCCCTCCCAAGGGAGAAGGAGCCTGATGTGCCTGAGCCAATCATGGCCTTAGGCTCCTCCCCATTCATCACATGATGCACCGGGGCAGGGCCTAAGGCCTACATTTGCGGTGCATCATCCAGGAGCAGGAGGAGGCGAAGGAGCAGGAGGGACTGTGTACCCCTCCTGCTCCCAACTTTTAGGTACATGGGAGGTATCGGGCCGGTAGATAGTGGAAGTTTTACTTTTCGCTGCCAGCAGTATTTGGAGAGCCTGGGGATAGCAGAGCAGTTAGGCAATAATGGGTCTGGGATATTTGGCATTGGGGTTTAGCTTAGAAGGGGAGCGATGTGCTTGTTCAAATTCTAGAGGTGTATCAAAATACAGACCCAGGAATTTAGGGATCCATTTGGAGAGAAAAGAGAACTTATCATTTCCTTCAGTGCCTTCTATCAAATGAAGGATTCTAATATTATTCCCGTGGCTCCTATTAGAGAGATTTTCCAGGTCCTCAGTGAGTTTTTTGGTGGCATCCAAGTTATGTTTAATTTGAGGCATGGATTCTTCAATTTTTACTGTTCTGATGGTGAGAGATTCACATTTTTGATTAGAATTGTCCATTTGTGTGTGAATCTCTTCTAAATCAGCTGTCATATCTTTTGAAATTGCTATGTGAGTCTGCAGCATTTCTTTAATCTTTTGTAACTCAGACAGCACGGTGGATTCCTCTGAATCAGTCAGATCAGCATGGTCAGGCTTTTCAGGAGAAAGAGGTGGAGATTTCAAACGTTTCACACTTGATGGAGAAGGAAGCTGAGAATCAACTTTCCCTTTTTTTGAAGTTGCCATGATGTAGGGAGATCACAGCAAATAAATGATGAAAGAATAGTGTCTTGATCTGCAGATTAGAAACGATTATTGTGCTGAACTTCGGGAGCTCTGTCTCTCAAGCAGCCATGCAGAACGAGGTCACACTGGAAGTCCCTATAATCATTTTTAAATTTTTTTTTTAAGTTCAAAAAAGTTTTATTTATTTTCAAGCATAGAATAAACAACGAGTAATGGTCATGTCACAACAGAGCAGTAAAATAACAATAGTAGGGATTGTATACAGAGCAGCTTAAAGGATTATGCATCAATATGTCATAAACAAGCTGTAAGCTATCAGCGAGAAATAATGATACTGTCAGTACATTTAGAAGTATGGGAAAATATACATACATTATGAGAATGAGCATACCAAGCAGGCCAAATTTATGCATTAAGGTCCATATTACAGTAAGATACTATAGGTGACCAAATATTACAATAGGATTTATAAGCATTGCGTCGTTCAGCATTGATTTTTTCATATTTAACTATTAAACATACAGAGTTCCACCACACGTTATATTCAACATTAGCCAGATTTTTCCAGTTAAATAGGATGTTCTGGAGAGCCAGCGCCGTTAAAATGCGGAAGAGCTGGGCTTCATAATAGTCATGCATATGAATGTCTTCAAAATTACCAAACAATATAAGAGAATAGTCAATGTCTGATTGTATAGAGAAAATATCTGAGATAGTTCGCCAAACACTAGCCCAGTAACTTTGGAGTAAGGGGCAATAAAAAAGCAAATGAACTAAAGTACCAGTAGAAATACCACAGGACCAGCACGTAGAAGGTAGATTAGCATTAATCTTGTTGAAGAGGACAGGCGTCCAAGTGGCCCTATGTACCAGAAAATACATCGATTGGAGCAGAGAGGAGGATTTAAGAGATTTAAAGCAGTGAGACCATATTTTTGTCCAGGAATCGTCATCTGCTATAAAATGTAGATCATCAAACCACTTAGAGAAATTAATGGGGTGAAACACAAATTTTTTCAATTGTATTAGTTTGTACCATAAAGAGGCTACGCCTTTAGAGCGTAGTGTTGAGAGTTTAGTCATAAAAGTCAGCAAATCTGGTGATTCCTGAAGAGTCTCTAATTTAGGGAAAGCCTTCCTCAGACAATGAGTAAGTTGTAACCACCTAAATTGTTGGCTAATAGGAAGATTATATAATGTGACCAACTCTGTGAAGCTCAACCAGGTGTGACGATGACATATATGTTTAATCGACCAAATCCCACATTTTTGCCAAATGTGCTAAGAAACAGTGGAGTTCTGTATTTTAATCAGTGGATTATTCCAAATGGGGGTATGTAGTGAGGAAGACCATTTAACGTCCATAAGGCTATCCAGAAATGAGAGAGCTGATTTAGCTGAAGTGAAGATGGCGTCTGACTTGAAAGAGGAAGGGACTTCCATATCTACAATGAGATTCAAGGGTTGTATACTGTATTTAGCTTGTTCAAGCAAGAGCCAACATGGTGATTCTTTATCGTTGAAATTCATTGACCATGATGAACATTGGCGGAGCAGAAAGGAGATGTGATATTGATAGAAGCAAGGGAAACCAACCCCACCATTAGCTTTACTAGCCTTAAGTTTCTGTAGTCCAATACGTGGCTGTTTCATATTCCATAGGAACTTCGAGAGAATGGTATCCAAAGAGGTATAAAAAGATTTTGGTAGCAGAAAAGGAAGCATATTAAGAACGTAGTTAACTTTAGGGGAGATCATCATTTTTATGGATTCTAACCGACCCCACCATGTCAGGTTAAGAGGAGACCAACGGTTGACAAGATCCCGGACCATGGATGTAATATATTCAACATTATAAGCTGAGTTACGCTGTGAAGCTACAGATTTCGGGTTTCACTGGTCAGACAATTGAATTAAATATCTCGGTGTATATTTTGGTCCCACTTTGGAAGAAACTTCTGCTTATAATGTTGAATATATTACATCCAAGTACAGAGAAGGTTGATGAAAATGATATAAGGGATGGGTTGAGTTCTCTATGAGGAGAGGCTAAAGCAGCTAGGGCTCGTTAGTTTGGAGAAGACACAGCTCAGGGATGATATGATAGAGGTCTTTAAAATACTGAGTGGAAGGGGAAAGGGTAGATGTGAATCGCTTGTTGACTGTTTCCAAAAATACTAGGACTTGGGGGCATGCGCTGAAGCAATTAAGTACTAGATTTAAAACAATCCGGAGAAAATATTTCTTCACACAATGTGTAATTAAACTCTGAAATTCATTGCTGGAGAATGTGGTAGAAGAAGTTAACTAAATCTCCAGCATCCTCAAAGCAGGCAAGAGCCAGTCCCAAAGATGGAGAAAACAGGAACCTCCCTGGGCTATAAAAAGCTGGCACTGAACAGGAAGCCGGACTGGAAGAGATCTGGGCTTTCTGTGATCTGTGACCCACCACGGGATTAAAATAATCAGAGACTATGTCTATGTTAGAAATATAGAAACATAGAAATAGACGGCAGATAAGGGCCACGGCCCATCTAGTCTGTCCACCCCAATGACCCTCCCCTACCTTTCTCTGTGAATAGATCCCACGTGTCTATCCCATTTGGCCTTAAAATCAGGCACGCTGCTGGCCTTAATAATCTGAAGTGGAAGACTATTCCAGCGATCAGCCACCCTTTCAGTGAAAAATAATTTCCTGGTGTCCCCGTGCAGTTTCCAGCCCCTGATTTTCCACAGATGCCCCCTTGTTGCCGCGGGACCCTTGAAAAAGAAGATATCTTCTTCCACCTCGATGCGGCCCTTGAGATACTTGAATGTCTCGATCATGTCACCTCTCTCTCTGACCACATCTTACCCACATTGCTCACATGAAAGGTCGTATACTTTTATAAAGTCAGGCAAAATGGAATGTCGGTGGGGTACATGGAGCCACCCAACCAGTCAAGTGGAGCAGCACATGAACCTGCGAACCACCAGGGGTGGGACCAGCAGCAACAGTTAATCCTCCTGCTGACCCAACTCCTCTCTCAGCGGGCAACACTCCCCCAATGCCCCCCTTTAGAAGGAGCCACGCACAACATGGCGCGTTCCAGCGGCATGCCATGCACCCAAGCAACGGAGAAACAAGTAGCATACCAGCCTCCAGCCATGCCCCGAGTCACCACTCACAAAAATAAATAAATAAATAACCCAAAAAAACCCCCCACAAACGAGAACTTACCCCAAGTTCCTCCAGAAACTCACAGCCTTTCTCAAGATCCACATGGGTGGACCACCAGTACCCAAGACAGATTACTACAATGCCTGCCGATTCCAGTCCACAAGAACTTCCTGGACTGCAGAGACAAGATTTAGCAGACTCCCTCTTCAGGGTAACCAACATCAAGGAGACTGGGACTGAAGTACCAGATCTTTCCGGCCCGGGGATTCGACAACCTGCAGCAGCCATACAAGGACATTGCGGTAGCCTTGACGCTCAAGAGAAAAAGGGCAGCATGACCCCCCCCCAATGCCCCCCCAGGGAAGGACCTGAAAAACCCTGGATTCCACAGGGAAAAAGACCTTCGAGGGCGCAATGCTGAGCGCACGAATTGCTGCGCTCCAGTTCCAGATGCGGCTTTATCAGGAGGCCATTGAGAGAAAATAAATAAATCAAATAAAACAGGGACTCCAGTTCACCACCAAGGCGGTCCAGGAGTCTCTTTCATTCCTCCTCCGTAATTTAGAGGAATGCAGCCAAGTGATACTCCAGAATACCACACTGGCAGCAGTCCGTGCCCCAGCGCTCACAACAGTAACATAACTGCTACGCAAACAAGCGCCGCCCGAGGGGCAGGGGCAGCCAAGGGCAGCCCTCTCCCCAAGACAAAAACAGAACCTTGACCACCCTCCGGCCCAGCAGGATCAGATTGTCTGCGATGGCTTGGCCCAGGATCACCATCGACCAGTGGGCCCTCAGCATCATCAAGCAGGGATTCCGAATTCGTCTCCACTCCCGCCCCCCCCCCAAGTGGTCGGGGCACCCTCCATCTGACGACCCAACTTTCCAGCAGCAAGGAGAGGACCTGCTTCAGGCAGATTCAATAGAGGTGGTGCCGAACAGAGGAGATCACCAAGAGGTTTTTACTCCAGGAACCCCCGCGTCCCCATGGACAAGGACAAACGCTTGATTCTGGATCTCTGCAAGCTCAACAGGTGCATACACAAGGAATGATTCCAGATGCACTCTCTGGGTACAGTCTTGCCCCTGTTACAGCCCGAGTATTGGCTAGTATCCCTGAACTTACATGATGCATACACTCACATGCCCATGCACCCAGCCCACAGGAGGCATTGACGCTTTTAAAGCCAAGACAGACACCTCCAGTACAAGGTCATACTATTTGGACTTTCAACAGCACCAAGAGTGTTCACAAAGTATGTGGCCGTGGCACATCCTCGCCTTCAGGGTGTGTGCGTCATATCTTATCTCGACGACTGGCTAATAGTGGCCCACCCTCCAAGGGAGGCACAGGCAGCCCTGACAACCACCATAACCCTCCTCCAAGAACTGGGGTTCCTCATCAACTACAAAAAATCCCACCTGATACCCACCCAGGGGATATCGTTCATTGGGGCAGTCATCGACACTACACAAACCAAGGCCTTCCTACCGGACAGCCAGATCGACGCCATGACATCCCTGGCCCAGTGCATCTCTGCCTGCACCTCATCGTCAGCACGCTCCCTCCTGCGTCTTATGGACCACATGGCGGCTGCGGTCTTTGTTGTCCAGCACACCAGACTACACATGAGATCCCTGCAAGGGCACCTCAGACGTCACGGGGACCAGCATACCCAACCTCTGACCACCCAGATACCCATTCGCCAACCCATACACAAGATGCTTCACTGTTGATTGGCCCGAGATAACTTAGTGAAAGGGAAACCAGACCACCACCTCACCAGCTGGTGGTCACCATGGATGCCTCCAAACATGGATGAGGGACACACCTCCATCTTCGCACAGGGGACATATGGTCTGCCCAGGTGTCCTCACTCCATATCAACCTACTGGAGCTCAGGGCCATAGGGAATGCCCTCGAAACCTTCAAACATGGGAGACAGGCAGGGCAGTCCTCACCCAAACAGAAAACCAGGTGGTCATGTACTACATCAACAAGCAGGGAGGGACAGGGTCAGCCTCGCTATGCAAGGAAGCTTGCCGCATGTGGGAGTTCGCCAACTCCATTCAATGCCCCATCCAGGCAACTTACCTCCCGGGGGAGCAGAACGACCTGGTAGAAAGCCTCAGCCGCCAGCTGGATCCCGATGAGTGGTGTCTCAACCCAGTGTCAATGAAGATCTTCAGCACCTGGGGCACACCGAGCATCAACCTGTTTGCAACCAAACTGAACTCAAAATACTCGACCTTCTGCGCAAAGAGATCAACCCATCGCTGTCTCAGCCCCGATGGTCTGTCTGTGAGTTGGAACCATGGACTCTTATACGCCTACCCGCCATACCCTAAGTCCTGCAGAAGATCCTTCAGGACAGAGCAACGGTGATCATGATTGCCCTGTCCGGGCCCCTGCAACCATGGTTCCCGTTCCGGCAAGGGATAGCGGTTCACCCACCTCTCCCCCCTCCCGATCAGTGCAGTTCTCATAACACAACACAAGAACCTTACCCTCCACCACGACCTGCGTTCCTTAGCCATGACCGCATGGATGTTGAGAGGATGAACCTACCACAAGACGTGGAGCACATTCTTTTGGCAGCCAGAAGACCTTCAACCAGAAAATGCTATGGGTTGAAATGGAGAAGGTTCCACTACCGGTGCACAGACACTCAGCGAGACCCCTACAACATCCTGCAGTACATAATGAGCTTATCTCAGGGGGACCTAAAACCCACTTCCATCAAGGTCCACCTAAGTGCGATCGCGGTGTACCACAGTGGCCTAGACAACAAACCAGTGTCGGGGCATCTAATAATCACAAAATTTCATGAAGGGACTGTCCAATCTGCACCCACCGGTCAGACCACCTCCACCCGGATAGGACCTCAACTTGGTGCCGCATCAGCTCACCTCGACCCCTTCAAACCTTTGGGGGAGGCAGATCCCGGACTCCTTGCCGGTAAAACCCTGACCTCCATCGTGGCGGCCAGATGTATCAGCGAGATCCAGGCTCTGGTCCATCACCCCCCGACACACTCCTCCATGAGAACAGGGTGGTACTCAAAACCCACCCCCGATTCATGCCGAAGGTGGCCTCAGTGTTCCACATCAACCAGTCTATCATCCTCTCTGCACTCTACATCCCACCACAGGGAGGCACACAGCCACCTCAGCGACACCTCCTGGACTGTGTGCGGGCCCTGACTACGCAACAGACCAGACAAGCCTCACAATTGTTCGTCTCCTACGACCAAAACAGACCAGGACTGTCAGCCACCAAATGCAGGCTCTCGCGCTGGATATCCCAGTGCACCTCCTTCACCTATAGAAGAGCGCAGCGTGAACCGCCGGTGGGAGTCCATGCCCACCAGCTTAGAGCCATAGCCACCACTCCAGCTCATCTGCACCACACACCAATAGGGGACATCTGCGATGCAGCCACTTGGTCCTCCATGCACACCTTCACCAAGCACTACTGCCTTGACATAGCATTCCACGCTCCAAATGCAATAGACCGAACAGTCTTGCATGCGGCCCTTCTCTCCCGGGAGGGACAGCAACCAAGTAGGGTGTTATAAATATTGACAGACACTGATCAAGTAGGGTGTTATAGATATCGATTAAGTAGGTCTTCCAGCACTACCCGTCTAGACTGAATGTTGAATATGCAAGTATGAATTGTCACATGCAAGTACGAATTGTCACTGTTGACCAGTTGGTTTCTCACTGTTCATTGATTGTTATTGACCAATTTCACTATTCTGTGAGTATTATTGCTCATTTAACACAGCGCTTTATCAAAAACCTTGTTTCTCCGTGGACAGCAGGATAGTCAGCCACACAACCCACCCGCCTCCCCATACGGCCGATCCGGCCACAGCTAGGAACATCCTGGGGATTAGGGAGAAGCAGGGGGAAATTGGGTAGGGCTTGGGCATGCCCAGTGGGGCCCGAGCACTGCACGTGCTCAGAGAGAGAGAGAGAGAGAAAAAAAAAATTCTCTCTGAGCTATTGGAGAGCTTATCCGCAAATTGGGAGCTGTTGGGACAACACCCATATGTGGCTGACTATCCTGCTGTCCACGGAGAACCTACGTTACAGGTAAGTAACTACACTTTGCTGCATGGCTAGTGTTCTGTGCCTTTTTATTTACATTTTAAATTGTTAATGCTTTTTGAAAGTTGTTAAAGACTAGTTACTTTTAGCTGGGGTTTTCGAGTGTTTATGTAGAAACTATGGTCTCTTAATATAGTACCTCTTTGTATTTCTATACTGGTCCTATTATCTCGGTTGTGCTTGTGTAGGTTACTGTCAAACTAGCAGGAGTATACTAGTCAAGTCTCAGCTGCCCTTTCCTATCGGTTCTGTTAAGAAAGAGGTACCATATTTAAAGGGTTGAGGGATGACTGCAGCACTATAGAATTATTGTGTGATTAGAAATGTGGTTTTTTCATATAAGAGTTAATAAGGAGCTAAATGAGGGTCATTATCCAGCAATGGAAATCTGAAAGAAAACAACTGAAGGACTAAATTTCATTCAACAGCTATGTTTAGAAAACAACTGCCCCCAATAAGGAGTTACCCTACCTTTTAAAATGTATTTTATTATAGTATAGCACGCCATATGTGTGTCAGTGAGAGGGAAAGAAAAATGGTGTACACGGGGAATGGAAGCAAGTGGAGAATTTTTAGTCATAGGGAGGGAGTGAGGGAGGTACAGATAGGGAAGTGAAAGATGAGAGGGAGAAATGTGGTGGAAAGGGAACAGTGGGAAAGATTGAAAAGGATGCAAGAGGGAGGAATGTTGGACATAGTGGTGAAGGGAATGGAGGGAGAGATGTGGCATGGCGCTGGAGAGGGGTGATAGAAATTGAAATGTTGGGCATGGGGCTGATGGGCAGGGGCAAAAGATGCTGCACATGGTCCGGGGAATGAGACATGAGAGAGGGATAAATGCTGGACCCTGGTAGGAGGAACCAATGGACAGCAACAGAAGAATTTACAGAAGACGGGAAAGCAGAAAAGAAGAAACTGGGACCAACTTTATGGAAAAATAAGTCTCCAGACAACAAAGGTAAAAAACAGAATTTATTGACTAAAATATGTTAGCTTTGGGAAATGTATATAGCAGATGTCTTTGTATTGTGTTCAAAAGAAAAGGAAATGCATTTCTGGTTTTATTTCTACAGTGTAGTTGAAGTAGTTGCTGACCCCTGGCTGTGGCTGCTGATGATCCCCAAGCACTGCAAGCAGAGGACCTCTTCTAGAGACAGCCAGAACTCCCTTCCACCAAGCGCAGCAGCCACATGCAGCATCCATGAGACACTGAGGTGCCAGCATCTGTGACTCAGGGACACTGCTGCTGCCTGCCAAGCTTGACAAAAGGGAGCCTCGGCCACCTTCAGAGGAAGACCTCAGCTGACATACCTTGGGGGGTCCTCATAAGCTGAGTATTTATATTTTATATTTACATTAGAGGCTCTGGTAGAAACCATTTACAAAGTATGTATTCTTCCCAATTAATATTTCCAAATTAATAAAGTGTCTTTGCTTATTTGTAAATGGGTCTCTACCAGAGCCTTTAATTCAGTAGCATAATTAAATGAAATAACAAATTCTGAAGTTTATATGGGCGGGGATGGAGGTATTCTTCGCGGGGACGGGTGAGATTTCTGTCCCCACAACTCTCTAGTCCAGAGAAGAGCGACTAAAATGGTTAAGGGGCTGGAGGAGTTGCCGTATAGTGAAAAATTGGAGAAACTGAGCCTCTTCTCCCTTGAAAAGAGGAGATTGAGAGGGGATATGATCGAAACATTCAAGGTGCTAAAGGGAATAGACTTAGTAGATAGGACAAGTTGTTCACCCTCTCCAAGGTAGGGAGAACGAGGGGCACTCTCTAAAATTGTATGACCAAATGCTTCCCAAAACCCTTCAAAAATACCCCAGAGTTACTCCCCTCTCAGCACCTGTACCCAGCCCTCTACCTACCCAAGGTAGTGTAGAGGAGAGTAACAAACCCCGGGGAAGTCCAACCCTTCCTAAACTGATGGAAAACAAACAGCACCCCAGAGTCCCCAACAGACTGCCAGCAACATAAACATCCCCCTACAAGCCAAACAGGTTAAAATTACAGACATTCTATAAAAGCGTCTAATATTAGAACAAAAGATGAGAGCCAAAGGCAACAGACAACCACACAGTGGCTTTGCTGGCTCACAAATAGCTAGAAAAGCCCATGAACAGCACCCCCCCAAAAAAAAAAATCAAGTGGCAGATCTGACAGGTTTCTTTCCAGATCTCAACACTGTAGTCCATGTCCCGCTCGGCCTAGACGTCACTGCTATCTCAGGAAGGTTCGAGCAGCCCAGATCTTGCATCTCCGACCACGCTTCTGCAACAGTGCTCACTCGCTTAGATCTTCCATTCACAGTCAACCACACCCCAAAGGGAAATAGCCAGCGAAACCTATGTCCACCTGCACGCAAAGCCTGGGTAACTTCTTTAAAGGTCTTGCGTTTCTGTAGCGTAGACCATGCTAGATCTTGAAATACTCCCACAGCCAGATCTTGCCAATGAAAAGTAACCTTCAAAACACGTTCCTTTAAATTATAATCGCCAAAGCAAGCGATAATATCCTTAGTGCCAGGACCTCTAGTTGGCAACAGTCTATGATGTGCCCATAGTAAAAGCATGAGATCTGGCACCTCTGCTCCATCAGCCTGCAGCAATTGTTCACAAAACTCCCGCACCACTATTTTGCAGTTCCGATAGGCCTGCACCTCTGGTATGCCTTTAAAATGCAGATTATAGCGCCGGGATTAATTTTCAAGATACTCTGCCTGCGCTTGTAGGTGTTGTAGTTCAGTAGATATACGATCGGTAGATTCTTTAATCCCAGACACCGATGTAAAAAGGGTTTCCATGTGGTCTTCAGAGGTGGAAACTCATGCACCCAACTCACTAACATCAGAGCGGAGTTCTACGCTTTAACATCGACGTGGACCCCAATCATCTCCTCCTTCAATGTTTAAACCACATCTGTGAGCCTCCTCGCTGTCCTCCAACTGTTGGGCAGGGATACCCTCATTCTCAACTCTGAATGAGTCGCCTGCCCTGCCGCCATCTTTTTTTTCTCCAGAGGACCTCCAGGCAGGTCTGCAGAGGACTTCTCACCCCCTTCGCCATAACCTTACTGACCCTCGACCTCCCAAGAGTCAGAGATTGCTATGAGCTGGAGGCTTTTAACTCCACAATTCTCATCAGCCCCTATGGAGCTCTCGATTTAGGCAGCCATTCAACGGGATGTAAAAATCTGGCAACTACTCTGTCCGGATCTTCTTTCTTTTCCTGCATCTTATAGAGTTACCGCTAAGGGCAGGCACTTTGCTGATTAATGCCCATCTGGAGTTTTCTCTTTCACCAATGTGTCCAGTTTCCTTGCATCCAGCTTTTTACTGGTCAGAATGGGGATGACACAGGTGATCATAATCTCTTCATTCTCGAGAATTCTCTTAGGGTTGTGGGTCCCCCAGTGCTCTTCCAGTCCAATGATGCTAAAATATTTACAAAGTTCCCAAATAGGGTAACTGTTCCTAGTAGTTACATTTCTGGTTTTCCATTTTCCCACTCCTGTATTTGCTGCGATCCGTATCTCTCGTAATGCACTGACCTGGGTTGCAATTTCCAATTTCTTATCCTTTGGTTTCAGTTCTCCTTTCCTGACCATTACTGGTTGTTTATTCTAAGCTTGAAAATAAATAAAACTTTTTTGAACTTAAAAAAAGTGTCCATTTTTGTTTGATTTACATTTCCCACTCTGTTTCCATATTAACCACCTGTTTTTATTCATGCTGGTGGGGGTAATGTTGAAACTCTGCTCAGGTAGGGGAAAAATGGTTCAGCCTTTATGCTATACATTTGCCACAGGAGGGCAGCACTGAGCATCTCTGCAGAATAAAGATATTGAAGAGAAACTGATTTAATGTTCTAAATGTGATAAGTATAAAGACATAATGAAGAGATACAATTTCAAAGTTCTAAATGTAATACGCATAAAATCAATGAAGAGATACAATTTAAATGTTGTAAATGTGATAAGTATAAAGACAATGAATAGATACCTTTTAAATGTTCTGAATGTCACAAGCATAGAAACAATAAAGAGATACCTTTTAAATGTTCTAAATGTGATAAGTATAAAGACACTGAAGAGATACCTTTTAAATGTTCTAAATGTCACAAGTATAAAACCAATAAAGAGATACCTTTTCAATATTCTAAATGTGATAAGTATACAAACAATGAAAAGATACCTTCTAAATGTTCTGAATGTGATAAGCATAAAAATAATGAAAAGATACCTTTTAAAAGTCCCGAATGTGATAAGTATACAGTAAGATACTGAAGGGATATCTTTTAAATGTTCTGAATATGATAAGTATAAAGACATATACTGAAGAGATACCTTTTCAATGTTCTAAATGTGATAAGTATAAAACCAATAAAGAGATACCTTTTAAATGTTCTGAATGTGATAAGCATAAAAATAATGAAAAGATACCTTTTAAATGTCTCGAATGTGATAAGTATACAGACACATACTGAAGAGATACCTTTTAAATATTCTGAATGTCACATATAAACAATAAAGAGATACCTTTTCAATGTTCTAAATGTGATAAGTATAAAGACCTTTTAAATGTTCTGAATGTCACAAGCATAGAAACAATAAAGAGATACCTTTTAAATATTCTAAATGTGATAAGTATAAAGATACTGAAAAAATACCATTTAAACGTTCTGAATGTGATAAATATAAAGACACTGAAGAGATACCTTTTAAATGTTCTAAATGTCACAAGTATAAAACCAATAAAGAGATACATTTTCAATGTTCTAAATGTGATAAGTATAAAGACACTGAATAGATACCTTTTAAATGTCCTGAATGTGATAAGTATACAGACACATACTGAAGAGATACCTTTTAAATATTCTGAATGTCACATATAAACAATAAAGAGATACCTATTCAATGTTCTAAATGTGATAAGTATAAAACCAATAAAGAGATACCTTTTAAATGTTCTGAATGTGATAATCATAAAAACAATGAAAAGATACCTTTTAAATGTCTCGAATGTGAAAGTATACAGACACATACTGAACAGATACCTTTTAAATATTCTGAATATAAACAATATAGAGATACCTTTTCAATGTTCTAAATGTGATAAGTATAAAGACCTTTTAAATGTTCTGAATGTCACAAGCATAGAAATAATAAAGAGATACCTTTTAAATATTCTAAATGTGTTAAGTATAAAGATACTGAAGAAATACCATTTAAACGTTCTGAATGTGATAAGTATAAAGACACAGAACAGATACATTTTAAATGTTCTAAATGTGATAAGTATAAAGACACTGAGGAGATACCTTCTAAACGTTCTGAATATCACAAGTATTAAAAAAATAAAGAGATACCTTTTAAATATTCTGAATGTGATAATCATAAAAACAATGAAAAGATACTTTTTAAATGTCTCGAATGTGATAAGTATACAGACACATACTGAAGAGATACCTTTTAAATATTCTGAATGTCACATATAAACAACAAAGAGATACCTTTTCAATGTTCTAAATGTGATGAGTATAAAGACTTTTTAAATGTTCTGAATGTGATAAGCATAAAAATAATGAAAAGATACCTTTTAAATGTCCCGAATGTGATAAGTATACAGTAACATACTGAAGGGATACCTTTTAAATGTTCTAAATGTGATAAGTATAAAAACACTGAAGAGATACCTTCTAAATGTTCTAAATGTGATAAGCATAAAACAATGAAAAGATACCTTTTAAATGTTCTGAATGTCACAAGCATAGAAACAATAAAGAGATACCATTTAAATGTTCTAAATGTGATAAGTATAAAGACACTGAATAGATACCTTATAAATGTCCTGAATGTGATAAGTATACAGACACATACTGAAGAGATACCTTTTAAATATTCTGAATGTCACATATAAACAATAAAGAGATACCTTTTCAATGTTCTAAATGTGATAAGTATACAAACAATGAAAAGATACCTTCTAAATGTTCTGAATGTGATAAGCATAAAAATAATGAAAAGATACCTTTTAAAAGTCCCGAATGTGATAAGTATACAGTAACATATTGAAGGGATACCATTTAAATGTTCTTAATGTGATAAGCATAAAAACAATGAAGAGATATCTTTTAAATGTTCTGAATATGATAAGTATAAAGACATATAATGAAGAGATATCTTTTCAATGTTCTAAATGTGATAAGTATAAAACCAATAAAGAGATACCTTTTCAATGTTCTAAATGTGATGAGTATAAAGACTTTTTAAATGTTCTGAATGTGATAAGCATAAAAATAATGAAAAGATACCTTTTAAATGTCTTGAATGTGATAAGTATACAGTAACATACTGAAGGGATACCTTTTAAATGTTCTGAATGTCACAAGCATAGAAATAATAAAGATACATTTTAAATGTTCTAAATGTGATAAGTATAAAAACACTGAAGAGATACCTTCTAAATGTTCTAAATGTGATAAGCATAAAACAATGAAAAGATACCTTTTAAATGTTCTGAATATGATAACTATAAAGACACATCACATTTAGAACATTTTAAAAGTATCTGTTCAATATGTGTCTTTATACTTACAATATTTGGATCATTTAAAAGGTATCTTTTCATTGTTTTATGCTTATCACATTTAGAACATTTAGAAGGTATCTTTTCATTGTTTTATGCTTATCACATTCAGAACATTTAAATGTTTCTCTTAAGTGTCTGTAAACATCACATTTATAACATTTAAAAGGTATCTCTTCAGTATGTGTCTATATGATATTGCAGAGAAAAAGCATACCTATAATACATATCATATTCAGAACATTTAAATGGTTTCTCTTCAGTGTCTTTATACTTATGACATGCAGAATATTAAATGGATTTCTTCAGTATGTGTCTTTATATGATAGTGCAGAGACAAAGAATACCTATAATACATATCACATTCAGAACATATACTTAGTATTTGTTCAGTATGTGTTTTATATTTTATTAGAGACAAATCATGCTTAAAATACATATCACATTCAGAATGTTTAAACGGTTTCTCTTCAGTGTCTTTATACTTACCACATTTAGAACATTTAAAATGTTTCTCTTCAATGTCTTTAAACTTATTACATTTAGAACATTTAAAATGTATCTGTTCAGTACGTTATTTTTATACATATGACATTCAGAACATTTAAACGGTGTCTCTTCAGTGTCTTTATACTGCAGAGATGCTTAGTGCTGCCCTCCTGTGGCAAATATATAGCATAAAGGCTGAACCTTTTATCCCCCTACCTGAACAGTTTTAGGAATCAGTACTGCAGAGATGCTCAGTGCTGCCCTCCTGTGGCAAATGTCTAGCATAAAAGCTGAACCATTTATCCCCCCTACCTGATCAGAGTTTGAGCATCACTCCCGATGGATTAGGTTCATACTCTATCTATCACATTATATTTAGAGAATGCCCTCTTCCCCAACTATAGAACACATTTAAAAGGTATCTCTTCAGTGTCTTTATACTTATCACATTTAGAACATTTAAAACGTTTCTCTTCATTTTTTATACTTATCACTGAACAGAAACCATTTAAATGTTCTAAATGTAATTAAGACAAGGAAAATAAACTAATGTATCATAACACCTTTACAGAAGCTCATATAGACCGCTCTGAATTGACTCCACTGTTATTAGTAGCGGTATAGAAGCTCTCAATAATCATAATCATAAAATACTGTTTCCAGGAAAATTAACATCATTCTTTGTATATAGAGCAGCTTAAAGGATTATGCATCAATATGTCATAAACAAGCTGTAAGCTATCAGCGAGAAATAATGATACTGTCAGTACATTTAGAAGTATGCTCTGTTGTGACATGACCATTACTCGTTGTTTATTCTATGCTTGAAAATAAATAAAACTTTTTTGAACTTAAAAAAAATCATTCTTTGTAATTGTATCTGTGTGCACTATGCAGTTATTTAATTATACTATGTATGCTGATTTGTAACCCATTCTGTACTCTTTTGGGAAGATGGGCTAAGCAACCAAATAAATATATTTTTTTTAAAATGCATATAAAGAAATTTTATGCTGAATTTCAAATCTTAGTTTTAGAGGTGCTATTCTAGATAGATTGCCTAATAGAGATGGCTATTTTTAATAGCTCAGTGCTGTCCTCCTATGGTCATTCCTCAGATTGCACATTGAATTGCTTAAATCTGTTAATAATAGAGACTTTCCCAACTGTGCAGAGCAACTGCCTGCTCTGCCCTCCTCAAACTGGCTGTGCAGCTGAAGCTCCTCTCCTTTTAAATATAATAATAACTTTATTCTTTTATACCACCATAACCAAAAGTGCTAGGTGGTTTACACTAAAAAGAGCTGTACAATCAGCGAAATAAGGCTTCCAACTGGATCCAGTGCTGGGTTTACTCCTTTGCAGGTAAGGACTTGGACTTCTGAGTTCCCCATTGCATTCCCTAAGAAAAGCAAGATTTAGAAGGGAGATCATAGGTCAGTTCTGGGTTTCTGACAGCCTTATTCTTGATTCCTTTGATTTTCAGCACAAAGTTCAGTGGGTAGCCTGGAACTGGGCAACTTGGTAGCCCTGGTTTGTTTGCTTACCAGCCTTTAGGGAAAATTCTACAGCTTCTGCATAGCACAGGCTGTTTCAGTAGCCATCCTGAAGGCTGGACTAGTAAGTCTCAAATGTGACCTTGGATTTGCTACACAATCCCAGGTCGACTAATCTGATCCAGTCCTGAATTTTACCCTACTCCATGCAGAGACTTGTTCTAATTGTCCACTGAGACAATCAGCCTGGCTTTCAGTGGGGATTAAAGGTGGACTGGATCCATTCACTAACTAATCCAGAGAGGGATGGAGACTTCAAATATTCCTGTGTTTCCACTGCTTTTGAAATGGGTCATACAGGGCATCAATGTATCTTAGCTAACGAGGTTAAAAGCTTCCCTGAGCTAGACAGCAGTGGCACCAGGTCTTCAGGGCGATGGGTACCTAAGCAGAAGGAATGTGAATGTGAATCGACACTCCTGGAGTTTGGAGAAGAGTACAGTTCCTCTGAAGAACATCTTGCTGTCCTTGATTAAATGGATTTCAAAAATAAAAGATAAATCGATATAGGGAACTCTAATGAGCCAAGTCTGTCCTGATGAGGCGTTTGCTGTGTATTTTCCACTACACCTGACCTGTTTCTGTTTGCAATGGTAATTATTAAGAAGGGAGCTTATCCAGGCATAGGAACTTGGGCTGGTGCTTCCTGAGAAGAAGCATGCCACAGAATATTTGGGGTGAAAAAGGGGAGTATAAGTGCATCATCTCCTATCCACCACCCTCCCCAAGAGTGGTAGATGAATGAACGCGTAATAATAATATCAAACCCATTAAACCAAGATGTATATCACTGATGCCTGACATAACATGTCCAGAATCACAAAATTCTGAGGGTTATGGTTCCAGGATAATTATTCTAGAATCGGATGGTTAAAGATGGGGTTGGGAGAGACCTTGGGTATTCATCTACTGTACTCCCTTGCCTCCATGCAGGATCCCTTTATGTAAAATTTCCCAGATAGATGCTTCTCTAACTGCTGTTAAGAACACCCCCCAACATTCTCCCATCCTAGGAGTTGGTGGTTGCATATCACCGAACTGGGCTTCCCCAGGCTCTCCTTGATTTCTGTTTTTCTTATCTTGGCACTACATATGCCAGGTAACTCTTTATAAATTATCAGACTTTAGAAAAGCAGTAAAAACTTTTATTTTCACATGAACTGGACTGCAATTATAGACTCTGACTTCTAAATTGTTACCTGAACGAGTCTAAAATGTATAGTGTATTTAGCTGCAATAGTAAACCTTGTATTACATGTGTGCATACATAGGGCAACTGATTTGGTATAAACATGTGCATATAAGTAGGCATTAATAACTCTGTAACATCACCACAGAGCTCTGTGTATTTCAGTATAGAGCCCATGCATTGTAACACCTCACAAGTCGTACAGACTCCCAGATTAACATGCCAAGTAAAGTGGTCATTCCAGTAAGTTTCTTCTAGTTATCTAGTGATTGAGAGATGGGGAAAGGGAGAGAGAGCAGAGAAAGTTTCCTGCACAGATCTCTCTGAGATGAAGAGAAGTGGCATTGTGAGTATTAAAACTGCAAGTATAGTTTAGACATCCCGGCCAAGTTATGTTTCTCTGAATTCTAAATTGAACAGAAGCTGACACAAACTCAAAAGTGACTGGGCTAATGGCCAGCTGCTGCAGTTGGTTGGTTTTTCCAACCACCACCACCTGTGGTAATGAAAAACTGATATCCAGAAGGAGCAACAGGAGGTTGCACGATCGAGATAGCGGCGATATTCACACCACTATGTAGATAAAGTTAGGGAGTCAGTTTTCTCTCCACTGGCAGCCACACGAAAGGGTGACTCATCTGGATGGTTCTCTGTGACGGTCTCTCCCATAGCCCCTCCTCCTCTGAGCTCCAGGCATTTTGGCCCAAATTCACTAAACCTCCAAACAGTGTGCGATCCATTTCCATTTGCATGCCGGCCGACGAATTCACTAAAGGCCTGCATGCAAATGGCAACGATCGTTAACACGCCCCCCTACCCACGGCCAGAGCGATCCCTGCTCTTGCGCACACCCTGATGACAGTGACAAGAAAAGTAACCTCCTGTCACTGCTATCAGGGCTCAGCCCCAATCTCTCCTGCCTGCTCCTGGACTCTCCTGCTCTCTGCTGCCGTTCCCTGCAGTGCAAGCCTCTATTTATATGTTTGGTTTATGTATATCACATGGAGTCTTACGTCACATCCCATTGTCACTCTATCACATTACTTATGTCATTGTTTTTATTCATTTAACATCACACCATATGTCCATTTTTCATGTCTTTATACATCTGTAATTGTATATTCTTAGCAATCTTTATTTATATTTGTTCAAACCCCAGAGGAAGATGTGTTTACTGAAACACGGACCGTGTCGGGTCCTTAGGTTTGTTTGAAGGGTGGTAACACTGACCGCATTTATATTTGATATAATAAACATAGTCTGCATCTTGTACATTTTCTCTGCAGTCCTTTTCGGTTTTTGTTTGTTGGATTTTTTTTTTTCTTTTCAGTAACTCAGTTACCAAGCTTGAAAATAAATAAAACTTTTTTGAACTTAAAAAAACAACAACCAGGTCTGCAGCAGTCGGGTTTGCCAATAGTAAAACCCGATTCGAAATAGCAAAGCAATTGTTAGTGAATCAATCGCTTTGCTATTTTGCATGGGGTTTTGCTAATTTGCATGGGAGGATCGCTACAGGCTGTAGTGAATGGGGTTGGAGGGAAATTTGGTCGCAAAGGGCTTGCAAACCGATCGGTTTGCTTAGTGAATTTGGGCCTTTGTCCCTGATTTTGTGCATGTACACATACACCTGACCAATCCTATTCAATATGTTTATGAATGACATTGCCGAAGGTTTAGAAGGTTCGCCTTTTTGCGGATGATACCAAGATTTGTAACACAGTAGACACTGAGGAGGGAGTGGAAAACATGAAAAAGGATCTGCAAAAGTTAGAGGAATGGTCTAATATCTGGCAACTAAAATTCAATGCAGAGTAATAATAATAATTATTATTATTATTTTATTTCTTATATACCGCTATACCATAAGTTCAAAGCGGTTTACAACAAGTTACATACAATGAGAATAAGAGATGTTTACAACAAGAAGTAAGAGATGTTCACAGCGAGATACATACAATGAGTGTATGAGATGTAAGGGGAACAGAAAAAGTACTTTCTGGGATACAAATTGCAAATGGAAGAGAACCAAGATGGTTTGAATCAAAAGGAAGTATCTAGTCAGAGATTGGGGTGCAGGGGAAAACAATTTAGGTGGAATACCTTTACAAATGGGAAGAAGGATGAGTTAATCTAAAATCAAGAGAATTGGGGATTGGGATGAGGATAGCTGAGGGGGATTGGGCAAGATTTAGGAATTAGAATTTGTTAAAGAGATGGGTCTTCAGTGATTTTCTGAAGTCGGCATAAGAAGTGGCCTCGAGAATGGGTTTTACGAGCCATGTGTTCAGTTTGGCTGCCTGGAATGATAACATTCTGTCTAGGAACTTCTTGTAAAGACATGATTTCAGGGATGGGTAATTAAAGAGATTTATTCTGCGAGAGCTCTTATTAGAGCTGTTGAGGATGAATTGAGAGGCGAGGTAAGTTGGTAGCATCCCAAAGATAGCTTTGTAGCTGATGCAGGCAAACTTAAAGAGTATTCTGGATTCCACCGGCAACCAGTGGAGTATCTGGGAGTATGGGGTGATATGTTTCCATTTTTCTAAACCAAAGATGAGCCGGATTGCAGTGTTCTGAATTAATCTTAGCTTGTTAAGTGTCTTCTTAACAAGGTTGCAGTAATCCAGCGTACTCAAGATGGATGATTGTACGAGTAATCGAAAGGATGATTCACCGAAGAATTTTTTAATGGTGCGGAGCTTCCATAGGACTGATATACTTTTTTTGAACATTAAATTTGTATGCTTTTCCTGGGTTAGGTGTTTGTCAAGGGTGACTCCTAGTATTTTTATAGTTTGGTCAATTTCATAATCATGGCCATTCACGTGAATCGTGTTGTCTTTTATCTTTTCATTGGGAGATGCCAGGAAAAATTTAGTTTTTTCTGTGTTCAGTTTTAGTTTGAAGGCCGTCATCCAAAGCTCTATTTGCTTTAGGATATTGGTTAAGAGATTAATAAAGTCTGACGACAGACAGGTTAGTGGTAGCACTACAGTAATGTCGTCAGCGTAGATGAGTTTTAGGCTTTGTAGCAGGTATCCCAATGTGATATGGTAGATGTTAAATAAGGACGGAGATAGCGGGGAGCCCTGGGGCAATCCGCAGTTGTTTTTCCAGCTGAAGGAGAATTTGTCTTCTTTGAATACCTGATAGGATCTGAACTCGAGGAATTCCTGGAACCAGTTGTAAGCGTTTTCTGTGATGCCTAAGGATTCTAAACAGTTCATTAAGATGGTGTGATCTACTAGGTCGAAGGCAGAACTTAGGTCCAGTTGTAGAATCATTGCACTGGTGCCTTGACTGAGAAGGGAATGTAGGTGGTTTAGGAGTGAGGCCATAATTGTTTTGGTGCTGAAGCCGGGTCTGAAACCTGATTGGTTGTTCTGCAGAAGGTTGAATTTGTCTAGGTAGGTATTTAGTTCAGCGTTTACCAGGCCTTCCATTAATTTAGCAGCAAGAGGGATGTTTGCGACAGGTCTAAAATTGGCTATGTTATTGGATGTTTCTTTGGTGTTCTTTTTAATAGGAGTTATTACGATTTGACCCAAGTCCTCTGGAAACTTGCCAATGGATAGTTGTAGGTTGATCCAGTCTAGTAGTGTGGCTTTGAAGTTGATAGGGGCCGCTTTCATCACATTTGGGGGGCAGGGGTCCAGTCTGCAGTATGATTTGGCGTACTTGTTGTAGAGCTTATTGAATGTTTGCCAGTCAATCTCTTTGATGTTGGACCAACTCATGTCGGCTTTAGATGCATCTCGGTCGTGGGGGAAGATGTAGTCCCAGTGGGAGTCTTGAGGGCTTGATAAAGCAAGTCTTAATTTTTTTATTTTTGAATTGAAAAAATCGTCTAGGTCGTGTGCCGTAACTGTGAGTTCTTCTACCAGGTTTGTGTAGGAATGAGTATCGCACAGGTCATTGACTAGTTTAAACAGCTTGCTGTTGTTTAAGGAGATGTTACCTATTTTGTGGGCATAGAAGGTTTTTTTCTTCTCTTTGGTTATGTTTTTGTAGCTTTTGAGCATTTGGCGCCAGGCGTCTCTAGTCTCTGGGGTTCCTGATTTTGACCATTTCCTTTCTAAGCTTCTTAACTCTCTCTTTATCTCAAGGAGCTCTAGGTCAAACCAGCCTGTTAGGTTTCTAGGTCTAAACCTTCTTTTTTTCAGTGGGACCATTTCGTTTAGGATGTGGGTGCTGGTGCAGATCCAGGAACTCATGAATTGATTAAAATCCTCGTCTTGGTTGTGAATAATATCGTAGTGAGACCAGAATTCCATGGGGTTGATCTTGCCTCTGCTGGTGTGGAATTGTGTGGGTTTGTTCTTAACTTTCATTGTGACAGAGGTTGTTTTCCATTGCCATTCAAATTCAAAATTACATATTTTGTGATCAGACCATAGAGAATCAGACCAGGTTTCTGATATCCATCGAATAGTGGGATTTATTGAGTTTATTGAGGACAGTGATACCAGGTCCAGTTGGTGGCCTTTTTTGTGAGTTGTTACCGAGGGTGGGTTAGGGAAGCCTAGTGAAGCTAGAAAGGACCAAAATTCTGTAGTCTCTGGATGATCTGATAGCTCTAGGTGTAAGTTTATATCTCCGCATAAGAGGTTATAAGGCCCTGTTAGAGAATTGGTTAAGAGGAACTCGTGGAATTCTTCTTTGGCTGAGGTCCATTTTTGGGGGGGAATGTAGGGAGTCTGCTAGAAGTTCTGAATGTAGCTTTAGAGATAAGATTTCCAAGTTGGAGGAGGAATTAGAGCTTAGAATGGAGCAGTTTAAGTTGTTTTTAAAGATTATCGCCAGTCCTCCACCCCTGCCTCTTTCTCTTGCTAAGGATAGGATTTTGAAGTTAGGGGGGAGGCATTCTTGGATGATAATGTCGTGATCCGAGAGTAGCCAAGTCTCCGTTAGTAGGACGAAGTCAGGATTGTTGTCAGTTAGCCAGTCATAAATTAGTTGGGATTTGTTCCTCATAGATCTTATATTTAGAGTAGCATAAGGGGACTTTGGGGAAGGGGTGGAAGAAGCTAAGTTTTTTAGTGCTCGGTCTTTTTTGATGTATGGTCTGGGAGGTCTGCGGACTGGGATCTCTGAAGGGCTAGAGTCTTTGTAATCATGGGCTAATGGGGGTTTGGGTTTGAAGTTACGTACTTTCGAGTAGTAGGTGGGGAGTGGGAGTAGGTAAGGGAGGGCGGTTGTCTTGCTTCTTAAACCGATTAGGTATAAGGCGAGAAGAAGTATGCTCAGGCTATGGTGAAGGAGCGCCATATTGTTGAGATAATCGGAATATACAATTGTACAGTAGCCAATTAGAGGTTACTTATGAGTTACAGAAAACCAAGCTAGACTCTACAGAATACACAGGTTATACAATTGTACAGTGGTCAGATAGCAAGTTATCTGCCCTAAAGGGGGTTCTTTAAGGCTCTTAGCCAGAATCAGAAGTACAATTATATATTTATACGTTAGATATACCGCCTTGGCGAAGTTAGAGTCTTGTGGGTGCAGCAAATCCGTTGTTTCACAAGGCATTTCACAAAGGCGCTCACTAAGGCGCATGCGCCTTTCTCAGCGTGCCAAGTGGCTGCGCGCTGTTGGCGCTGTGGCTATTTTAAAGTGTTCCCCTGCTGGATTGGGGTAGGGGCGGAGCTTTGCTCTCACTCTCTGCTGGGCATTTGAGGATTAATAATCAGAAGGAGCTGTATATGCTGGGAGGTGAGAGGCTGATATGCACAGATGGGGAGAGGGACCTTGGGGTAATAATGTCCGAAGATCTAAAGACGAAAAAACTGTGTGACAAGGCGGTGGCTGCTGTCAGAAGGATGCTGGGCTGTATAAAGAGAGGCGTAGTCAGTAGAAGGAAGAAGGTGTTGATGCCCCTGTACAGGTCATTGGTAAGGCCCCACTTGAAGTATTGTGTTCAGTTTTGGAGACCGTATCTGGCGAAGGACGTAAGAAGACTTGAGGCGGTCCAGAGGAGGGCGACGAAAATGATAGGAGGCTTGCGCCAGAAGACGTATGAGGAGAGACTGGAAGCCCTGAATATGTATACCCTAGAGCAGGAGTGTCCAACCTTTTGGCTTCCCTGGGCCACAATGGCCCCAAAAAATTTTTCTGGGGCCACGCAAATGTTGCAGCAAGACAGAGGAGGGAGCTGGCAAGACGGTAAACACCCGGGGGCAGCAGAGGAAAACACTGCATCGCCATCGATCGGAGCCGCACAAAATACTTCATGGTGTCACATACGGCCCTCGGGCCACAGGTTGGACACCCCTGCCCTAGAGGAAAAGAGGGACAGGGGAGATATGTTCAGACGTTTAAATACTTGAAGGTATTAACGTAGAACAAAATCTTTTCCAGAGAAAAGAAAATGGTAAAACCAAAGGACATAATTTGAGGTTCAGGGGTGGTAGATTCAAGAGCAATGTTAGGAAATTCTACTTTACGGAGAGGGTGGTGGATGCCTGGAATGCGCTCGCGAGAGAGGTGGTGGAGAGAAAAACGGTGACGGAGTTCAAAGAAGCGTGGGATGAACACAGAGGATCTAGAATCAGAAAATAATAATAAATATTAAAGAACTAAGGCCAGTACTGGGCAGACTTGCACAGTCTGTGTCTGTATATGACCGTTTGGTGCTGGATGGGCTGGGAAGAGCTTCAGTGGCTGGGATGGTGTATGTGGGCTGGAGTGGGCTTTGGCAGGGACTTCAGTAGTTGGAACCTAAGAACAGTCCCGGGCAGAGCTTTGGATTCTTGACCAGAAATAGCTAAGAAGAAAAAAAACAACCCAACAACAAATTTTTAGATTGAATCAGGTTGGGCAGACCGGATGGACAATTCAGGTCTTTATCTGCCGTCATCTACTACGTTCCTTGAAAGGTATTAACGTAGAGCAAAATCTTTTCCAGAGAAAGGAAAATGGTAAAACCAGAGGGCAAAATTTAAGGTTGAGGGGTGGTAGAGTAATGTTAGGAAATTCTTCTTTACAGAGAGGGTAATTGATGCATGCATGGCAGAGTTCAAACAAGCATGGGATGAACACAGAGGATCTAGAATCAGAAAATAATGGTATATATTGAAGAACTAAGGCCAGTACTGGGCAGACTTGCAAGGTTGAGGATGGGCTTCAATGGCTGGGATGGTTTAGATGGACTGGAGTGAGTTTTGACAGAGACTCCAGTAGACAGAGCCTAAGCACATTACCAGGCAGAGCTCTGGATTTCTGGCCAAGAAATATCTATGGAAAAGGACCATTTAAATTAAATGATTAATTTATAGAGCGTGATTGGATGTGTCAACTACTAGGATTTTAACCTAGAAATGGATAAATATAAGTTCCAAAAAGCTCTAATTGTGAAAACCTGGCTGGCTCAAAGGTTGAGTGCTGGGTTAGTAACAGGGAGTTGAGGGTTCAAACCTCAGCTAAGGAGTAGGGATGATACTGTGCCAAGAGAAGAGGGCAGTAATCTGAAGTCTTTTTGTGCCTACTACTAGGATTTGAACCTAGAAATGGATAAATATAAGTTCCGAAAAGGTCTATATGTGAAAGTCTGGCTGGCTCAATGGTTGAGTGCTGGGTTAGTAACTGGAGAATGAGGGTTCGAATCTCAGCTAAGGAGTGCTGGATTAGTAACAGGAGACTGAGGGTTCAAGCCTCAGCGAAGGAGTAGGGATGATACTGTGCCAAGAGAACAGGGTAGTAACCTGAAGTTGAGGGTTCAAGTTATTTTGTGTCTACTACTAATAATCCTACTAGGATTATTTTGAACCTAGAAATGGATAAATATAAGTTCCAAAAGATCTAGATGTGCATCCCTGGCTGGCTCAAGGGTTCAGTGCTGGGTTAATAACAGGGCTGAAATTACTCCATGTGAAGACAAGGGGGTAGTTTTACTCAAATTTAGTCCATTTTTCATAGTGAAAAGTTGCATAATCCCCAGCTGCTGCTGGTGGCTCTTGCAAAGAGGGTAGTAAGATGTGAAGGGAAGAGGTTGAAGGTTCAAGTCTCAGTTTGACTGAAATTTAGTCCATAGTAAAAAGTAGCTTAAAATGTCTACTAGAGTTATTAGATTTCTTGCTTTCACTGTAGTTACTGAACCTCCTCTGCCCCTTATTCCTCCTCCCCCCCCATACTACCAACTCTTCCAGTCTATCTAATTCCTTCACTTACCTGCTATTATCCCATCTAGCTTTGGACTAAGCTAGACTCGAACCTGTGACCTCCTATATTGAGGTCAAGCCCTTTAGCCACTGAGCCACCAGTCAGGCAGGTACTAGGTGTTCTCGGTTTCTTCCCTTTATCCCTTTCATGCTTTGATTTGGATTAAAATTCAAACATCCAGTCCCGGGAGTCAAACCCAGGACTCTTCGGTGCAAGGTAACAAAGCATTCCTCTAGTCCACCACTGGACTTATGAAAGTTGGTTTACTTTTTCTCTTCCTTATACTTCTAATTCCATGATTTGGATTTTTAAAATTCAAATATCCTGTCCTGGGAGTCGAACCCAGGACTCTTTGGTGCAAGGTAACAAAGTATTCCTTTAGTCCACCACTGGACTCTTGAAAGTTGGTTTATTTTTTCTCTTCCTTATACTTCTAATTCCATGATTTGGATTTTTAAAATTCAAATATCCTGTCCTGGGAGTCGAACCCAGGACTCTTTGGTGCAAGGTAACAAAGCATTCCTCTAGTCCACCACTGGACTCATGAAAGTTGGTTTAATTTTTTTCTTCCTTATACTATTCCTTCTTTGATTTCAATTAAAAATTCAAACAGCCAGTCAGGGGAGTTCAACTCAGTACTCTTTGGTGCAAGATAACAAATATTCCTCTATTCCACAACTGGATTGGTGATGGTTGGTTCACTTTTTCTCTTTCTTATACGTCTCCTTCCTTGATATGGATTTTTAAAATTCAAACATCCAGTCCTGGGAGTCGAACCCAGGACTCTTTATTACAAGGTAACAATCTTTCCTCTAGTCCACAACTGGACTGGTAAGAATTGGCTTACTTTTTCTCCCCCTTATACCTCTCCTCCCATCATTCTGGTATAACTTTCAAACAACTCAAGAAATAGGGGATTTCAACCCACAACCTTTAAGTACAGGTTAGGTACACAGCCAATAAGCCACAAGCTGCTTCATATAATGCTACTAATTTTGCTCCCTTTTATACCTCTCATTCCCTAATATGAATTTAAAATTCAAACAGCTAGTCAGGGATGGGATTTGAACCCAGGTCTCTCTGGTACAAGGTAACAAACTATTCCACTACTCCATCACTGGACTGTCAAAGTTTGGCTCACTAATAGCTAATTGTGCTTTTCTCAGTTTTTGTAAATTGGTCTCTGAACCAATAGCTTCTTCCTGAATCCCTGTACTAATCCCAGACTTGAAGCCCTCACACCTACGAATCCTCTGTGCTTATCTTAGACTGTACATGACATTAGTGGAGAGCCTTGGATTTGAGAATAATCCCATCACTTATTTTTTATAGTTGAGATATGCTGCCACAAATCATAGGGAAAAGAAGAACAGCTGAGGTGATCAGTGTTTTGTTGTTTTTTGGGGGTTTTTTATTTTGTAAATCTTACCACAGTAGATTAAACACAGTCAGTGCATTTATCCAGAGAGGCAGTCAGAGCTAGTGCTATTCAAAGACACTTAGAAACTTCTTTATACTGTCTTAACTCTATATCTGTGTAGGTCTGTGGTTATGGAATTAAAAAAAAGACCCTCTGGTAACTGAATAACACTGGAGACCTCTCACTCTGCCCAAAGACCACCCTGGCACTACCTGAGAAGCAATGAGGCGATTTGTAATAATTGGTCTGGATAATTGCCCTCAATCAGCACCAGTGTTACCAATTTACAAAAACTGAAAAAAAGCACAATTAGCTATTAGTGAGCCAAACTTTGACAGTCCAGTGATGGAGTAGTGGAATAGTTTGTTACCTTGTACCAGAGAGATCTGGGTTCAAATCCCATCCCCGACTAGCTGATTGAATTTTAAATTCATATTAGGGAATGAGAGGTATAATAGGGAGCAAAATTAGCAGCATTATATGAAGCAGCTTGTAGCATGGTGGCTGTGTACATGATCAGTACTTAAAGGTTGTGGGTTGAAATCCCCTATTTCTTGAGTTGTTTGAAAGTTAAACCAGAATGATGGGAGGAGAGGTATAAGGGGGAGAAAAAGTGAGCCAATTCTTACCAGTCCAGTTGTGGACTAGAGGAAAAATTGTTACCTTGTAGTAAAGAGTTCTGGGTTCGACTCCCAGGACTGGATGTTTGAATTTTAAAAATCCATATCAAGGAAGGAGACGTATAAGAAAGAGAAAAAGTGAACCAACCATCACCAATCCAGTTGTGGAATAGAGGAATATTTGTTATCTTGCACCAAAGAGTACTGAGTTGAACTCCCCTGACTGGCTGTTTGAATTTTTAATTGAAATCAAAGAAGGAATAGTATAAGGAAGAAAAAAATTAAACCAACTTTCATGAGTCCAGTGGTGGACTAGAGGAATGCTTTGTTACCTTGCACCAAAGAGTCCTGGGTTCGACTCCCAGGACAGGATATTTGAATTTTAAAAATCCAAATCAAGGAATTAGAAGTATAAGGAAGAGAAAAAGTAAACCAACTTTCATGAGTCCAGTGGTGGACTAGAGGAATGCTTTGTTACCTTGCACCAAAGAGTCCTGGGTTCGACTCCCAGGACAGGATATTTGAATTTTAAAAATCCAAATCAAGGAATTAGAAGTATAAGGAAGAGAAAAAGTAAACCAACTTTCATGAGTCCAGTGGTGGACTAGAGGAATGCTTTGTTACCTTGCACGAAAGAGTCCTGGGTTCAACTCCCGGGACTGGATGTTTGAATTTTAATCCAAATCAAAGCATGAAAGGGATAAAGGGAAGAAACCGAAAACACCTAGTACCTGCCTGACTGGTGGCTCAGTGGCTAAAGGGCTTGACCTCAATATAGGAGGTCACAGGTTTGAGTCTAGCTTAGTCCAAAGCTAGATGGGACAATAGCAGGTAAGTGAAGGAATTAGATAGACTGGAAGAGGTGGGTGTATGGGGTGGAGGAGGAAGAAGGGGCAGAGGAGGTTCAGTAACTACAGTGAAAGCAAGAAATCTAGTAGACATTTTAAGCTACTTTTTACTATGAACTAAATTTCAGTCAAACTGAGACTTGAACCTTCAACCTCTTCCCTTCACATCTTACTACCCTCTTTGCAAGAGCCACCAACAGCAGCTGGGGATTATGCAACTTTTCACTATTCAAAATGGACTAAATTTGAGTAATACTACCCCCCTTGTCTTCACATGGAGTAGTTTCAGCCCTGTTATTAACCCAGCACTGAACCCTTGAGCCAGCCAGGGATGCACATCTAGACCTTTTGGAACTTATATTTATCCATTTCTAGGTTAAAAATAATTCTAGTAGTAGACACAAAATGACATGAACCCTTAACTTCAGGTTACTACCCTCTCTTCTCTTGGCACAGTATCATCCCTACTCCTTAGCTGAGGCTTGAACCCTCAGTCTCCTTTTACTAATCCAGCACTCCTTAGCTGAGATTTGAACCCTCAGTCTCCAGTTACTAACCCAGCACTCAACCATTGAGCCAGCCAGGCTTTCACAAATAGATCTTTTCGGAACTTATATTTATCCTTTTATGGATTCAAATCCTAGTAGTAAACACAAAAAGACTTGAAATTACTACCCTTTTTTTGGGGGCAGTATCATCCCTACTCCTTATCTGAGGTTTGAACCCTCAGCCTCCTGTTACTAACCCAGCACTCAACCCTTGAGCCAGCCAGGTTTTCACAGATAAACATTTTCGGAACTTATATTTATCCATTTTTTGGTTCAAATCCTAGTAGTAAATACAAAAAGACTTGAACTTTCAAATTACTACCCTTTTTTCTTGGAGCAGTATCATCCCTACTCCTTAGCTGAGGTTTGAACCCTCAGCCTCCTGTTACTAACCCAACATTCAACCCTTGAGCCAGCCAGGATTTCACATGAAGACCTTTTCGGAACTTATATTTATCCATTTCTGGGTTAAAATCCTAGTAGTTGACACATCCATTCACGCTCTATATATTAATCATTTAATTTAAATGGTCCTTTTCCTTAGATATTTCTTGGCCAGAAACCCAGAGCTCTGCCTGGTAGTCTCCTTCAAAACTCACTCCAGCCCATGTAAACCATCCCAGCCATCGAAGCCCTCCCCAGCCCATCCTCAACTGTGCAAGTCTGCCCAGTACTGGCCTTAGTTCTTCAATATATACCATTATTTTCTGATTAGAGACCATCTGTGTTCATCCAATGCTTGTATGAACTCTGTCACCATTTTCCTCTCCACCACCTCCCTCGGGAGCGCATTCGATGCATCAATTACCCTCTCCGTAAAGTAGAATTTCCTAACATTGCTCTTGAATCTACCACCCCTCAACCTCTGATTAAGTCCTCTGGTTTCACCATTTTCCTTTCTCTGGAAAAGATTTAATTCTTATGTTAACACTTTTCAAGTATTTGAATGTCTGAATCATATCTCCCCTATCCCTCCTTTCCTCTAGGGCAGGGGTGTTAAACCTTTTGGCTTCCCTGGGCCGCATTGGCTGAAAAAAAATGTTTCTGGGGCCGCACAAACGCTGCAGCAAGACAGAGGAGGGAGCCGGCATAACGGTAAACACCCAGGGGCAGCAGAGGAAAACACTGCATCACCCTCGACCGGGGCCACACAAAATACTTCACAGGGACACATGCGGCCCTTGGGCCGCAGGTTGGACACCCCTGCTCTATGGAGACTTCCAGTCTCTCCTCATATGTCTTTTGGCGCAAACCTCCTACTATTTTCGTCGCCTTTCTCAGGACCGCTTCATGTCTTCTTATGTCCTTTGCCAGTAATAGTCTTCACAATTGAACACAATACTACAAGTGTGGCCTCACCAACGACCCGTCCAAGGGCATCAACATCTTCTTTCTTCTTTCTACAGGCTACACCACTTTCTGCAACAGAGTAGACATGCCGGATGTGCATGAGTCGAGTCTCTTTCATTTGAAAGGAAACTCTGCAATGAGAGCGCATAGGATGAAGTTAAGAGGTGATAGGCTTCGGAGTAATCTGAGGAAATACTTTTTTCCAGAAAGGGTGGTAGATGCATGGAACAGTCTCCCGGAAGAGGTGGTGGAAACAGAGACTGTCTCTGAATTCAAGAGGGCCTGGGATGGGCACATGGGATCTCTCAGAGAGAGAAATAGATAATGGTTACTGTGGATGGGCAGACTAGATGGGCCATTTGGCCTTTATCTGGCATCATGTTTCTATGTTTATTATCCTGGAACCATTACACTCAGAATTTTGTGATTCTGGACATGTTATGTCAGGCATCAATGATATACATCTTGATTTAATGGGTTCGATATTATTACGCCAGTTCATTCATCTGCCACTCTTGGGGAGGGCGGTGGATAGGAGATGATACCAAATATTCTGTGACATGCTTCTTCTCAGGTCCTGTGCCTGGATAAGCTCCATGTTTAATAGCATTGTGAAAAGAAACGAGTCAGGTATAGTGGAAATACACAGCAAACGCCTCAGCGGGACAGGCTTGGCCCATCAGAGTTCCCAATATCGACTCATCTTTTATTTTTGAAATCCATTTAATCTAGGAAATACCTTCTCTAAAAATACGTAGCAACATGATGTTCTTCTGAGGAACTGTACTCTTCTCCAAACTCCAAGAGTGCCGGGTGCACATTCCCATCCCTTCTGCATAGGTTCCCACCACCCTGAAAACCTGGTGCCACTGCTGTCTATGCCAGGGAAGCTTTTAGCCTCATTAGCTAAGAGACAGTGATGTCCTGTATGACCCAGTTCAAAAGCGGTGGAAACACAGGAATATTCAAAGTCTCCATCCCTCTCTGGATTAGTTAATGAATGAATCCAGTCCACTTTTTATCCCCCACTGAATGCCATGCTGATTGCTTCAAGAAAAAGCAGTGGACAATTAAAACAAGTCTCTGCATACAGTGGGATAAAAATTCAGGAATGATTCAGTTTGGTCGACCTGGCATGGAGTAGCAAATGCACGGTCATTTGAGACTCGCTAGACCAGCCCTCAGGATGGCTACTGAAACAGCTTATGCTGTGCAGAAGCTGTGGAGTGTTCCCTAAAGGCTGGCAAGTGAACCCAGGGCTACCAAGTTTCCCAGTTCCAGGCTGGAGCCTTTTTGTCCTGTCCTGGTTTTGAACTTCCATCCTAAAGCACTAGGGTTTACCCACTGAACTCTGTGCTGAAAATCAAACACTTCAAAATAAGGCTGTCAGAAACCCAGAACTGACCAATGATCTCCCTTCTGGATCTGGGCAATTTGGCAGTTGTGGCACATAGCCTCCAAAATGCACTGTCTCTATGATCTTAGAAGCAAGGAGTTAATATACTGAATATTTGTCATCCTTCTACTGCCCTTTGTATGTTTTAATAGATAAGTGAGAGGTAAAAATAAATTCCAGAATTTTTAAGGTAGAAGGCATCCAGCTAGCTGGCCAGTCTGAGGAGGGACAGAGAAGGGTGCAGTAAAGGTTGCTGTAAATTTATACTAATGATTAAGCGATTATACCTGTATTCTGAGGAATGACCACAGGAGGACAGCACTGAGCTATTAAATATAGTTCTCTCTAATGTAATTAGCGCCCTCGTGTGGCCCTGTCCAGAATAGCACCTATAAATCTAAGATTTGAAATTCACCATAAAATTTCTTTATATGCATTTTGTTTTTATTTATATATTTATTTGGTTGCTTAGCCCATCCTCCCAAAAGAGCTCAGAATGGGTTACAGATCAGCATACATAGTATAATTAAATAACTACATAACAGACAGTTTCTATTCCAAAGAATGATGTTAATTTTCCTGGTAACAGTATTTTACACACATTCATGTAACAATTTAGAAGTCAGAGTCTATAAATTGCAGTCCAGTTCATGTGAAAATTAAAGTGTTTACTGCTTTCCTAAAGTTTGATCATTTTTAAAGGGTTACCCAGCATATGCAGTGCCAAGACAAGAAATACAGAAATCAAGAAGAGCCCGGGGAAGCCTAGTTCAGTAATACACAACCACCAACTCCTATGGTGGGAGGTTGTTGTATTGTTTTTAAAAGCAGGTGAGAGAAACATCTATGTGGGAGATTTTACATATAAGGATGCTGCATGGAGGCAGAAGAGTGCAGTAGGTGAATCCCAGTGGTTTCTCCAAGCACCATCTGTCTCTAGATTCTAGATTTTAGCAAAGCCTTTGACTGTGTTCCACACAGACGTCTAATAAATAAACTGAGTGCACTCGGGCCAGGTCAGGAACTGGTCGAGTGGAAGGCGACAGAGGGTAGTGATCAATGGAGATCGCTCCGAGGAACGGGATGTTACCAGTGGTGCGCCTCAAGGTTCTGTTCTTGAGCCTGTTCTTTTCAACACTTTTTATAAATGATATTGCTGAAGGGTTGTCAGGTAAGATTTGCCTCTTTGCTGATGATACCAAAATCTGCAATAGAGTAGACACGCCGGATGGTGTGAACAACATGAAAAAAGACCTGGCGAAGCTTGAAGAATGGTCTAAAATTTTGCAGGTAAAATTTAATGCTAAGAAATGCCAGGTAATTCATTTGGACTGCAAAAACCAGAGGGAACGGTACAGTTTAGAGGGTGAAGAACTTATGTGCAAGATGGAATAGGGGGACTTGGGTTTGATTGTATGTGATAATCTTAAGGTGGCCAAACAGGTTGAAAAGATGACGGTGAAAGCTAGAAGGATTCTAGGTTGCATCAGGAGAGGTATGGCCAGATGGAAAAAGGAGGTATTGATGCCCCTGTATAAGACTTTGGTGAGACCTCATTTAGAATATTGTGTACAATTCTGGTGGCTGCACCTTCAAAAAGATATAAAAAGGATGGAGTCGGTCCAGAGGAAGGCTACTAAAATGGTGGGTGGTCTTCGTGATAAGGCGTATGGGGACAGACAATCTGTATACTTTGGAGGAAAGGCGGGAGAGGGGAGATATGATAGAACCGTTCAAATACCTACATAATGTAAATGCGCATGAGTCGAGTCGCTTTCATTTGAAAGGAAGCTCTGGAATGAGAAGGCATAGGATGAAGTTAAGAGGTGATAGGCTCCGAAGTAATCTAAGGAAATACTTTTTCACAGAAAGGGTGGTAGATGCGTGGAACAGTCTCCCAGAAGAGGTGGTAGAGATAGAGACTGTGTCTGAATTCAAAAGGACCTGAGATAGGCACGTGGGATCTCTCGGAGAGAGAAAGAGATAATGGTTACTGCGGATGGGCAGACTAGATGGGCCATTTGGCCTTTATCTGTCATCATGTTCCTATGCTAAATCCTAACTCACATTCGCGGTCTAACACCAGCTCTGGCAGGATACACATTTCAAATTTGACATATTGTAATCACAAAGCAGAAATTAAAATTATTTTTTCTATCTTTTCTTGTCTGGTCATTATTCAGATCATGTTGGTCCCAGGCTCTGGTTGTCTTCTGATAACTCGCTTACTAGGGTCTCCTGCCCATTTGTTGTTTCCTTCTTTCTCTGTGCTAACCATCTATCTTCCATCTCTGTCCTCCTCTTCCATTTCCCTTCCCTGGAGGTCTGGCATCTTTCCTTTTTATCGTCTCCATCCCTGCATCTACAGCAATGGACCCCACCATCCCCAGATCCACCATCTCTCCTTTTCTCAACTACCCTTTCATCCAGCATCTATCCCTCCTTCCCCACCATCCCAGGGTCCACCATCTCTCCCCAACTACCCTCTTATCCAGTATCTCTATCCCCCCACCTCTACACCATCCCTTGTGTCCAACTTCTCTCCCTTTCTGTTCCTTCCCTCTCTAAATTCCATTGTCCAACATCTCTCTCCCTCTCCTCTGTTTTTAGATCCATTATTTCTCCCCCCTCCCCCCAGTCTGGTATATGCACGTCTCTTTGAACCCACCCTTCCCTCCCTCCCTCCCTCCATGTACTTCTACACCAGTGCCCCCTCCCCTGAAGACCTGGTCCTCCCTGAAGGCTTGCACCCCTGCCCCCCGCAGGCCTGCATGTTCCTCCCTGGCCTCCCGCTCTTACCTTAAGATAATCATCATGCTGCAGAGAGGATCGCGGTGCTAACCGAGTTTACTCCCTCTCCCCTGATGCCAGTTCTTTTGGTTACATAGAAACAAAGAAAAATGACGGCAGAAAAGGGCCAAAGCCCAACAAGGCTGCCCACTCTAGTAACCCTTCGCCTTGAATTTGTTCACCACCCCCTGCCTTTACATCATTAGAGATCCCACTGAATATCCCATTTATTTTTAAAATCTGCCACACTGTTGGCCTCAATCACTTGCAGTGGGAGTTCATTCCAATGATCGACCACCCTCTCGGTGAAGAAATCCTTTCTGAAGTCACCATAAAATTTTCCTCCCCTAATTATATGTGTAGCAGGATTAAGGTGCAGTGAAATATCCCACCTCATACTTGTGCTCAGGATTGGCCAGGTGCTGGGCTTAAGGGACTGTGTTCTTCCCTCTCAGTGAGCACAGAAATGGAAACCCCTTTTCTCTCTAAACTTCAGGCCCAACCCCTTCTTACCCTCCCTCCATCACTCCCTTTGTGGGGGTTTTTGTGCAGGGCTAACTCACCCTCTTAATGCTACAGCTGGAGCTTGGGCTTTTCTGTTGCTGTTGGTTCTTTGTCTCTTCCGTTGGAGGTTCTCTGGTGTCTGGATCATGCAAGGCTATAATTATTGCTAGGGAGCAGTGGTCACTGGTCCTTGTTCCTCCTTGCTGAAGTTGAAGGAGTTGCTTTTGCTGGGATCTCCCCAAGGCTAAATGTGTTGGATGCTGAAGGGCCCCCCGTAATTATCTTCACCTGTCCACCATTTGCCCTGCCCCCCACCTCTCTAATGTTATGAGAGTGTCTCCTCATTCAAAGACCATCTGACACCTCCTGAGCATTGCACCCCACTTCCAGGGGCACCATGTTCTGAGAGGTGGGTGGGTAGGTAGCCTAAGCAGCGCGTTGGAATGATGACTGTAGCTTGGAGATGGCTCAGCAGAGAAAAACAAAAGACCTCAAACCAGAATTGCAAAAAAGAGACTCAACAGAGATAAAGCAAGGCTAGTGCAGAGGTTACAGGAACCATCTGCTTTGAATTCTGCAGCCAAATTTGTGGGAGAGAAGCCAGATCCTCTCTCCCCTTGCTGCTGACAGATCTGGGAACCATGCTGTGGGTGGGGAGGGGAAGGTGGGCTCAACAAGAGATACACAGCAAACACACATCACAAAGTAGGAGGTGTGATGTAATTTTGGTGAATGAGTGAGCACAGCTGTGATCAGTAGACCTGGAACACATCCTGAGCTTCTTCTGCCATTGCCATACAAATGTGGGCTTTTTTCCTGCCTTTAATCTGTTATCTAGCATTTGTACTGAAGCTGTGTGATGGTGAGGAGAGAGTGGTTTTTGCCCCTGCGGTGGCCATTGCATTCATAATTCTCCTCATTCTCCTTTGCAGTATCCATACTGTGAATAGTTAAGCTCAATCCTAGGCAGGGCTGAGGCTAAGATACAGTTTGGCAATTCTTTATCAGCAGAGAGCTGGGATGTGTTTGGAACAAAACAACAGATCCTCTTCTACCTTCTCTCTGTTATTCCAAATTCCCAGCTTAGTCTCTCTTTAGGACCCAAGAGCCTTCTCCCGCTCGACCTTCCCCAGAAGTAGTAATGTTTGAATATTTTAATTTACCTAGGCCAGAATAACAAAACTAAAAGTCTTTAAGCAACAAAGCCTTTACCAGCACCCTTAAGAGTTTGAGCCATCTCTCTTGTAGTTCTGTGCCAGCATTAGCCTCTAATCTCATGTTTTCTTGTGTCAACTACTAGGATTTGAGCTTAGAAATTGATAAATATAAGTTCTGAAAAGCTCTTGCTCTGAAAGCCTGGTTGAGTGCTGGGTTAGTAACAGGAGGCTGAGGGTTCAAGCTTCCGCTAAGGAAGAGGGTATTTTTACTCAAATTTAGTCCAATTCTCATAGTAAGGAGAAGGGCTGATACTGCTCGGCGAAGAGGATAGTTTTACTCAAATTTAGTCAATTCTTCATGGTAAAAGGTAGCATAATCCCCAGCTTGCGAAGAGGGTAGTAACAGGAGGTTGAGGGTTCAGTTCTCAGCTAAGGAGTAGGGGCTGAAACTGCTCCAAGTGAAGAGAAGAGGGTAGTTTTACTCAAATTTAGCCCAATTTTTATAGTAAAAGGTAAGCCCCCACAGCTGGTCTCTGCCCCTCCAGTCCCCATGCCAGCTCTCTCCCTCTGCTTAACTATTCTGATCCCATCTAGCTTCTGACTAAGCTAGACTCAACCCCACAATCTCCCATATCGAATCAGAGTGCTTTAACCACTGAGCCACCAGTCAAGCAGGTCCTACGTGTTTTTCATTTCTTCCCTTTATACCTTTCATGCCATGATTTGTATTTAAAATTCAAAGAGCCAGACACGAGAATCGAACCCACAACCCTTTGGTGCACGGTAACAAACCTGTCCTCAAGTCCACCACTGGATTGATAAAGGTTGTTTCACTTTTTCTCTTCCTTATACTTCTTCTTTGAATTGGATTTACAATTCAAAGAACTCATCAAGCAGGGGATGACCTTTGGTTACTGAGCAAAAACACAACCACTAGGCCGCTTCATATAAGACTCTTCATTTTTCTCCCTCTCATTCTGTGATTTGGATTTAAAATTCAAACAGCCAGTCAGGGGAGTTGAAGCCAGGACTTTCTTCCAGTCCATTTATTCAGCCTCTTACTCCAAAAACAAGATCACTTTTCACTAGCCCACTGAGGTTTGGTTGACTTTTCTCTCCCTTATACCTTTCTCTCTCTGATTTGCTTTAAAACCTAGATAAAATACATTTATTTATTTACTTAAAGAATTTGAACCCTCAGCCTCTTGCTCCAAAAGCAAGGACCCTTTCCACTAGGCCACCACTTACACAGTGACGGTTTAAGTTGATTTTTATGTTCCTTATACTTTTCTCTCTCTGATTTTCTTTTAAATATAGATAAAAGACATTTATTCACTGAAATGACTTGAATCCTCAGTCTCTTGCTCCAGAAACAGGACCGGACCACCTCCCACTAGGCCACCACTACACAGTGATGTATGGGTTGACTTTTCTCTGCTTTATACCTTTCTCTCTCTGATTCGATTTAAAAAAATAGATAAAACACATTTATTTATTCACTGAAAGGATTTGAACTCTCAGCCTCTTGCTTCAAAAAGCAAGAACACCTTCCAGTAGGCCACCACCTACCCAATGACTCTTGGGCTGATTTTTCTGGCCCTTAGAGTTTTCTCTCTCTGATTTGCTTTTAAATATAGATTAAAAAACACTGATTTTATTCACTGAAAGGATTTCAACCCTCTGCCTCTTGCTCCAAAAATAGGAGCATTGCCCACTGGGCCACCACTTACCAAATAACTTTTAGAGTGACTTTTCTCTCCCTTATATTTTTCTCTCTCTGATTCGCTTTTAAAAATAGATAAAAAGACATTTATTTATTAACTGGAAAGATTTGAATCCTCCGTCTCTTGCTCCCCAAGCATGGGCACCTTCTACTAGGCCACCACTTTCCCAATGACGTGTGGGTTTTCTTTTCTCTCTCCTTAAACCTTTCTCTCTCTGATTTGATTCTAAAAATAGATAAAAGACATTTATTTATTCACTGAAAGAATTTGAACTCTCAGCCTCTTGCTCCAAAAGCAAAAACACATTCTAAAAGGCCACCACTTACCCAGTAACTTTTCAATTGACTTTTCTCTCCCTTATATTTTTCGCTCTCTGATTTGCTTTTAAAAATAGATAAAAGACATTTATCCACTGAAAGGATTTGAACCCTCAGCCTCTTGCTCCAAAAAGCATGAACACTTTCCACTAGGCCACCACTAACAAGTCTTCAGCCAACTATTTGAGACCTTCTAGAGAGGGCTTCTCAGCCAGAACTCACATCTCACAGTCCCAGATAACAGTCACCAACTTGCAGTAAAATGACTATATGGCCGGAGTGAAATCAGTTAGCTGGGCGGGCCTAGGGATCCGGAGTTTACTAGAGTAAAATCTGGCAACTACTCTGACCGTATCTCTTGGTACTTGAGGATCTTCTTTCTTTTCCTGCAGCTTATAGGGTTATCGCTAAGGGCAGACACTTTGCTGATCAATGCCCATCTGGGATTTTTCTCTTTCACCACTGTGTCCAGTATTTTTGCATCCAGCTTTTTACTGGTCAGAATGGGGATGACCCAGGTGATCATAATCTCTTCATTCTAGAGAATTCTCTTAGGGTTGTGGGTCCCCCAGTGCTCTTCCAGTCCAATCATGCTAAAGTGTTTACAAAGTTCCCAGCGGATGTTATTTCATTGCGTCTTTCTACATTGAAAATTACTACCCTCAGCACCTTGCAGCCGTCTATGAATAGGATAACTTTTCCTATCAGTTACATTTCTGTTTTTCCATTTTCCCACTCCTGTATTTGCTGCGATCCGTATCTCCCGTAATCCACTGTCCTGGGTTGCAACTTTCCAAATTCTTATCCTTTGGTTTCAGTTCCCCTTTCCTTAAATGTGTCTAGTTTTGATTGATTTACATTTCCTACTCTGTTTCCACATTAACCACCTGGTTTTTTCCATGCTGGTGGGGGTGATGCTGAAACTCTGCTCAGACAGGGGAAAAATGGTTCAGCCTTTATGCTAGACATTTGCCACAGGAGGGCAGCACTGAGTATCTCTGCAGTACTGATTCCTGAAGCAATGGCGCCTTGCAGTGCAAATGACTGGAATAGCGTCTGCAAACTACCAGTAGAGCAAAAATGCAGATTTTGGGAAAGTGAATGAATGAATCCTTTTTTATTTGCCTTTTTAAATTGTTCTCCATTGGTTGGTTATTGAGATAAACTGCTTTGCGTTCCATAGTTGGAGAAGAGGGCGTTCTCTAAATATAATGTGATAGAGTATACTATGAACCTAATTCATCGGGAGTGATGTTGAAACTCTGCTTAGGTAAGGGGATAAATGGTTCAGCCTTTATGCTAGACATTTGCCACAGGAGGGCAGCACTGAGCATCTCTGAAGTATAAAGACACTGAAGAGAAACAGTTTTAATGTTCTGAATGTCAAATGTATAAAAATAACATACTGAACAGACACATTTTAAATGTTCTAAAAATGGTCTAAGTGTGTTAACTATAAAGACACTGAAGAGAAATCCTTTAAATGTTCTGAATGTGATATGTATTATAGGCACGCTTTGTCTCAGCAATATCGTATAAAGACACATACTGAAGAGATACCTTTTAAATGTTCTGAATGTGATATGTATTTTAGGCATTCTTAGTCTCAGCAATATCGTATAAAGACACATACTGAAGAGATACCTTTTAAATGTTCTAAATGTGACAAGTAAAAAGACACTGAAGAGATACCTTTTAAATGTTCTGAATGTGATAAGTAGAAAACACTGATGAGAAACCGTTTAAATGTTCTAAATGTCATAAGTAGACAGACAATGTAGAGAAATCCTTTAAATGTTTTGAATGCGTTATGTATTTTAAGCATACTTTGTCTCTGCAATGTCATATAATGACACATATTGAAGAGATACCTTTTAAATGTTCAAAATGTGATAAATATAAAGACACGGAAGAGATACCTTTTAAATGTCCTAAATGTGATAAATATAGGGACACTGTAGAGATAACTTTTGAATATACTAAATGTGATAAGTATAAAGACACTGATGAGGTACCTTTTAAATGTTCTGAATGTGATATGTATTATAGGCACGCTTTGTCTCAGCAATATCGTATAAAGATACATACTGAAGAGATACCTTTTAAATGTTCTAAATGTCACAAGTAGAAAGACACTGAACTGAAATCTTTTAAATATTCTGCATGTCATACATATAAAGACATATACTGAACAGATACCTTTCAATGTTCTGAATGTGATAAGTATAAAGACACTGTAGAGAAATCCTTTAAATGTTTTGAATGCGTTATGTATTTTAAGCATGCTTTGTCTCTGCAATATCATATAAAGACACATACTGAAGAGATATCTTTTAAATATTCTAAATGTGATACGTATAGAGACACTGTAGAAATACAATTTAAATGTTCTAAATGTTCTAAATGTGATAAGTATAAAGACACTGATGAGGTCCTTTTAAATATTCTGAATGTGATGTGTATTTTAGGTATTCTTTTTCTCTGCAATATCGTATAAAGATACATACTGAAGAGATACCTTTTAAATGTTCTAAATGTGATAGAGACATTGAAGAGATACCTTTTAAATTTTCTGAATGTGATAAAAAGAAAGACACTGATGAGAAACCTTTTAAATGTTCTAAATGTCATAAGTAAACAGACACTGTAGAGAAATCCTTTAAATGTTTTGAATGCGTTTTGTATTTTAAGCATTCTTTGTCTCTGTAATATAATATAAAGCCACATACTGAACAGATACCTTTTAAATTTTCTGAATGTGATATTTATTTTAGGCATTTCTTGTCTCAGCAATATCATATAAAGACACATACTGAAGAGATACCTTTTGAATGTTCTGAATGTGATAAGTAGAAAGACACTGATGAGAAACCTTTTAAATGTTCTAAATGTCATAAATAGACAGACACTGTAGAGAAATTCTTTAAATGTTTTGAATGTGTTATATATTTTAAGCATGCTTTGTCTCTGCAATATCATATAAAGACACATACTGAAGAGATACTTTTTAAATGTTCTAAATGTGATAAGTATAAATACAATGAAGAGATACCTTTTAAATATTATGAAGTAATATGTATTTTAGGCATACTGAAGAGATGAAGGTTGGATCACATTTTCTCCCCTTTATACTTCTCCTTCCTTGATTTAGATTTACAATTCAAACAGCCAGTCACATTTAGAACATTGAAAAGGTATCTGTTCAGTATGTGTCTTTATACTTATGACATTAAGAACATTTTAAATGTTTCTTTTCAGTGTGTTTATACTTATCACATTCAAAACATTTAAAAGGTTTCTCTTCAGAATGTGTCTTTATAATTATGACATTCAGAACATTTAAAAGGTATCTCTTCAGTGTCTTTATGCCTATCACATTCTGAACATTTAAAACTTTTCTGTTCAGAATGTGTTTTTAAACTCATCCCATTCAGAACATTTAAAAAGTTTATTTTCAGCATGTGTCTTTATATCTATGACATTAAGAACATTTGAAAGGTATCTCTTCAGTTTCTTTTTGCCTATCACATTAAGAACCTTTAAAATGTTTCTGTTCAGTACGTGTCTTTATACTTATCGCTTTCAGAACATTTAAAAAGTTTCTCTTCAGTATATTTCTTCATATGATATTGCAGAGACAACACATGCCTAAAATACATATCACATTCACCTGGAATACTGCATCCAGCACTGGTCGCTGTAAATGAAGAAGGATACGGTACTACTCGAATGACTAAAATCGTTAATGGACTGGACGAGTTGCCGTACATTGAGAGATTAGAGAAACCGGGGCTCTTCTCCCTTGAAAAGAGGAGACTGAGAGGGGACATGATCGAAACATTCAAGATAATGAAGAGAATAGACTTAGTAAATAAAGACAGGTTGTTCACCGTCTCCAAACATACAAACGTTAGGAAGTTCTTCTTCACCCAGGAAGTGGTAGAAAACTGGAACATTCTTCCGGAGTTTGTTATAGGAGAAAGCACCCTCCAGGGATTCAAGACAAAGTTAGACAAGTTCCTGAATCAAGCACAGAATCTAAGGAAGCAAGAAAAAAAGCATTGATCAGCAGAGCACACTGTGGCAGACGAGGTGGACCTTCTCACAATAACACAGTGTGGTCCTGGTGTCTGTCTGTCTGCTTCATTACACAATTAAAAACACAAAACCAAAATAAAGTGATATCGTCAGCCTACCAGAGAGTCAGCATTTGAAAATTCAAAACCAGGACTTGCTGGAACTGGGTAACGTTACAGCTCTGTTGTAAGGGTAGGAATCAGGAAATGCATTTCCTCGCTTTTAATTCCAGCCCCTCTACTTTAAATCTCTCATCTGTTCAGTACCTGGGACTGAGACTCCAGCTAATGAGTTTGACTGGACAGCATAGTTCTGAAAACAAACTTGAAGTGAGTTCAGGAACTGAATAGAGATCAGGATACTATGGAGGATTTCATGTGAGGGAGGGAAAGAATAGAGAGACTTGGGGGTACAATATAAACTCAGGGGATTAGGACACTTTATTAGGGTTACCCTATGGCTCCAGAAAAAGGAGGACAGATTGAGTCATCTGAATTTTACTTCCAATGTTTTCACTGGAAGTAAAACCCAGATGCCTTAATCCGTCCTCCTTTTTCTGGAGCCATAGGGTAACCCTACACTTTATCATTCACACTTTCTACTGTGTTTTCCTGGCTCCATCTATACTTCTGGTTCTGGTAAAGGTTCTCTAATTTTAAAATTGCTTGTATATTCTTTCCAGAAATACAAGGTGTATTTGTATTTTATACTTAGAAACATAGAAACATAGAAGATGACAGCAGAAAAGGGCCATAGCCCATCAATTCTGCCCACTCTCATGACCCACCCCTTTGATTTTACAGACCCCCCCCCCTTTACATCTTTAGAGATCCTACGTGAAAATCCCATTTACTTTTAAACTCTAACACACTGTTGGCCTCAATCACCTGCAGTGGGAGTTCGTTCCAGCAATCGACCACCCGTTCTGTGAAGAAATACTTTCTGGAATCACTATGAAATTTCCCTCCCCTGATTTTTAGCGGATGCCCTAAAAATCAGGGGAGGGAAATTTCATAGTGATTCCAGAAAGTATTTATAGTTAGATGACAGGTGTGTTTTAACTTTTCCCGTCTTTCTGGAATATGAAAAAAAGGACCAATAGAACACAACTGCCTTGCTATTGTAAATTTCAGATCCCTGTAGTCTGAGGCCATATGAATACAGCACGGATGGCTGGAGGAAAAACTAAGTGATGAAACAGACACCCAACTAAAGAATACATATCAAACAGCTGAACAGAGAAATGGGGTGGGGGGATGCAATAATAAGTGACAACCGCCCTTAATCCAAGAGCATAGAAAAGTAGAGTGTTTTTGTGATTAGAATTTTTTAAAAAAAATGCTCTGGTTACAGGACACACAGATAAGTCAATTTCTCTCAGGAGCAGTGTCTCCAAATGGATCACTTTTGCATAGGATACGTAGTCCAGTATCGTTGCTTGTGCGCTTTCTTGTAGAAGGCTACACACTGTCAACAGCAATGAAAAAATCAGAAATTGTTGGGTGGAACTGGGAGGGGGGGTCTACAGGTCAACAGAGTAAAATCTGGCAACTATTCTGCCCGTATCTCTTGGTACTTGAGGATCTTCTTTCTTTTCCTGCAGCTTATAGAGTTACCACTAAGGGCAGACACTTTGCTGATTAATGCACATCTGGAGTTTTTCTCTTTCACCATTGTGTCCAGTTTCCCGGTATCCAGCTTTTTACTGGTCAGAATGGGGATGACCCAGGTGATCATAATCTCTTCATTCTCTTAGGGTTGTGGGTCCCCCCAGTGCTCTTCCAGTCCAATGATGCTAAAGTGTTTACAAATTTCCCAGCGGATTTGAGATGTTATTTCATTGCATCTTTCTACAGTGAAAATTACTACCCTCAGCACCTTGCAGGCGTCTAAAAATAGGGTAACTGTTCCTAGCAGTTACATTTCTGGTTTTCCATTTTCTAACTCCTGTATTTGCTGCGATCCGTATCTCTCGTAATGCACTGTCCTGGGTTGCAATTTCCAATTTCTTATCCTTTGGTTTCAGTTCTCCTTTCCTGACCATTACTGGTTGTTTATTCTAAGCTTGAAAATAAATAAAACTTTTTAGAACTTAAAAAAAAAAAGTGTCCATTTTTGTTTGATTTACATTTCCCACTCTGTTTCCACATTAACCTCCTGTTTCTTTTCATGCTGGTGGGGGTAATGTTGAAACTCTGCTCAGGTAGGGGAAAATGGTTCAGCCTTTATGCTATACATTTGCCACAGGAGGGCAGCACTGAGCATCTCTGCAGAATAAAGATACTAAAGTGAAACGGTTTAAATGTTCTGAATGTGATAAGTATAAAGACATACTGAAGAGATACCTTTTCAAAGTTCTAAATGTGATAATCATAAAACCACTGAAGAGATACCTTCTCAATGTTCTGAATGTCAAAAGTATAGAAACAATAAAAAGATACCTTCTAAATGTTCTGAATGTGATAAGTATAAAGACACTGAAGAGATACCTTCTAAATGTTCTGAATGTCACAAATATAAAAACAATAAAGAGATACCTTTTAAATGTTCTAAATGTGATAAATAAAAAGACATTGAAAAAATACCTTCTAAATGTTCTGAATGTGATAAGCAGAAAAACAATGAAAAGATACCTTTTAAATGTCCCGAATATGATAAGTATACAGATATACCGAAGAGATACCTTTTAAATGTTCTGAATGTCAAAAGAAAAAAGACACTGAAGAGAAATCTTTAAATAGTCTGTGTGTCATAGGTATAAAGACATATACTGAACAGATACCTTTTAAATGTTCTAAATGTGATAAGTATAAAGAGACCGACGAGGTACCTTCTAAATCTTCCGATTGTGATATGTATTTTAGGCATTCTTTGTCTCAGCAATATCATATACAGACACATTCTGAAGAGATACTTTTTAAATATGCTAAATGTGATAAGTATAAAGACACTGAAGAGATACCTTCTAATTGTTCTGAATGTGATATTTATAAAAACAATGAAAAGATACCTTTTAAATGTTCTGAATGTGATAATATAAAGACAATGAAGAGATACCTTTTAAATGTTCTGAATGTGATAAGTATAAAGACACTGAAGAGAAATCATTTAAATGTTCTAAATGTAATAAGTATTAAGACAATGAAGAGAAACTAATGTATCATAACACCTTTACAGAAGCTCATGTAGACCGCTCTGAATTGACTCCACTGTCATTAATTGCGGTATAGAAGCTCTCAATAATCATCATCATAAAATACTGTTACCAGGAAAATTAACATCATTCTTTGTAAGAGTATCTGTGTGTGTTATGCAATTATTTCATTATACTATGAATGCTGATTTGTAACCCATTCTGGTTTCTTTTGGGAAGATGCCCCTCAGGGTTGTGGGGATCCCACGTTTTGGAGGCAGCTCAAGCCGAGTGGCTCTCGTTTTCTTTTTATGCCCTCCTGCTAAAAAGAACTTACTGCATGCGCACTAGGAAGAAACCGATCCTCCTGCTAATTTGTTCTTGCACATTCCAGCTTTTAAATAGTAATACAGTATCTTGTTTTCTACAATGCTCCCAGCCACATCAGCTTAGTTACTCAGCGAGTATCCACCCACTGGTGCCCTATTGCATCATTCTGTCCATTCAAACCAGAAAGGTACCGCCTCTTCCCTTAGAGAGGAACTAGATTGGCTGTCTGCCATTCTTTAAAGACGTAACTAGCCCACCTAATAAGGTAGGTTGAGCTCTTGCTACTTAGCTTCCCTTATCCATTTGAACTGATTAAAGGGGAGAAGGTGGGCGTGGATGGAGGCATCTTTAAATTGGTGGGACCCCGAGGGATTAGTTGCCATAGTATATCCTGGTTAGAACTGATCACAGTTGGCAGATTAGCGTGGTTTAAAAATACAAAAAAAAAAAGGAGCAAACAGAGGTGGGAACAAAAGCATTGTTGAAGAGAAGTAATTGATCGTTTCTGCATTATATAGTGAACGTACTGTTGTTATGCTTGCTCCCTATTTTTAAATTAACTAGGTTCTGTAGTTCAGACGGTAACTTCCGTTGCTGCATGGCTAGTATTCTGTGCCTTTTTATTTACGTTTTAAATCGTTAATGCTTTTTGAAAGTTGTTAAAGACTAGTTACTTTTAGCTGGGGTTTTCGAGTGTTTATGTGGAAACTATGGTCTCTTAATATAGTACATCTTTGTATTTCTATACTGGTCCTATTATCTCAGTTGTGCATGTTGAACCGTTTGTTGCTGTGCCTGATAAAGAAATGTATATAGTGTTTTCTTGTGTAGTTTACTGTCAAGCTAACAGGAGAGGGAAACAAGTATACTAGTCAAGTCTCTTTTACTCTTTCCTATCATTTCTGTTAATAAAGAGGTATCATATTTAAAGGATTGAGGGATGACCACAGCACTATAGAATTATTGTGTGATTAGAATTGTGGTTTTTTCATATGAGATAATAAGGAGCTAAATGAAAGTCAATACCCGGCAATGGAAATCTGAAAGAAAATAACTGTAGGACTAAATTTCATTCAACAGCTATGTTTAGAAAACAACTGGCCCCAATAAGGAGTTACCCTACCTTTTAAAATGTCTTTTATTATAGTATAGCACGCCATATGTGTGTCAGTGAGAGGGAAAGAAAGATGGTGTACACGGGGAATGGAAGAAAGTGGAGAATTTTTGGTCATTGGGAGAGAAGGAGGTACAGATAGGGAAGTGAAAGATGAGAGGGAGAAATGTGGTGGAAAGGGAACAGCGGGAAAGATTGAAAGGGATGCAAGAGGGAGGAATGTTGGACATAGTGGTGAAGGGAATGGAGGGAGAGATGTGGCATGGTGCTGGAGAGGGGTGATAGAAAGAGAAATGTTGGGCATGGGGCTGATGGGCAGGGGCAAAAGATGCTGCACATGGTCCGGGGAATGAGACATGAGAGAGGGATAAATGCTGGACCCTGGTAGGAGGAACCAATGGACAGCAACAGAAGAATTTACAGAAGACGGTAAAGCAGAAAAAAAGAAACTGGGACCAACTTGATGGAAAAATAAGTCTCCAGACAACAAAGGTAAAAGCAGAATTTATTGACTAAAATATGTTAGCTTTGGGAAATGTATATAGCAGATGTCTTTGTATTGTGTTCAAAAGAAAAGGAAATGCATTTCTGGTTTTATTTCTACAGTGTAGTTGAAGTACTTGCTGACCCCTGGCTGTGGTTGCTGATGGTCCCCAAGCACTGCAAGCAGAGGACCTCTTCTAGAGACAGCCAGAACTCCCTTCCACCAAGCGCAGCAGCCACTGGCAGCATCCATGAGACACTGAGGTGCCAGCATCTGTGACTCAGGGACACTGCTGCTGCCTGCTAAGCTTGACAAAAGGGAGCCTCGGCCACCTTCAGAGGAAGTCCTCAGCTGACATACCTTGGGGGGTCCTCATAAGCTGAGTATTTATATTTTATATTTACATTAGAGGCTCTGGTAGAAACCATTTACAAAGTATGTATTCTTCCCAATTAATATTTCCAAATTAATAAAGGGTCTCTACCAGAGTCTTTAATTCAGTAGCATAATTAAATGAAATGACTAATTCTGAAGTTTATAGGGATGGGCAGGAACGGATGGGATTCTTCACAGGGACGGGCGTGGATGGAGGGATTTCTCGCGGGGATGGATGGGATTCTTCACATGGATGGGCGGGGATGGAGGGATTCCTCACGGGGACGGGTGGGATTTCTGTCCCCCGTGCAACTCTCTAGTCCAGAGAAGAGTGACTAAAATGGTTAAGGGGCTGGAGGAGTTGCCGTACAGTTAGAGATTGAAGAAACTGGGCCTCTTCTCCCTTGAAAAGAGGAGATTGAGAGGGGATATGATCGAAACATTCAAGGTACTAAAGGGAATAGACTTAGTGGATAGGACAGGTTGTTCACCCTCTCCAAGGTAGGGAGAACAAGAGGGCACTCTCTACCTCCCCAAGGTAGTGTAGAGGAGAGCAACAAACCCCAGGGAAGTCCAACCCTTCCCAAACCGATGGAAAACAAACTGCACCCCAGAATCCCCAACAGACTGCCAGCAACATAAACATCCCACTTCAAGCCAAACAGGTTAAAAGTAGAGACATTCTATAAAATTGTCTAATATTAGAACAAAAGATGAGAGCCAAAGGCAACAGACAACCACACAGTGGCTTTGCTGGCTCACAAATAGCTAGAAAAGCCCACAAACAGCACCCCCCCCCCAAAAAAAAAAATCAAGTGGCAGATCTGACAGGTTTCTTTCCAGATCTCAACACTGTAGTCCATGTCCCGCTCGGCCTAGACGTCACTGCTATCTCAGGAAGGTTCGAGCAGCCCAGATCTTGCATCTCCGACCATGCTTCTGCAACGGTGCTCACTCGCTTAGATCTTCCATTCACAGTCAACCACACCCCAAAGGGAAATAGCCAGCGAAACCTATGTTCACCTGCACGCAAAGCCTGGGTAACTTCTTTAAAGGTCTTGCGTTTCTGTAGCGTAGACCATGCTAGATCTTGAAATACTCCCACCGCCAGAACTTGCCTACAAAAAGTCCTCTACAAAACACACTCCTTTAAATTGTAATCGACAAAGCAAGCGATAATATCCTTAGTGCCGGGACCTCTAGTTGGCAACAGGCTATGATGTGCCCATAGTAAAAGGGGTCACGAGCGGAGTTCCGCAGGGGTCGGTTCTGGGACCGCTCCTGTTCAATATCTACATAAATGACCTAGAGGCGGGAACCAAGTGTGAGGTCATTAAATTTGCAGATGACACCAAACTATAAAGCAGGGCTCAAACCAGGGAAGACTGCGAAGATCTTCAAAAGGATCTAACGCAGCTGGAAAAGTGGGCCGAAAAATGGCAGATGAGCTTCAACGTGGGGAAATGCAAGGTCATGCACGTGGGGAAAAAGAACCCGATGTTCACATACAAAATGGGGGGAACACCACTAGGCGTCAGCAACCTGGAGAGAGACCTGGGAGTGATGGTAAATGCAACACTGAAGGCATCGGCCCAATGCGCCACGGCCTCAAGGAAAGCAAACAGAATGTTGGGTATCATTAAGAAGGGTATTACGACCAGGACGAAGGAAGTCATCATGCCGCTGTATCGTGCAATGGTACGGCCGCATCTGGAGTACTGTGTCCAGTACTGGTCACCGTACCTCAAGAAAGACATGGCGGTACTTGAGGGAGTACAAAGAAGAGCAACTAGACTGATAAAGGGAATGGAAAATCTCCCATATACTGACAGATTGAAGCAGTTGGGACTTTTCTCCCTGGAGAAGCGAAGACTTAGAGGAGACATGATAGAAACCTTCAAGATCCTGAAGGGCATAGAAAAAGTAGACAGGGACAGATTTTTCAAATTAAGGGGCGCCACAAGTACAAGGGGGCACTCGGAGAAATTGAAAGGGGACAGGTTTAGAACAAACGCTAGGAAGTTCTTTTTCACTCAGAGGGTGGTGGATACATGGAACGCGCTTCCAGAGGCTGTTGTAGACAAGAAAACATTAAATGGTTTCAAAGAAGGTTTGGATAGATTCCTAGAAGAAAAAGGGATTGAGGGGTATAGATAGGTATAGACCATTGCTCAGACAATGGGCCTTATGGGCCACCGCGGGAGAGGACCGCTGAGCAGGATGGACCTAGGGTCTGCCTCAGCGGAGGCAACTTCTTATGTTCTTATGAGAACTGGCACGTCTGCTCCATCAGCCTGCAGCAATTGTTCACAAAACTCCCGCACCACTATTTTGCAGTCCCGATAGGCCTGCACCTCTGGTATGCCTTTAAAATGCAGATTATAGCGCCGGGATTAATTTTCAAGATACTCTGCCTGCGCTTGTAGGTGTTGTAGTTCAGTAGATATACGATCGGTAGATTCTTTAATCCCAGACACCGATGTAGAAAGGGTTTCCATGTGGTCTTCAGAGGTGGAAACTCATGCACCCAACTCACTAACATCAGAGCGGAGTTCTACGCTTTAACATCGACGTGGACCCCAATCATCTCCTCCTTCAATGCTTTAAACCACATCTGTGAGCCTCCTCACCGTTCTCCAACTGTTGAGCAGGGATACCCTCATCCTCAACTCTGAATGAGTCGCCTGCCCTGCCGCCATCTTATTTTTCTCCAGAGGACCTCCAGGCAGGTCTGCAGAGGACTTCTCACCCCCTTCGCCATAACCTTACTGACCCTCGATCTCCCAAGAGTCAGAGATTGCTATGCGCTGGAGGCTTTTAACTCCACAATTCTCATCAGCCCCTATGGAGCTCTCGATTTAGGCAGCCATTCACCGGGATGTAAAAATCTGGCAACTACTCTGTCCGGATCTTCTTTCTTTTCCTGCATCTTATAGAGTTACCGCTAGGGGCAGGCACTTTGCTGATTAATGCCCATCTGGAGTTTTCTCTTTCACCAATGTCTCCAGTTTCCCGGCATCCAGCTTTTTACTGGTCAGAATGGGGATGACCCAGGTGATCATAATCTCTTCATTCTCTTAGGGTTGTGGGTCCCCCCAGTGCTCTTCCAGTCCAATGATGCTAAAGTGTTTACAAATTTCCCAGCGGATTTGAGATGTTATTTCATTGCATCTTTCTACATTGAAAATTACTACCCTCAGCACCTAAAAATAGGGTAACTGTTCCTAGCAGTTACATTTCTGGTTTTCCATTTTCTAACTCCTGTATTTGCTGCGATCCGTATCTCTCGTAATGCACTGTCCTGGGTTGCAATTTCCAATTTCTTATCCTTTGGTTTCAGTTCTCCTTTCCTGACCATTACTGGTTGTTTATTCTAAGCTTGAAAATAAATAAAACTTTTTTGAACTTAAAAAAAAAAAGTGTCCATTTTTGTTTGATTTACATTTCCCACTCTGTTTCCACATTAACCACCTGTTTTTATTCATGCTGGTGGGGGTAATGTTGAAACTCTGCTCAGGTAGGGGAAAAATGGTTCAGCCTTTATGCTATACGTTTGCCACAGGAGGGCAGCACTGTGCATCTTTGCAGTACTCATTCCTGAAACTGCTTAGGTAGGGGGATAAAAGGTTCAGCCTTTATGCTATACATTTGCCACAGGAGGGCAGCACTGAGCATCTCTGAGATACTTTAGAGAAACAGATTTAATGTTCTGAATGTGATAAGTATAAAGACACTAAATAGATACATTTTAAATGTTCTGAATGTCACAAACATAGAAACAATAAAGAGATACCTTTTAAATGTTCTAACTGTGATAAGTATAAAGACACTGAAGAGATACCTTTTAAATGTTCTGAATGTCACAAACATAGAAACAATAAAGAGATACCTTTTAAATGTTCTAACTGTGATAAGTATAAAGACACTGAAGAGATACCTTTTAAATGTTCTGAATGTCACAAGTATAAAACCAATAAAGAGATACATTTTCAATGTTCTAAATGTGATAAGTATACAAACAATGAAAAGATACCTTCTAAATGTTCTGAATGTGATAAGCATAAAATAATGAAAAGATACCAATTAAAAGTCCCGAATGTGATAAGTATACAGTAACATACTGAAGGGATACCTTTAAATGTTCTTAATGTGATAAGCATAAAAACAATGAAGAGATATCTTTTAAATGTTCTGAATATGATAAGTATAAAGATATATACTGAAGAGATACCTTTTCAATGTTCTAAATGTGATAAGTATAAAACCAATAAAGAGATACCTTTTCAATGTTCTGAATGTGATAATCATAAAACAATGAAAAGATAACTTTTAAATGTCTCGAATGTGATAAGTATACAGACACATACTGAAGAGATACCTTTTAAATATTCTGAATGTCACATATAAACAATAAAGAGATACCTTTTCAATGTTCTAAATGTGATAAGTATAAAGACCTTTTAAATGTTCTGAATGTCACAAGCATAGAAACAATAAAGAGATACATTTTAAATGTTCTAAATGTGATAAGTATAAAGACACTGAGGAGATACCTTCTAAACGTTCTGAATGTCACAAGTATAAAAAAAATAAAGAGATACCTTTTAAATGTTCTGAATGTGATAATCATAAAAATAATGAAAAGATACCTTTTAAATGTCCCTAATGTGATAAATATACAGTAACATACTGAAGGGATACCTTTTAAATGTTCTGAATGTCACAAGCATAGAAACAATAAAGATACCTTTTAAATGTTCTAAATGTGATAAGTATAAAGACACTGAAGAGATACCTTTTAAATATTCTGAATGTCACATATAAACAATAAAGAGATACCTTTTCAATGTTCTAAATGTGATAACTATAAAACCAATAAAGAGATACCTTTTAAATGTTCTGAATGTGATAATCATAAAAACAATGAAAAGATACCTTTTAAATGTCTCGAATGTGATAAGTATAAAGATACTGAAGAAATACCTTTTAAATGTTATAAATGTGATAAGTATAAAACCAATAAAGAGATACCTTTTCAATGTTCTGAATGTCGAGGGCGATGCAGTGTTTTCCTCTGCTGCCCCCGGGTGTTTACCGTCTTGCCAGCTCCCTCCTCTGTCTTGCTGCAACATTTGCGCGGCCCCAGAAAAAATTTGGGGGGCCAATGCAGCCCAGGGAAGCCAAAAGGTTGGACACTTCTGCTCTAGGGTATACATATTCAGGGCTTCCAGTCTCTCCTCATACGTCTTTTGGTGCAAACCTCTTATCATTTTCATCGTCCTCCTTTGGAGTGCCTCAAGTCTTCTTACGTCCTTCGCCAGATACGGTCTCCAAAACTGAACACAATACTCCAAGTGGGGCCTTACCAATGACTTGTACAGGGGCATCAACACCTTCTCTTTATGCAGCCCAGCATCCTTCTGGCAGCAGCCACCCCCTTGTCACACTGTTTTTTCATCTTTAGATCTTCGGACACTATCACCCCAAGTTCCCTCTCCACATCTGTGCATATCAGCCTCTCATCTCCCAGCATATACAGCTCCTTCCGATTATTAATCCCCAAATGCATTACTCTGCATTGAATTTTAGTTGCCAGATATTAGACCATTCCTCTAACTTTTGCAGACCCTTTTTCAAGTTTTCCACTCCCTCCTCGGTGTCTACTCTGTTACAAATCTTGGTATCATCCGCAAAAAGGCGAACCTTCTAACCCTTTGGCAATGTCACTCATAAACATATTGAACAGGATTGGCCCCAGCACTGATCCTTGAGGGACTCCATTACTCACCTTTCCCTCCTCCAAGCGAATTCCATTAACCACCACCCTCTGGCGTCTGTCCGTCAATGAGTTTCTAATCCAGTTCACCGTTTTAGGTCTTAACTTCAGCCCATCAGGTTTGTTCAAGGGCTTTGCTGAAATCTAAGTAAATTACATCTAGCATATATGTCCTTGGTCCAATTCTCTTGTCACCTAATCAAAATATTCAATCAGATTTGTTTGGCACGATTTACCTTTAGTAAAGCCATGTTGCCTTGGATCCTGTAACCCATATGATTCTAGGAATTTCACTATCCTTTCTTTCAGTAACGCTTCCATTATTTTTCCAATAACCGCAGTTTCCTGCTTCATCTCTTGTGACTACTTTTGTAAATTGGCACCACATCCGCTCTTCTCCAATCCCTAGGAACCACTCCCGTCTCCAAAGATTTATTGACCAAATCTTTAATAGGACCACTAGAACCTCTCTGAGCTCCCTCAATATCCTGGGATGGATCCCATTCGCTTCCATTGCTTTGTCCACCTTCAATTTTTCAAGTAGGTACAAACAGGTTCTGTACCCAGGGCAATGATGGATGAAAAGACTTGTCCAAGATTGCTATTGGGGTCAGTGGGATTTAAACCCTGTCTTTCCTGGTTTGATCCTGTTGTTGTAACTCTGGGCTTTGCAGGGAACTCCCCTGGGCAAGTCCTGAACTGTTTGGTACTATTTATTTGCTGTGGCTTGTGTGTGCACACTCGTGTATGTGTACATGCACAAAATCAGGAACAAAGGCCCAAATTCACTAAGCAAACCGATCGTGTACCGATGGGTTTGCGAGCCCTTTGCTTCCAAATTTCTCTACAACCCCATTCACTAAAGCCTGTAGCGATCCTCCCATGCAAATTAACAAAACCCCATGCAAAATAGCCAAGCGATTGATTCACTAACAATTGCTTGGCTATTTCGAATCATGTTTTACTATTGGCAAACCCGACTGCTGCAGACCTGTCGGTAACTGAGTTACTGAAAAGAAAAGAAAAAATCCAACAAACAAAAACCAAAAAGGACTGCAGAGAAAATGTACAAGATGCAGACTATGTTTATTATATCAAATATAAATGCAGTCAGTGTTACCACCCTTCAAACAAACCTAAGGACCCGACCCTGTCCGTGTTTCAGTAAACACACCTTCCTCTGGGGTCTGAACAAATATAAATAAAGATTGCTAAGAATATACAATTACAGATGTATAAAGACATGAAAAATGGACATATGGTGTGATGTTAAATGAATAAAAACAATGACATAAGTAATGTGATAGAGTGACAATGGGATGTGACGTAAGACTCCATGTGATATACATAAACCAAACATATAAATAGAGGCTTGCACTGCAGGGAACGGCAGCAGAGAGCAGGAGAGTCCAGGAGCAGGCAGGAGAGATCGGGGCTGAGCCCTGACAGCAGTGACAGGAGGTTTCTTCTCTTGTCACTGTCATCAGGGTGTGCGCAAGAGCAGGGATCGCTCTGGCCGTGGGTAGGTTAACGATCGTCCCATTTGCATGCAGGCCTTTAGTGAATTCGTCGGCCGGCATGCAAATGGAAATGGATCGCACACTGTTTGGAGGTTTAGTGAATTTGGGCCAAAATGCCTGGAGCTCAGAGGAGGAGGGGCTATGGGAGAGACCGTCACAGAGAACCATCCAGATGAGTCACCCTTTCGTGTGGCTGCCAGTGGAGAGAAAACTGACTCCCTAACTTTATCTACATAGTGGTGTGAATATCGCCGCTATCTCGATCGTGCAGCCTCCTGTTGCTCCTTCTGGATATCGGTTTTTCACTACCACAGGTGGTGGTGGTTGGAAAAACCAACCAACTGCAGCAGCTGGCCATTAGCCCAGTCACTTTTGAGTTTGTGTCAGCTTCTGTTCAATTTAGAATTCAGAGAAACATAACTTGGCCGGGATGTCTAAACTAAACTTGCATTTTTAATACTCACAATGCCACTTCTCTTCATCTCAGAGAGATCTGTGCAGGAAACTTCCTCTGCTCTCTCTCCCTTTCCCCATCTCTCAATCAGCAGCTAGATAACTAGAAGAAACTTACTGGAATGACCACTTTACTTGGCATGTTAATCTGGGAGTCTGTACGACTTGTGAGGTGTTACAATGCATGGGCTCTATACTGAAATACACAGAGCTCTGTGGTGATGTTACCAAGTTATTAATGCCGGCATGGTTATGCCAATAATCCATCATCCTACTTATATGCACATATTTATACCAAATCAGTTGCCCTATGTATGCACACATGTAATACAAGGTTTACTATTGCAGCTAAATACACTATACATTTTAGAATCATTCAGGTAACAATTTAGAAGTCAGAGTCTATAATTGCAGTCCAGTTCATGTGAAAATAAAAGTTTTTACTGCTTTTCTAAAGTTTGATAATTTATAAAGAGTTACCTGGCGTATGTAGTGCCAAGATAAGAAAAACAGAAATAAAGGAGAGCCTGGGGAAGCCCAGTTCGGTGATATGCAACCACTAACTCCTATGATGGGAGAATGTTGGGGGTTGTTCTTAACAGCAGGTTAGAGAAGCATCTATCTGGGAAATTTTACATAAAGGGATCCTGCATGGAGGCAAGGGAGTACAGTAGATGAATACCCAAGGTCTCTCCCAGCCCCATCTTTAACCATCCGATTCTAGAATAATTATCCTGGAACCATAACCCTCAGAATTTTGTGATTCTGGACATGTTATGTCAGGCATCAGTGATATACATCTTGGTTTAATGGGTTTGATATTATTATTACGCCAGTTCATTCATCTACCACTCTTGGGGAGGGTGGTGGATAGGAGATGATGCACTTATACTCCCCTTTTTCACCCCAAATATTCTGTGGCATGCTTCTTCTCAGGAAGCACCAGCCCAAGTTCTTATGCCTGGATAAGCTCCCTTCTTAATAATTACCAATGCAAACAGAAACAGGTCAGGTGTAGTGGAAAATACACAGCAAACGCCTCATCAGGACAGACTTGGCTCATTAGAGTTCCCTATATCGATTTATCTTTTATTTTTGAAATCCATTTAATCAAGGACAGCAAGATGTTCTTCAGAGGAACTGTACTCTTCTCCAAACTCCAGGAGTGTCGATTCACATTCACATTCCTTCTGCTTAGGTACCCATCGCCCTGAAGACCTGGTGCCACTGCTGTCTAGCTCAGGGAAGCTTTTAACCTCATTAGCTAAGATACATTGATGCCCTGTATGACCCATTTCAAAAGCAGTGGAAACACAGGAATATTTGAAGTCTCCATCCCTCTCTGGATTAGTTAATGAATGGATCCAGTCCACCTTTAATCCCCACTGAAAGCCAGGCTGATTGTCTCAGTGGACAATTAGAACAAGTCTCTGCATGGAGTAGGGTAAAATTCAGGACTGGATCAGATTAGTCGACCTGGGATGGTGTAGCAAATCCAAGGTCACATTTGAGACTTACTAGACCAGCCTTCAGGATGGCTACTGAAACAGCCTGTGCTATGCAGAAGCTGTAGAGTTTTCCCTAAAGGCTGGTAAGCAAACAAACCAGGGCTACCAAGTTGCCCAGTTCCAGGCTACCAACTGAACTTTGTGCTGAAAATCAAAGGAATCAAGAATAAGGCTGTCAGAAACCCAGAACTGACCTATGATCTCCCTTCTAAATCTTGCTTTTCTTAGGGAATGCAATGGGGAACTCAGAAGTCCAAGTCCTTACCTGCAAAGGAGTAAACCCAGCACTGGATCCAGTTGGAAGCCTTATTTCGCTGATTGTACAGCTCTTTTTAGTGTAAACCACCTAGCACTTTTGGTTATGGTGGTATAAAAGAATAAAGTTATTATTATATTTAAAAGGAGAGGAGCTTCAGCTGCACAGCCAGTTTGAGGAGGGCAGAGCAGGCAGTTGCTCTGCACAGTTGGGAAAGTCTCTATTATTAACAGATTTAAGCAATTCAATGTGCAATCTGAGGAATTACCATAGGAGGACAGCACTGAGCTATTAAAAATAGCCATCTCTATTAGGCAATGGCGCCCTCGTGTGGCACTATCTAGAATAGCACCTATAAAACTTAGATTTGAAATTCAGCATAAAATTTCTTTATATGCATTTTTTTTAAAAAAATATTTATTTGGTTGCTTAGCCCGTCTTGCCAAAAGAGTACAGAATGGGTTACAAATCAGCATACATAGTATAATTAAATAACTGCACAGATACTCTTACAAAGAATGATTTTTTTTAAGTTCAAAAAAGTTTTATTTATTTTCAAGCATAGAATAAACAACGAGTAATGGTCATGTCACAACAGAGCATACTTCTAAATGTACTGACAGTATCATTATTTCTCGCTGATAGCTTACAGCTTGTTTATGACATATTGATGCATAATCTTTCCGGAGATGGAAAAAGGACCCAACAGAGGAAAATCACCAGGCGCACAGGAAATGCCAAAAGGAATGCCACCGGGAGGTTAGAAAAGCAAAAGGGAAATACGAAGAGGGGCTGGCCAAGGAGGCGAAAAACTTCAAGGCATTCTTCAGTTACATAAAGGGGAAGCGACCAGCGAGAGAGGAAGTAGGGCCATTGGACGATGGGGACAGGAAGGGAGTGATTAAGGAGGATAAAGAGGTAGCTGAGAGGTTGAACACGTTCTTCTCGTCGGTTTTCACGAGCGAAGACAAATCTAATATACCAGACTCAGAGGAGCTCATGAGTGGGGAACAGACTGAAAAATTAGAGCACATAGAGGTAAGTAGGGAGGATGTCCTCAAACAGATAGACAGGTTAAAATGCGGCAAATCACCGGGCCCGGACGGGATCCATCCAAGGGTTCTGAAGGAACTAAGACAGGAAATAGCGGGCACAATACAACATGTTTGCAACCTATCCTTGAAAACTGGTGAGGTGCCGGAGGACTGGAAATTGGCAAATGTCACACCCATCTTCAAGAAAGGATCGAGGGGTGACCCCGGAAACTACAGGCCGGTGAGCCTGACTTCAATTATAGGGAAGATTGTGGAAGTTATGATCAAGGACGGCATTTGCGAGCACATCGAGAGAAATGGCCTACTGAGAACAAGCCAGCACGGATTCTGTAAGGGAAGGTCGTGCCTAACGAACCTTCTGTACTTCTTTGAGGGAATAAGCAGTCGGGTGGACAATGGGGAGCCCATAGACATCATTTACCTCGACTTTCAAAAGGCTTTCGACAAGGTGCCACATGAAAGGCTACTTAAGAAGCTGTGGAACCACGGGGTGGGAGGGGATGTGCACAGATGGATCAAGCACTGGTTGTCGGGAAGACTGCAGAGGGTTGGAGTAAAGGGTCAATATTCTGACTGGCGGGGAGTCACGAGCGGTGTGCCACAGGGATCGGTGCTGGGGCCTTTACTCTTTAACATATTCATCAATGACCTGGAAAAGGAGGCAAAGTGTGAGGTTATAAAATTCGCAGACGATACCAAACTGTGCGGCAGAGTTACGACCAGGGAGGAGTGTGAGGACCTACAAAGGGACCTGGACAAGCTGGAAGACTGGGCAAACAAATGGCAAATGCGCTTCAACGTGGACAAATGCAAGGTCATGCATATAGGGAAAAAGAACCCGTTGTTCAGCTACAAATTAGGGGGGGTATGGTTGGGAGACAGCAGACTCGAGAGAGACTTGGGTGTGCTGGTGGATGCATCACTGAAGCCATCTGCACAGTGCGCAGCAGCCTCGAAAAAAGCCAACAGGATGCTGGGCATCATAAAGAAGGGCATAGCAACCAGAACACGGGAAGTCATCATGCCTTTGTATCGAGCGATGGTACGTCCACATCTGGAGTACTGCGTTCAGTATTGGTCGCCGCACCTCAAGAAGGACATGGCGGTACTTGAGAGAGTCCAAAGGAGAGCAACGAAATTGGTAAGAGGGCTGGAACACTGCTCATATGCCGAGAGGCTGGATAGGCTGGGGCTCTTCTCTCTGGAGAAAAGGAGGCTCAGGGGAGATATGATAGAGACTTTCAAGATCATGAGGGGCATAGAGAAGGTGGATAGGGACAGATTCTTTAGACTGAAGGGGACAGCAAATACGAGGGGACATTCTGAGAAACTGAAGGGAGATAGGTTCAAAACAAATGCAAGGAAGTTTTTTTTCACCCAAAGGGTCGTGGACACTTGGAATGCGCTACCGGAGGAAGTGATCAGGCAGAATACGGTACAAGGATTCAAACAGGGATTGGATGGATTCCTGAGGGATAAAGGGATCGTGGGATACTGAGGGAGGAGCTGGGAGGTAACACAAGTATAGGAAGTAAATCAGGTAATGTGTATAAACTAACCTGGTCGTGCATGTGCAAGACCGGAGGGCTAGGACTTTGATAGGAAGGCAGGACTTAAATGGGAAACCAAGGTGGCAAGGGAGCCCCTTCTGATGATTCAGACAGGTCTTGACCTGTTTTGGGCCGCCGCGGGAGCGGACTGCTGGGCGGGATGGACCTGTGGTCTGACCCGGCGGAGGCACTGCTTATGTTCTTATGTTCTTAATCCTTTAAGCTGCTCTATATACAAAGAATGATGTTAATTTTACTAGTAACAATATTTTATGATTATGATTATTGAGAGCAGTGGAGTCAATTCAGAGCGGTCTATATGAGCTTCTGTAAAGGTACATTAGTTTCTTTTCCTTGACTTAATTACATTTAGAACATTTAAATGGTTTCTGTTCAGTGTCTTTATACTTATCACATTCAGAACATTTAAATCGTTTCTCTTCAGTGTGTTTATACTTATTACATTTAGAACATTTAAAATATTTCTCTTCAGTGATAAGTATAAAAAAATGAAGAGAAACGTTTTAAATGTTCTAAATGTGATAAGTATAAAGACACTGAAGAGATACCTTTTAAATGTGTTCTATAGTTGGGGAAGAGGGCATTCTCTAAATATAGTATGAACCTAATCCATCGGGAGTGATGCTCAAACTCTGTTCAGGTAGGGGGATAAAAGGTTCAGCCTTTATGCTATATATTTGCCACAGGAGGGCAACACTAAGCATCTCTGCAGTATAAAGACACTGAAGAGACACAGTTTAAATGTTCTGAATGTCATATGTATAAAAATAACGTACTGAACAGATACATTTTAAATGTTCTAAATGTGATAAGTTTAAAGACATTGAAGAGAAACATTTTAAATGTTCTAAATGTGGTAAGTATAAAGACACTGAAGAGAAACCGTTTAAACATTCTGAATGTGATATGTATTTTAAGCATGATTTGTCTCTAATAAAATATAAAACATATACTGAACAAATACCATGTATATGTTCTGAATGTGATATGTATTATAGGTATGCTTTGTCTCTGCACTATCATATAAAGACACATACTGAAGAAATCCATTTAAATATTCTGCATGTCATAAGTATAAAGACACTGAAGAGAAACCATTTAAATGTTCTGAATATGATATGTATTATAGGTATGCTTTTTCTCTGCAATATCATATAGACACATACTGAAGAGATACCATTTAAATGTTATATGTGATGTTTACAGACACTTAAGAGAAACATTTAAATGTTCTGAATGTGATAAGCATAAAACACATACTGAGCAAATACATTTTGAATGTTCTGAATGTGATAAGTAAAAAACAATAAAGAGATACCTTAAAGATATTCTGAATGTGATAAGCATAGAAACAATGAAAAGATACCATTTAAATGTCCCGAATGTGATAAGTATACAGACACATACTGAAGAGATACCTTTTAAATGTTCTGAACGTGATAATCATAAAATCAGTAAAGAGATACCTTTTAAATGTTCTGAATGTGATAATCATAAAAACAATAAAGAGATACTTTTTAAATGTTTTGAACGTGATAATCATAAGAACAATAAATAGATACCTTTTAAATGTTCTGACTGTGATAAGCATAAAACAATGAAAAGATACCTTTTAAATGATCCAAATATTGTAAGTATAAAGACACATATTGAACAGATACTTTTAAAATGTTCTAAATGTGATGTGTCTTTATAGTTATCATATTCAGAACATTTAAAAGGTATCTCTTCAGTGTTTTTATACTTATCACATTTAGAACATTTAAAAGGTATCTATATTGTTTCTATGCTTGTGACATTCAGAACATTTAAAAGGTATCCCTTCAGTATGTTACTGTATACTTATCACTACTCACTACTTTTAAGAGAAGAACAGGGGTCTCAAGTGCTCACACTCAAAGGCCCGAGATATACTTCAAAGCCAATGAATGATATATTGAGCTATCATCAATCCCGTTTATTTTCTCTATATTTTGTAGTGGTTAATTTTCTTATTTTTAGTTAATATTCATTGTGTTTAAATAATCTTTCAATAATTTATTTTAATACTCCTTTGCCATTAAATATTTTTCAACGCTACTTAGCTTATTCATTCTTTTCCTTCCTCTTATGCTTTTCTATTGATTCTCTTGACTCTCACTCTCTACGGAAGAACTCCGTTTCGCTCCCGTGCGTATTACTCGGGGCTTCATCAGGAAAGTGCCAAAGGTCTCTGTAAAAGGCAAAGAAACTTTAATTTTAATATACTCCATTAAAACCCTATATTAACTATCCTTAACTCTATTATTTCTCGTGTTAACAAAGCTACCCGGCGTACTTAAGGGACTCAATTATGAAACTCTTTATTTCTCTTTCAAATTGTGCTTCTACAGTATTTAATTCAAAAACTTGCATTTATCATATCACATTCACATTAATAGAGCAATACCCCTTTAACTTTGCCATAATATAAAAGAAGGCTAATATTAGCGGACAAACCGTCCTAATTTTTGTCCTTTCTCCAAGGTAACTAGTCTAATCTTACCTCGTAAATTTTTCAGCGCAATATTAATGCTCTTTTTTTGTTTTATGAAGCGGAAATTATTTCGTTCTAATGTGTCCTCTTCATCTGGAAAGGAAGAAAAGTTCTAACTTAAAAATCTTACTGTTTTTTATCTTGGAGAGCGTCTGTCGTCACTTCCGGTTTTTCAAAACAACCTTTGAAAAGTTAAACCTATCAGAATCTACTTCCCTATCATAATCCCATCCTACTGATGTCTTAATTTGTGGTTATGCAAGAGCAGAAAATGTCAAACAATTGTTTATTAAGAGTTAAGGATAGTTAATATAGGGTTTTAATGGAGTATATTAAAATTAAAGTTTCTTTGCCTTTTACAGAGACCTTTGGCACTTTCCTGATGAAGCCCCGAGTAATACGCACGGGAGCGAAACGGAGTTCTTCCGTAGAGAGTGAGAGTCAAGAGAATCAATAGAAAAGCATAAGAGGAAGGAAAAGAATGAATAAGCTAAGTAGTGTTGAAAAATATTTAATGGCAAAGGAGTATTAAAATAAATTATTGAAAGATTATTTAAACACAATGAATATTAACTAAAAATAAGAAAATTAACCACTACAAAATATAGAGAAAATAAACGGGATTGATGATAGCTCAATATATCATTCATTGGCTTTGAAGTATATCTCGGGCCTTTGAGTGTGAGCACTTGAGACCCCTGTTCTTCTCTTAAAAGTAGTGAGTAGTGATTTGTGTGACAGCGTTGTGTTTGTAAGGAGATAGTGTTATTCACAATACGAATTAAGAGACTGTATACTTATCACATTCGGGACATTTAAAAGGTATCTTTTCATTATTTTTATGCTTATCACATTCAGAACATTTAAAAGGTCTTTATACTCATCACATTTAGAACATTGAAAAGGTATCTCTTTGTTGTTTATATGTGACATTCAGAATATTTAAAAGGTATCTCTTCAGTATGTGTCTGTATACTTATCACACTCGAGACATTTAAAAAGTATCTTTTCATTGTTTTTATGATTATCACATTCAGAACATTTAAAAGGTATCTCTTTATTTTTTTATTCTTGTGACATTCAGAACGTTTAGAAGGTATCTCCACAGTGTCTTTATACTTATCACATTTAAAATATTTAAAATGTATCTGTTCAGTGTCTTTATACTTATCACATTCAGAACGTTTAAAAGGTATTTCTTCAGTATCTTTATACTTATCACATTCGAGACATTTAAAAGGTATCTTTTCATTGTTTTTATGATTATCACATTCAGAACATTGAAAAGGTATCTCTTTATTGGTTTTATACTTATTGTTTCTATGCTTGTGACATTCAGAACATTTAAAAGGTCTTTATACTTATCACATTTAGAACATTGAAAAGGTATCTCTTTATTGTTTATATGTGACATTCAGAATATTTAAAAGGTATCTCTTCAGTATGTGTCTGTATACTTATCACATTCGAGACATTTAAAAGGTATCTTTTCATTGTTTTATGATTATCACATTCAGAACATTGAAAAGGTATCTCTTTATTGTTTTTATACTTATCAAATTTATAACATTTAAAAGGTATTTCTTCAGTATATATCTTTATACTTATCATATTCAGAACATTTAAAAGATATCTCTACATTGTTTTTATGCTTATCACATTAAGAACATTTAAAGGTATCCCTTCAGTATGTTACTGTATACTTATCACATTCGGGACTTTTAAATGGTATCTTTTCATTATTTTATGCTTATCACATTCAGAACATTTAGAAGGTATATTTTCATTGTTTGTATACTTATCACATTTAGAACATTGAAAAGGTATCTCTTTATTGTTTATATGTGACATTCAGAATATTTAAAAGGTTCAGTGTCTTTATACTTATCACATTTAGAACATTGAAAATGTATCTCTTTATTGGTTTTATACTTGTGACATTCAGAACATTTAAAAGGTATCTATATTGTTTCTATGCTTGTTACATTCAGAACATTTAAAAGGTATCCCTTCAGTATGTTACTGTATACTTATCACATTCGGGACATTTAAAAGGTATCTTTTCATTATTTTTATGCTTATCACATTCAGAACATTTAAAAGGTCTTTATACTCATCACATTTAGAACATTGAAAAGGTATCTCTTTATTGTTTATATGTGACATTCAGAATATTTAAAAGGTATCTCTTCAGTATGTGTCTGTATACTTATCACATTCGAGACATTTAAAAGGTATCTTTTCATTGTTTTTATGATTATCACATTCAGAACATTTAAAAGGTATCTCTTTATTGGTTTTATACTTATCACATTTAGAACATTGAAAAGGTATCGCTTTATTGTTTATATGTGACATTCAGAATATTTAAAAGGTATCTCTTCAGTGTCTTTATACTCATCACATTTAGAACATTGAAAAGGTATCTCTTTGTTGTTTATATGTGACATTCAGAATATTTAAAAGGTATCTCTTCAGTATGTGTCTGTATACTTATCACACTCGAGACATTTAAAAAGTATCTTTTCATTGTTTTTATGATTATCACATTCAGAACATTTAAAAGGTATCTCTTTATTTTTTTATTCTTGTGACATTCAGAACGTTTAGAAGGTATCTCCACAGTGTCTTTATACTTATCACATTTAGAATATTTAAAATGTATCTGTTCAGTGTCTTTATACTTATCACATTCAGAACGTTTGAAAGGTATTTCTTCAGTATCTTTATACTTATCACATTCGAGACATTTAAAAGGTATCTTTTCATTGTTTTTATGATTATCACATTCAGAACATTGAAAAGGTATCTCTTTATTGGTTTTATACTTATCACATTTAGAACATTTAAAATGTATCTCTTTATTGTTTCTATGCTTGTGACATTCAGAACATTTAAAAGGTCTTTATACTTATCACATTTAGAACATTGAAAAGGTATCTCTTTATTGTTTATATGTGACATTCAGAATATTTAAAAGGTATCTCTTCAGTATGTGTCTGTATACTTATCACATTCGAGACATTTAAAAGGTATCTTTTCATTGTTTTATGATTATCACATTCAGAACATTTAAAAGGTATCTCTTTATTTTTTTATTCTTGTGACATTCAGAACGTTTAGAAGGTATCTCCACAGTGTCTTTATACTTATCACATTTAGAACATTTAAAATGTATCTGTTCAGTGTCTTTATACTTATCACATTCAGAACGTTTAAAAGGTATTTCTTCAGTATCTTTATACTTATCACATTCGAGACATTTAAAAGGTATCTTTTCATTGTTTTTTATGATTATCACATTCAGAACATTTAAAAGGTATCTCTTTATTAGTTTTATACTTATCACATTTAGAACATTGAAAAGGTATCTCTTTATTGTTTATATGTGACATTCAGAATATTTAAAAGGTATCTCTTCAGTGTCTTTATACTTATCACATTTGGAACATTTAAAAGGTATCTTTATTGTTTCTATGCTTGTGACATTCAGAACATTTAAAAGGTATCCCTTCAGTATGTTACTGTATATTTATCACATTAGGGACATTTAAAAGGTATCTTTTCATTATTTTTATGATTATCACATTCAGAACATTTAAAAGGTATCTCTTTATTTTTTTATACTTGTGACATTCAGAACATTTAAAAGGTCTTTATACTCATCACATTTAGAACATTGAAAAGGTATCTCTTTGTTGTTTATATGTGACATTCAGAATATTTAAAAGGTATCTCCTCAGTATGTGTCTGTATACTTATCACATTCGAGACATTTAAAAGGTATCTTTTCATTGTTTTATGATTATCATATTCAGAACATTTAAAAGGTATCTCTTTATTTTTTTTATTCTTGTGACATTCAGAACGTTTAGAAGGTATCTCCACAGTGTCTTTATACTTATCACATTTAGAACATTTAAAATGTATCTGTTCAGTGTCTTTATACTTATCACATTCAGAACGTTTAAAAGGTATTTCTTCAGTATCTTTATACTTATCACATTCGAGACATTTAAAAGGTATCTTTTCATTGTTTTTATGATTATCACATTCAGAACATTTAAAAGGTATCTCTTTATTGGTTTTATAGTTATCACATTTAGAACATTGAAAAGGTATCTCTTTATTGTTTATATGTGACATTCAGAATATTTAAAATGTATCTCTTCAGTGTCTTTATACTTATCACATTTAGAACATTTAAAAGGTATCTTTATTGTTTGTATGCTTGTGACATTCAGAACATTTAAAAGGTATCCCTTCAGTATGTTACTGTATATTTATCACATTAGGGACATTTAAAAGGTATCTTTTCATTATTTTTATGATTATAACATTCAGAACATTTAAAAGGTATCTCTTTATTTTTTTTATACTTGTGACATTCAGAACGTTTAGAAGGTATCTCCTCAGTGTCTTTATACTTATCACATTTAGAACATTTAAAATGTATCTCTTTATTGTTTCTATGCTTGTGCAATTCAGAACATTTAAAAGGTCTTTATACTTATCACATTTAGAACATTGAAAAGGTATCTCTTCAGTATATATCTTTATACTTATCATATTCAGAACATTTAAAAGATATCTCTTCATTGTTTTTATGCTTATCACATTAAGAACATTTAAAGGTATCCCTTCAGTATGTTACTGTATACTTATCACATTCGGGACTTTTAATTGGTATCTTTTCATTATTTTATGCTTATCACATTCAGAACATTTAGAAGGTATCTTTTCATTGTTTGTATACTTATCACATTTAGAACATTGAAAATGTATCTCTTTATTGGTTTTATACTTGTGACATTCAGAACATTTAAAAGGTATCTCTTCAGTGTCTTTATACTTATCACAGTTAGAACATTTAAAAGGTATCTCTTTATTGTTTCTATGTTTGTGACATTCAGAACATTTAAAAGGTATCTCTTCAGTGTCTTTATACTTATCACAGTTAGAACATTTAAAAGGTATCTCTTTATTGTTTCTATGTTTGTGACATTCAGAACATTTAAAATGTATCTATTTAGTGTCTTTATACTTATCACATTCAGAACATTAAATCTGTTTCTCTAAAGTATCTCAGAGATGCTCAGTGCTGCCCTCCTGTGGCAAATGTATAGCATAAAGGCTGAACCTTTTATCCCCCTACCTAAGCAGTTTCAGGAATGAGTACTGCAAAGATGCACAGTGCTGCCCTCCTGTGGCAAACATATAGCATAACGGCTGAACCATTTTTCCCCTACCTGAGCAGAGTTTCAACATTACCCCCACCAGCATGAATAAAAACAGGTGGTTAATGTGGAAACAGAGTGGGAAATGTAAATCAAACAAAAATGGACACTTTTTTTTTTTAAGTTCAAAAAAGTTTTATTTATTTTCAAGCTTAGAATAAACAACCAGTAATGGTCAGGAAAGGAGAACTGAAACCAAAGGATAAGAAATTGGAAATTGCAACCCAGGACAGTGCATTACGAGAGATACGGATCGCAGCAAATACAGGAGTTAGAAAATGGAAAACCAGAAATGTAACTGCTAGGAACAGTTACCCTATTTTTAGACGCCTGCAAGGTGCTGAGGGTAGTAATTTTCAATGTAGAAAGATGCAATGAAATAACATCTCAAATCCGCTGGGAAATTTGTAAACACTTTAGCATCATTGGACTGGAAGAGCACTGGGGGGACCCACAACCCTAAGAGAATGAAGAGATTATGATCACCTGGGTCATCCCCATTCTGACCAGTAAAAAGCTGGATACCGGGAAACTGGACACAATGGTGAAAGAGAAAAACTCCAGATGTGCATTAATCAGCAAAGTGTCTGCCCTTAGTGGTAACTCTATAAGCTGCAGGAAAAGAAAGAAGATCCTCAAGTACCAAGAGATACGGGCAGAATAGTTGCCAGATTTTACTCTGTTGACCTGTAGACCCCCCCTCCCAGTTCCACCCAACAATTTCTGATTTTTTCATTGCTGTTGACAGTGTGTAGCCTTCTACAAGAAAGCGCACAAGCAACGATACTGGACTACGTATCCTATGCAAAAGTGATCCATTTGGAGACACTGCTCCTGAGAGAAATTGACTTATCTGTGTGTCCTGTAACCAGAGCATTTTTTTAAAAAAAATTCTAATCACAAAAACACTCTACTTTTCTATGCTCTTGGATTAAGGGCGGTTGTCACTTATTATTGCATCCCCCCACCCCATTTCTCTGTTCAGCTGTTTGATATGTATTCTTTAGTTGGGTGTCTGTTTCATCACTTAGTTTTTCCTCCAGCCATCCGTGCTGTATTCATATGGCCTCAGACTACAGGGATCTGAAATTTACAATAGCAAGGCAGTTGTGTTCTATTGGTCCTTTTTTTCATATTCCAGAAAGACGGGAAAAGTTAAAACACACCTGTCATCTAACTATAAATACTTTCTGGAATCACTATGAAATTTCCCTCCCCTGATTTTTAGGGCATCCGCTAAAAATCAGGGGAGGGAAATTTCATAGTGATTCCAGAAAGTATTTCTTCACAGAACGGGTGGTCGATTGCTGGAACGAACTCCCACTGCAGGTGATTGAGGCCAACAGTGTGTCAGAGTTTAAAAGTAAATGGGATTTTCACGTAGGATCTCTAAAGATGTAAAGGGGGGGGGGTCTGTAAAATCAAAGGGGTGGGTCATGAGAGTGGGCAGAATTGATGGGCTATGGCCCTTTTCTGCTGTCATCTTCTATGTTTCTATGTTTCTAAGTATAAAATACAAATACACCTTGTATTTCTGGAAAGAATATACAAGCAATTTTAAAATTAGAGAACCTTTACCAGAACTAGAAGTATAGATGGAGCCAGGAAAACACAGTAGAAAGTGTGAATGATAAAGTGTAGGGTTACCCTATGGCTCCAGAAAAAGGAGGACGGATTAAGGCATCTGGGTTTTACTTCCAGTGAAAACATTGGAAGTAAAATTCAGATGACTCAATCTGTCCTCCTTTTTCTGGAGCCATAGGGTAACCCTAATAAAGTGTCCTAATCCCCTGAGTTTATATTGTACCCCCAAGTCTCTCTATTCTTTCCCTCCCTCACATGAAATCCTCCATAGTATCCTGATCTCTATTCAGTTCCTGAACTCACTTCAAGTTTGTTTTCAGAACTATGCTGTCCAGTCAAACTCATTAGCTGGAGTCTCAGTCCCAGGTACTGAACAGATGAGAGATTTAAAGTAGAGGGGCTGGAATTAAAAGCGAGGAAATGCATTTCCTGATTCCTACCCTTACAACAGAGCTGTAACGTTACCCAGTTCCAGCAAGTCCTGGTTTTGAATTTATGTCCCAAGGTATTGTGGGACTTGTAGTCCCTGATCCTAAATCAGTACTGCAGATCCCATAGGGTCAGAAATCTAGGCCAGGCCCAAAATTTCCCTCCTGGAAATGGATATCTCAGAAACTCTGGTATAATGAGTTTGGTTGGCTAGGGGTGGCAAACTGCAATACTGGAGGGCTGTGAACCTGTCAGGGTTTCAGGATATCCTTAGTAAATACGCTTGATTATATTTGCATATAAAAATAAGATATGCTAGTTACCGACATCATTATGAATATCCTGGAATCCTGGATACTTTGCTGCATTCCAGGACTGCAGTTTGACACCCCTAAAATCTCACCTTGGCTTCTGGGGCCAGGTTAACTGTTAATCAGCTTGGGCAATCAGGGCTGCTGAAAGCTTCACAGGAGACACATGGGGCAGGATAGGAAGGAAGTGCTTCTGTCCTAGTACTGCTCCCGCCTCCCTTTATAGCCTATTGGCTGGAATATCTGACCACTATGCTACAGGAGGAAGAGAGAGCTACTAGAAACAAGGATAAGCCACATCCTGACTGCAGCTGTCAATGGGGGTAAGTGAATCGCAAGAGGTTATTTCCCAGGACAGAGAATTCTGCAAAAAAGAAGAGTGATGAAGGGAGAGGGATAGATGGATTAGGAAGAGGCCAAAAGAGACTATGAGGAAAAAATAAACCAAGGAGGTGAAGAACTTCAAGCTGTTCTTTTGATATATTAAGGGGAAACGACCCGCGAAGGAAGCGGTGGGACCGTTGGATGACCATGGAATAAAGGGAGCGCTAAAGGAGGACAAAGCAATCGCCGACAAACCGAACACATTTTTTGCGTCTGTATTTACCGAAGAAGATGTTTACAGCATACTGGAACCCACCAGGCTATATGCTGGAAATGAAGATGAAAAGCTGACAGGATTGACGGTTAGTCTACAGGAGGTATGTAGGCAGCTTGATAGGCTTAAGAGCGATAAATTTCCGAGACCGGGGATCCATATGAGACCGGCATCCATCCGAGAGTCATGAAGGAAGTGAAAGGGACCATAGCTGAACTGCTTCAACTAATAGCCAATCTGTCGATCAAATCGGGAAAGATATCGGAAGACTGGAAGGTGGCAAATGTTATGCCGATCTTCAAGAAAGGTTCGAGGGGAGATCTGGGAAACTACAGATCGGTGAGTCTGACCTCGGTACCGGGAAAGATGGTAGAGTCGCTAATAAAGGATCGCATCATTGATCACCTTGATGGACAGGGGCTGATGAGGAGCAGTCAGCACGTTTTTAGCAAAGGCAGATCGTGTTTGATGAACTTGCTGCACTTCTTTGAGGGAATAAACAGACAGATAGACAAGGGTGACCCGGTCGACATTGTATATCTGGATTTTCAGAAGGCGTAAATGACTACTTCGGAAAATTACGAGCCATAGAATTGAGGGTGAAATACTCATGTAGATTAAAAACTGGCTGGATCATAGGAAACAGAGAGTGGGGATAAATGGACAATACTCGGACTGGAAGGGCGTCACCAGTGGGGTGCCGCAGGGCTCGGTGCTTGGACCCGTGCTTCTCAACATCTTTATAAATGATCTAGACATTGGTATGACGAGTGAGGTGATTAAATTTGCGAATGATACAAAGTTATTCAGAATAGTGAAGACACAGGGAGATTGCGAAGATCTGCAACGTGACATAATCAGACTTGAGGAATGGGCGTCAACATGGCAGATGAGGTTCAACGTGGATAAGTGTAAAGTGATGCATGTCGGTAACAAAAATCTCATGCACAGATACAGGATGTCCGGGTCGGTACTTGGAGAGACCTCCCAGGAAAGAGACTTGGGAGTTCTGATCGACAAGTCGATGAAGCCGTCCACGCAATGTGCGACTGCGGCAAAAAGGGTGAACAGAATGATAGGAATGATAAAGAAGGGGATCAGAAACAGATCGGAGAAGGTTATCATGCCGCTGTACCGGGCCATGGTGTGCCCTCACCTAGAGCACTGTGTCCAGCACTGGTCACCGTATATGAAGAAGGACGCGGTATTACTCGAAAGGGTCCAGAAAAGAACAACTAAGATGGTTAAAAGGCAGGAAGAGTTGCCGTACAGTGAAAGATTAGAGAAACTGGGCCTTTTCTCCCTCGAACAGAGGAGATTGAGAGGGGACATGATTGAAACATTCAAGGTACTGAAGGGAATAGACTTAGTAGATAAAGACAGGTTGTTCACCCTCCAAGGTAGAGAGAACGAGAGGGCACTCTCTAAAGTTGAAAGGGGATAGATTCCCTACAAACATAAGGAAGTTCTTCTTCACCCAGAGAGTGGTAGAAACCTGGAACGCTCTTCCGGAGTCTGTCATGGGGGAAAACACCCTCCAGGGATTCAAGACAAAGTTAGACAAGTTCATAATGAACAAGGACGTATGCCGGTAGGACTAGTCTCAGTTAGGGTGACCAGAGGGCCGCCGCGTGAGCGGATTGCTGGGCATGATGGACCACTGGTCTGAACCAGCAGCGGCAATTCTTATGTTCTTATGAATTGATATTGGAACTCTGATGGGCCAAGCCTGTCCCGCTGAGGCGTTTGCTATGTATTTCCACTACACCTGACCCGTTTCTGTTCGCAATGCTAATTATTAAGCAGGACCTTGGGCTGGTGCTTCCTGAGAAGAAGCACGTCACAGAATATTCTGGATGGAAAAGGGGAGTATAAGTGCATCATCTCCTATCCACCGCCCTCCCCAAGAGTGACAGATGAATGAACTGGAGTAATAATAATAATATTGAACCCATTAAACTAAGATGAATATTACCGATACCATGTCCCGAATCACAAAATTCTGAGCATAATGGTTCCAAGATAATGAACATAGAAACATGATGCCAGATAAAGGCCAAATGGCCCATCCATTCTGCCCATCCACAGTAAGCATTATCGCTTTCTCTCTCTGAGAGATCTCACGTGCCTATCCCAAGCCCTCTTGAATTCAGAGACAGTCTCTGTTTCCACCACCTCTTCCGGGAGACTGTTCCACGCATCTACCACCCTTTCCATAAAAAGGAACTTCCTCAGATTACTCTGGAGACTATCACCTCTTAACTTCATCCTATGCCCTCTCATTGCAGAGTTTCCTTTCAAATGAAAGCGACTCGATCCTGCACATTTCTGTCATATCTTCCCTCAATCGCCTTTCCTCCAAAGTATACAGATTGTCTGTCCCCATACGCCTTATCACGAAGACCACACACCATTTTAGTAGCCTTCCTCTGGACTGACTGCATCTTTTTTTATATCTTTTTGAAGGTTCGGCCTCTAGAATTGAACACAGTATTCTAAATGAGGTCTCACCAGAGTCTTATACAGGAGCATCAGTACCTCCTTTTTCCTATAGGCCATACCTCTCCCTATGCATCCTAGAATCCTTTTAGCTTTCGCCTTCACCTCTTCAACCTGTTTGGCCACCTTAACATTATCACATACAATCACACCCAAGTCCCCCTCTTCCGTCATGCACATAAGTTCTTCACCCCCTAAACTGTACAGTTCCCTCTGGTTTTTGCAGCCCAAATGCATGACCTTGCATTTCTTAGCATTAAAGTTTAGCTGCCTGTAGAGATGGAGATCTGATAAGTTCTGATTCAGGGCATCAGAACACTGACGGGGTCCGCACGCAGGCGGTTCTGAGCGCAGGCCAGGTCGGCATACCGACCTAGGCCCTGTGTGCGGATCTGTGCCTGTGTGTGGATCTAGGCCTGGGTTTGGTTCTGAGGCCCTGTTTCTCATTTCCTCTCCCTCTCCCTCCTGCCAGGTATACTTTCTAAGCAAGGACAAGGGTTGCACCTTGAGCAGAAGGCTGAGGCATCCCTGAATCTGGCCACATATTAACCTGACCAATGGACCAAGAAACAGCATTACTAACATTTTCCAATGTGACACAGACTAGAGGTCATAGCCTGAAACTGAGTGGCAGTAGGTTCAGGACAAATGTCGGGAAGTTCTGTTTTGCGCAGCGTGTGGTGGGTGCTTGGAATGCACTCCCCTGGGAGGTTGTGGAGGAGACTACTGTACTGGGATTCAAGCGCAAGTTGGATACACACCTTCTTGCATATCATATTGAGGGATACGGTAATTCTGGGTCTCCAAAAAGGAGTACTTAAATGGGCCGCCGCGGGTGCAGATCGCTGGACTAGATGGACCTCGGTCTGATCCGGCGAAGGCGTTTCTTATGTTATGTTCTTATGTACTGATTCCTGAAGCAATGGCGCACTCCAGTTGCCAGTGACTGGAATAGCGTGATAGAATATAAACCTAATCCATCTCTTGAGCCATTTTCAAATGCTGACTCTCTGGTAGGCTGACGATATCACTTTATTTTGGTTTTGTGTTTTTAATTGTGTAATGAAGCAGACAGACAGACACCAGGACCACACTGTGTTATTGTGAGAAGGTCCACCTCGTCTGCCACAGTGTGCTCTGCTGATCAATGCTTTTTTTCTTGCTTCCTTAGATTCTGTGCTTGATTCAGGAACTTGTCTAACTTTGTCTTGAATCCCTGGAGGGTGCTTTCTCCTATAACAAACTCCGGAAGAATGTTCCAGTTTTCTACCACTTCCTGGGTGAAGAAGAACTTCCTAACGTTTGTATGTTTGGAGACGGTGAACAACATGTCTTTATTTACTAAGTCTATTCTCTTCATTATCTTGAATGTTTCGATCATGTCCCCTCTCAGTCTCCTCTTTTCAAGGGAGAAGAGCCCCGGTTTCTCTAATCTCTCAATGTACGGCAACTCGTCCAGTCCATTAACCATTTTAGTTATTCGAGTAGTACCGTATCCTTCTTCATTTACAGCGACCAGTGCTGGACGCAGTATTCCAGGTGAATGTGATATGTATTTTAGGCATGTGTTGTCTCTGCAATATCATATGAAGAAATATACTGAAGAGAAACTTTTTAAATGTTCTGAAAGCGATAAGTATAAAGACACGTACTGAACATAAATGTTTTAAAGGTTCTTAATGTGATAGGCAAAAATAACCTGAAGAGATACCTTTCAAATGTTCTTAATGTCATAGATATAAAGACATGCTGAAAATAAACTTTTTAAATGTTCTGAATGGGATGAGTTTAAAAACACATTCTGAACAGAAAAGTTTTAAATGTTCAGAATGTGATAGGCATAAAGACACTGAAGAGATACCTTTTAAATGTTCTGAATGTCATAATTATAAAGACACATTCTGAAGAGAAACCTTTTAAATGTTTTGAATGTGATAAGTATAAACACACTGAAAAGAAACATTTAAAATGTTCTTAATGTCATAAGTATAAAGACACATACTGAACAGATACCTTTTCAATGTTCTAAATGTGACTGGCTGTTTGAATTGTAAATCTAAATCAAGGAAGGAGAAGTATAAAGGGGAGAAAATGTGATCCAACCTTCATCTCTTCAGTATGCCTAAAATACATATTACTTCATAATATTTAAAAGGTATCTCTTCATTGTATTTATACTTATCACATTTAGAACATTTAAAAAGTATCTCTTCAGTATGTGTCTTTATATGATATTGCAGAGACAAAGCATGCTTAAAATACAAAACGCATTCAAAACATTTAAAGGATTTCTCTACAGTGTCTGTCTATTTATGACATTTAGAACATTTAAAAGGTTTCTCATCAGTGTCTTTCTACTTATCACATTCAGAACATTCAAAAGGTATCTCTTCAATGTCTCTATCACATTTAGAACATTTAAAAGGTATCTCTTCAATATGTATCTTTATACGATATTGCAGAGAAAAAGAATACCTAAAATACACATCACATTCAGAATATTTAAAAGGACCTCATCAGTGTCTTTATACTTATCACATTTAGAACATTTAAATTGTATTTCTACAATGTCTCTATACGTATCACATTTAGAATATTTAAAAGATATCTCTTCAGTATGTGTCTTTATATGATATTGCAGAGACAAAGCATGCTTAAAATACATAACGCATTCAAAACATTTAAAGGATTTCTCTACAGTGTCTTTATACTTATCACATTCAGAACATTGAAAGGTATCTGTTCAGTATATGTCTTTATATGTAATGACATGCAGAATATTTAAAAGATTTCAGTTCAGTGTCTTTCTACTTGTGACATTTAGAACATTTAAAAGGTATCTCTTCAGTATGTATCTTTATACGATATTGCTGAGACAAAGAATGCCTAAAATACATTTCACATTCAGAACATTTAAAAGGTACCTCATCAGTGTCTTTATACTTATCACATTTAGTATATTCAAAAGTTATCTCTACAGTGTCTCTATATTTATCACATTTAGGACATTTAAAAGGTATCTCTTCAGTGTCTTTATATTTATCACATTTTGAACATTTAAAAGGTATCTCTTCAATATGTGTCTTTATATGACATTGCAGAGACAAAGTATGCTTAAAATACATAACGCATTCAAAACATTTAAAGGATTTCTCTACATTGTCTGTCTACTTATGACATTTAGAACATTTAAACGGTTTCTCATCAGTGTTTTCTACTTATCACATTCAGAACATTTAAAAGGTATCTCTTCAGTGTCTTTTTACTTGTCACATTTAGAACATTTAAAAGGTATCTCTTCAGTATGTGTCTTTATACAATATTGCTGAGACTAAGAATGCCTAAAATACATATCACATTCAGAACATTTAAAAGGTATCTCTTCAGTATGTGTCTTTATACGATATTGCTGAGACAAAGCGTGCCTATAATACATATCACATTCAGAACATTTAAAGGATTTCTCTTCAGTGTCTTTATAGTTAACACACTTAGACCATTTTTAGAACATTTAAAATGTGTCTGTTCAGTATGTTATTTTTATACATTTGACATTCAGAACATTAAAACTGTTTCTCTTCAGTGTCTTTATACTTCAGAGATGCTCAGTGCTGCCCTCCTGTGGCAAATGTCTAGCATAAAGGCTGAACCATTTATCCCCTTACCTAAGCAGAATTTCAACATCACTCCCGATGAATTAGGTTCATAGTATACTCTATCACATTATATTTAGAGAACGCCCTCTTCTCCAACTATGGAACGCAAAGCAGTTTATCTCAATAACCAACCAATGGAGAACAATTTAAAAAGGCAAATAAAAAAGGATTCATTCATTCACTTTCCCAAAATCTGCATTTTTGCTCTACTGGTAGTTTGCAGACGCTATTCCAGTCATTTGCACTGCAAGGCGCCATTGCTTCAGGAATCAGTACTGCAGAGATACTCAGTGCTGCCCTCCTGTGGCAAATGTCTAGCATAAAGAACATAAGAACATAAGAACATAAGCGTTGCCTCTGCCGGGTCAGACCAGGGGTCCATCGTGCCCGGCAGTCCGCTCCCGCGGCGGCCCCCCAGGTCCATGACCTGAAAGTGTTCCCTACCTAACCTGAAATATCCATACCCTATTCGCTCAATGTCCTGTACGGTAAACCTCTATCTGTACCCTGTTATCCCCTTCGCTTCCAGGAAGTCATCCAGTCCCTTTTTGAACCCCAGAATTGTACTCTGTCTTATTACCTCTCCGGGAAGCGCGTTCCAGGTGTCCACCACCCTCTGAGTGAAGAAGAACCTCCTTGCATTCGTTATGAATCTGTCTCCTCTCAGTTTTTCTGAATGACCTCTTGTTTTAGTTGTCCCTGCTAGTCTAAAGAATCTGTCCCTCTCCACCTTCTCTATGCCTTTCATGATTTTATAAGTTTCTATCATGTCCCCTCTCAGTCTCCGCTTCTCCAGGGTAAAGAGCCCCAGCCTGTCTAACCGTTCGGCATATGAAAGGTTCTCCATACCCTTTATCATCCTCGTTGCCCTCCTCTGGACCCTTTCGAGTATTGCCATGTCCTTCTTGAGGTATGGCGACCAGTATTGGACGCAGTATTCCAGATGTGGGCGCACCATTGCTCGATACAGTGGCAGGATAACTTCTTTTGTTCTGGTAGTGATACCTTTTTTGATAATGCCCAACATTCTGTTCGCTTTTTTTGAGGCCGCTGCACATTGTGCCGCCGGCTTCATTGTGTTATCTACCAATACCCCCAGATCTTTTTCCTGGCTGCCTTTCCCGAGTACCCTCCCTCCCATCGTATAGCTGTACATGGAGTTCCCCTTCCCTATGTGCAAGACCTTACATTTCTCCACATTGAAGCTCATCTGCCATTTTTTTGCCCACTCACTCAGCTTGTTCAGGTCGCTTTGTAATTCTTTGCATTCCTCAACAGTTCTGGCCCTGCTGGAGAGTTTTGTGTCATCCGCGAACTTGATAACTTCACACTTTGTCCCCGTTTCTAGATCATTAATAAATATATTGAACAGCAATGGTCCCAGCACTGACCCTTGCGGAACACCACTTGTGACCCCTATCCAGTCAGAGTAGTGCCCCTTTACTCCTACCCTCTGTTTCCTGTCCGCCAGCCAATTTTTGATCCATCTGTACACGTCCCCTTCCACCCCGTGACTCCACAGTTTCTTCAGTAATCGTTCATGGGGCACCTTGTCAAAGGCTTTTTGGAAATCTAGATATATAATGTCTACTGGGTCACCTTGGTCCAATTGCTTACTTATCCCCTCAAAGAAATGCAGTAGATTTGTCTGGCATGATCGGCCTTTACAGAAACCATGCTGGCTCGATCTCATCAGATTATTTTTTTCTATATGCTCATTGATACCTTCCCTGATCATTGATTCGACCATCTTCCCTGGAACGGAGGTTAAGCTCACCGGTCTGTAGTTTCCCGGGTCGCCTCTCGATCCTTTCTTGAAGATCGGTGTAACATTCGCTATCTTCCAGTCCTCCGGGATTACCCCTGTTTTCAAGGACAGGTTGCAAATATGCTGCAGTAACTCTGCTGTTTCATCTCTGAGCTCTTTCAGTATTCTCGGGTGGATCCCGTCTGGGCCCGGAGCCTTGTCCGTTCTTAATCTATCTATCTGCCTAAGAACGTCTTCGAGGCTTACCTTCATGCATGATAATTTCCCCTCTTGATCTCCCCTGAAGATTTTTTCCGGTTCTGGCACACTGGATGTGTCCTCTATTGTAAAGACCGACGAGAAGAACTTGTTTAGCCTACCAGCCACCTCCTTTTCCTCTTTCACCACTCCCTTCCGGTCACCCTCATCCAGGGGCCCCACCTCCTCCCTCGCTGGCTGTTTCCCTTTCACATATCTGAAAAATGGTTTGAAATTTCTTGCTTCCTTGGCCAGTCTCTCCTCATACTCTTTCTTGGCTTTCCTGACTACTCGGTGACATTCTTTTTGTTGCTTCCTGTGCTCTCTCCAGTTTCCTTCAGTTTTGTCCTTTTTCCACTTCCGAAATGATTTTTTCTTGTCTCCTATCACTTTCTTTACTTCACTGGTTATCCATGCAGGGTCCTTTGTTTGATTTTTCTTGGAACCTTTCCTAAATCTTGGTATATATAGGTTTTGCGCCTTGTTTACTGTGTCCTTGAATAGGGACCAGGCTTGCTCCACAGTCCGAGTTTCCTTGGAGCTGTTTCTGAGCTTCTTTCTCACCATTTGTCTCATGGCATCATAGTTCCCTTTCTTGAAGTTAAATGTTATTGCCTTGGTTCTCTTTCCCATAGGTACTCCTACTTGCACTTTGAACTGAATCATGTTGTGGTCACTGGTTCCTAGTGGTCCTATGATCTCCACATCCTTCGCGGGGCCTTTCAGCCCATTGAGGATCAGATCCAGAGTCGCTGATCCTCTCGTTGGTGCCTCGACTAGTTGTTCCATGAAGCAGTCCTGGATTGCTTCCAGGAACTCCATTTCCTTTGCACATTTTGAATTTCCAAGACACCAGTCTATCCCAGGGTAGTTGAAATCTCCCATAACTATGGTGTTTGGGTTCTTGCATTCCCTTCTCAGCTCGGCTACCATTTCTGTATCTTCAGCTTCAGTTTGCCCAGGTGGACGGTAGAACAATCCCATCTTTATCTCAGATCCGTTGCTTCCTGGTACTTTGATCCACAATGACTCCAGTTGGGCATTTGTCTCTGCTGTGTCCACAGTGGTTGAGTGAATGGTATCCCTTATGTATAGTGCTATTCCTCCCCCCTTCTGGTAAGTCCTGTCTTTTCGGTAGAGTTTGTATCCTGGCAGTACTATGTCCCATTTGTTTTCCTCGTTCCACCATGTTTCCGTGATCCCTATGATGTCTAGTCTCTCATTTTTGGCCATGACTTCTAGTTCCCCCATTTTGTTCTTTAGGCTCCTTGCATTAGTATACATGCAGTTCAAGTCCTGGCATTTTCCCTTCCTTTCTATTTTCCCTTGCATTTCCTGCTTCATTCTGTCCCCTTCCTGGCCTGCCAACTCCTGAGTATTGTCTCTTTTGTCCTCTCTTTGTGGTAGATTCCTATTGCCTTCCCCTTGTGGCGTGTTTCTACTGTCCTCCTCTTGTTCTTTCTCATCATCCAGTCCCGTTTTGACTTCCCCTTTCAGTATGTTCCTCCTTTCCCCTTCTCGCTTCATCTGACTCCCTTGTTTGTTCATAGTCTGTTGCTTGCCACTTGTGTCTTCCCCAAAATCTTTCCCCTCAGTACCCTCACTGGGTACTGTTTCCCGAACCGTCGATACCAGGTCGACTGTCGGCTTTCCCCTACTACTTAGTTTAAAGCTTGCTCTATCGCTCTTCTGATGTTATTTGCTAGTTGCTTTGTTCCCGCCTTGCTCAGGTGTAGACCATCATTCTTGAAAAGCTTGTTCTTTCCCCAGAACGTTGTCCAGTTCCTCACAAAGAGAAATCCCTCTTCCTCACACCATTTTCTCATCCATGCGTTAATTGATTGTAGCTCTGTCTGCCTCTTCGTTTCTGCCCTCGGTACTGGAAGGATCTCTGAGAAGGCTATCCTCTGGGTCCTCATCTTCAGTTTCCTTCCTAAGATCTTGAATTGTTCAGTCAGTGCATTTTTGCTGTAATCCCTCCTGGTGACATCGTTCGTCCCGACGTGGACTATCACTGCTGTCTCTTCCGTCTCTGCTCCTTCCAGGATTCTCTCAATCTTGTCAACGATGTCCTTTGTTCTTGCTCCTGGGAGACAGGTCACTAGCCGATCCTCTCTCCCTCCTGCTATGTGACTGTCAACGTGCCTCAGGATTGAGTCTCCCACCAGGATTGCAGCTTTCCCTTCTTTCAGCCTCCGTGTCGGTCGCAGGTCTGTGTCCTTGGTGTTCTCTGTTTCTTCCAGCAAGGTTCCTCCGTGGGTATCCTCTACCTTGGTGTCAGATGTTTCTTGTCCTCTGCTCTGTGTGTCTTCCTCCCTTCCGTGCTCATGTTCTTCCACTCTCCTGTAGGCATCCTCTTGTCCTCTGCTCTGTGTGTCTTCCTCCCTTCCGTGCTCATGTTCTTCCACTCTCCTGTAGGCATCCTCGATGAACCTCTCGAGCTCCCTGACTTGTTCCTTGATGCACCCCTCTCGCATGGGGTCTTCGGCTGACTGGAAGGGGGCTTCGGAGATGTAGAGTCCCTCCAGCTCTTGGATCCTGATCTTCAGTCGGCTGACTTCGCTCTTCAAGCTCTCCAGTTCCTGGCATCGTCCGCACACATATGACTGCTGCCCGGAGGGGAGGTAGTCATACATGTGGCAGTCCGTGCAGTACACTGGGAAGCACATCCTTCGGGTTCCTTCCGCTTCCATATTTGTCCGCTCTCTAGGAGTCCTGTTGCTCTTTGCTAGTGTGTTCACTCCTGTGCCTGGCTCTTGCTTACCTTCTTCGTCTTTCGCTTCCTTTTATTTATGCGCTTGTGCTATTTGCCCCTTGCTTACACTCTGTGGTTGCCTTCTCCTTTAGCTCGTGTTCTCTCTTGAGTCCGCCTTTTCTTGTCCTGCTGAGCTTGTTACTGCTGTCTCTGTGTATGTGTGTGCGCTACCTTCTTAGCCTGCTTCTACCTTGTCTTTTGCCTTTGCTACTGTTCTTCAGTGCCTTCCTTGCCTGTCGTTCCTTTGATGTGTGGTCCTTCCTGGGCCTACTCCTTCCTTCTTTTCTGTGTTTGCTTCCCTTTTACTTGTGTGTGTGCGTGTATGTGTTTACTTCCTTACCTTGCTGTCTTCCTTCCTTGGAGTCCTTGGATGTAGTGACCTGGCCTGCCCTTCTTAAGGCCCTTCGCAAAGGCGCTCTCGCTAAGGCGAGCGCCTTTTCCGCTCGCCTTCGCCGCGCGCCGAACGGCTGGGCGCCGTTGGCTCCCCTCCTCTTTAGGTGTGGTCCGGCCTCTGGCTCCGCTGGTGACGCGGTGCGGGTGGGCGGAGCTTACTCTCGCCGCTGCCCGCCCTCGCCGCCGCTACCTTCTGCTCCTCAGCCCTCCTTACTCCCGGCTACCTCTCTCCGATTTCAAGCCTCCACGCGGCTTGTGCTGCCTTCGCGCCGCAGCTCCTCTCCTCTTTAGGTGTGGTCCGGCCTCTGGCTCCGCTGGTGACGCGGTGCGGGTGGGCGGAGCTTACTCTCGCCGCTGCCCGCCCTCGCCGCCGCTACCTTCTGCTCCTCAGCCCTCCTTACTCCCGTCTACCTCTCTCCGATTTCAAGCCTCCACGCGGCTTGTGCTGCCTTCGCGCCGCAGCTCCCCTCCTCTTTAGGTGTGGTCCGGCCTCTGGCTCCGCTGGTGACGCGGTGCGGGTGGGCGGAGCTTACTCTCGCCGCTGCCCGCCCTCGCCGCCGCTACCTTCTGCTCCTCAGCCCTCCTTACTCCCGTCTACCTCTCTCCGATTTCAAGCCTCCACGCGGCTTGTGCTGCCTTCGCGCCGCAGCTCCCCTCCTCTTTAGGTGTGGTCCGGCCTCTGGCTCCGCTGGTGACGCGGTGCGGGTGGGCGGAGCTTACTCTCGCCGCTGCCCGCCCTCGCCGCCGCTACCTTCTGCTCCTCAGCCCTCCTTACTCCCGTCTACCTCTCTCCGATTTCAAGCCTCCACGCGGCTTGTGCTGCCTTCGCGCCGCAGCTCCCCTCCTCTTTAGGTGTGGTCCGGCTGAACCATTTTTCCCCTGTCTGAGCAGAGTTTCAGCATCACCCCCACCAGCATGGAAAAAACCAGGTGGTTAATGTGGAAACAGAGTAGGAAATGTAAATCAATCAAAACTAGACACATTTAAGGAAAGGGGAACTGAAACCAAAGGATAAGAATTTGGAAAGTTGCAACCCAGGACAGTGGATTACGGGAGATACGGATCGCAGCAAATACAGGAGTGGGAAAATGGAAAAAACAGAAATGTAACTGATAGGAAAAGTTATCCTATTCATAGACGGCTGCAAGGTGCTGAGGGTAGTAATTTTCAATGTAGAAAGACGCAATGAAATAACATCCGCTGGGAACTTTGTAAACACTTTAGCATGATTGGACTGGAAGAGCACTGGGGGACCCACAACCCTAAGAGAATTCTCTAGAATGAAGAGATTATGATCACCTGGGTCATCCCCATTCTGACCAGTAAAAAGCTGGATGCAAAAATACTGGACACAGTGGTGAAAGAGAAAAATCCCAGATGGGCATTGATCAGCAAAGTGTCTGCCCTTAGCGATAACCCTATAAGCTGCAGGAAAAGAAAGAAGATCCTCAAGTACCAAGAGATACGGTGAGAGTAGTTGCCAGATTTTACTCTAGTAAACTCCGGATCCCTAGGCCCGCCCAGCTAACTGATTTCACTCCGGCCATATAGTCATTTTACTGCAAGTTGGTGACTGTTATCTGGGACTGTGAGATGTGAGTTCTGGCTGAGAAGCCCTCTCTAGAAGGTCTCAAATAGTTGGCTGAAGACTTGTTAGTGGTGGCCTAGTGGAAAGTGTTCATGCTTTTTGGAGCAAGAGGCTGAGGGTTCAAATCCTTTCAGTGGATAAATGTCTTTTATCTATTTTTAAAAGCAAATCAGAGAGCGAAAAATATAAGGGAGAGAAAAGTCAATTGAAAAGTTACTGGGTAAGTGGTGGCCTTTTAGAATGTGTTTTTGCTTTTGGAGCAAGAGGCTGAGAGTTCAAATTCTTTCAGTGAATAAATAAATGTCTTTTATCTATTTTTAGAATCAAATCAGAGAGAGAAAGGTTTAAGGAGAGAGAAAAGAAAACCCACACGTCATTGGGAAAGTGGTGGCCTAGTAGAAGGTGCCCATGCTTGGGGAGCAAGAGACGGAGGATTCAAATCTTTCCAGTTAATAAATAAATGTCTTTTTATCTATTTTTAAAAGCGAATCAGAGAGAGAAAAATATAAGGGAGAGAAAAGTCACTCTAAAAGTTATTTGGTAAGTGGTGGCCCAGTGGGCAATGCTCCTATTTTTGGAGCAAGAGGCAGAGGGTTCAAATCCTTTCAGTGAATAAAATCAGTGTTTTTTAATCTATATTTAAAAGCAAATCAGAGAGAGAAAACTCTAAGGGCCAGAAAAAATCAGCCCAAGAGTCATTGGGTAGGTGGTGGCCTACTGGAAGGTGTTCTTGCTTTTTGAAGCAAGAGGCTGAGAGTTCAAATCCTTTCAGTGAATAAATAAATGTGTTTTATCTATTTTTTTAAATCGAATCAGAGAGAGAAAGGTATAAAGCAGAGAAAAGTCAACCCATACATCACTGTGTAGTGGTGGCCTAGTGGGAGGTGGTCCGGTCCTGTTTCTGGAGCAAGAGACTGAGGATTCAAGTCATTTCAGTGAATAAATGTCTTTTATCTATATTTAAAAGCAAATCAGAGAGAGAAAAGTATAAGGGACATAAAAATCAACTAAAACGACACTGTGTAAGTGGTGGCCTAGTGGAAAGGATCCTTGCTTTTGGAGCAAGAGGCTGAGGGTTCAAATTCTTTAAGTAAATAAATAAATGTATTTTATCTAGGTTTTAAAGCAAATCAGAGAGAGAAAGGTATAAGGGAGAGAAAAGTCAACCAAACCTCAGTGGGCTAGTGAAAAGTGATCTTGTTTTTGGAGTAAGAGGCTGAATAAATGGACTGGAGGAAAGTCCTGGCTTCAACTCCCCTGACTGGCTGTTTGAATTTTAAATCCAAATCACGGAATGAGAGGGAGAAAAATGAAGAGTCTTATATGAAGCGGCCTAGTGGTTGTGTTTTTGCTCAGTAACCAAAGGTCATGGGTTTAAATCCCCTGCTTGATGAGTTCTTTGGATTGTAAATCCAATTCAAAGAAGAAGTATAAGGAAGAGAAAAAGTGAAACAACCTTTATCAATCCAGTGGTGGACTTGAGGACAGGTTTGTTACCGTGCACCAAAGGGTTGTGGGTTCGATTCTCGTGTCTGGTTCTTTGAATTTTAAATACAAATCAAGGCATGAAAGGTATAAAGGGAAGAAATGAAAAACACGTAGGACCTGCTTGACTGGTGGCTCAGTGGTTAAAGCACTCTGATTCGATATGGGAGATTGTGGGGTTGAGTCTAGCTTAGTCAGAAGCTAGATGGGATCAGAATAGTTAAGCAGAGGGAGAGAGCTGGCATGGGGACTGGAGGGGCAGAGACCAGCTGTGAGGGCTTACCTTTTACTATGAAAATTAGGCTAAATTTGAGTAAAACTACCCTCTTCTCTTCACTTGGAGCAGTTTCAGCCCCTACTCCTTAGCTGAGAACTGAACCTTCAACCTCCTGTTACTACCCTCTTCGCAAGCTGGGGATTATGCTACCTTTTACCATGAAGAATTGACTAAATTTGAGTAAAACTATCCTCTTCGCCGAGCAGTATCAGCCCTTCTCCTTACTATGAGAATTGGACTAAATTTGAGTAAAAATACCCTCTTCCTTAGCGGAAGCTTGAACCCTCAGCCTCCTGTTACTAACCCAGCACTCAACCAGGCTTTCAGAGCAAGAGCTTTTCAGAACTTATATTTATCAATTTCTAAGCTCAAATCCTAGTAGTTGACACAAGAAAACATGAGATTAGAGGCTAATGCTGGCACAGAACTACAAGAGAGATGGCTCAAACTCTTAAGGATGCTGGTAAAGGCTTTGTTGCTTAAAGACTTTTAGTTTTGTTATTCTGGCCTAGGTAAATTAAAATATTCAAACATTACTACTTCTGGGGAAGGTCGAGCGGGAGAAGGCTCTTGGGTCCTAAAGAGAGATTAAGCTGGGAATTTGGAATAACAGAGAGAAGGTAGAAGAGGATCTGTTGTTTTGTTCCAAACACATCCCAGCTCTCTGCTGATAAAGAATTGCCAAACTGTATCTTAGCCTCAGCCCTGCCTAGGATTGAGCTTAACTATTCACAGTATGGATACTGCAAAGGAGAATGAGGAGAATTATGAATGCAATGGCCACCGCAGGGGCAAAAACCACTCTCTCCTCACCATCACACAGCTTCAGTACAAATGCTAGATAACAGATTAAAGGCAGGAAAAAAGCCCACATTTGTATGGCAATGGCAGAAGAAGCTCAGGATGTGTTCCAGGTCTACTGATCACAGCTGTGCTCACTCATTCACCAAAATTACATCACACCTCCTACTTTGTGATGTGTGTTTGCTGTGTATCTCTTGTTGAGCCCACCTTCCCCTCCCCACCCGCAGCATGGTTCCCAGATCTGTCAGCAGCAAGGGGAGAGAGGATCTGGCTTCTCTCCCACAAATTTGGCTGCAGAATTCAAAGCAGATGGTTCCTGTAACCTCTGCACTAGCCTTGCTTTATCTCTGTTGAGTCTCTTTTTTGCAATTCTGGTTTGAGGTCTTTTGTTTTTCTCTGCTGAGCCATCTCCAAGCTACAGTCATCATTCCAACGCGCTGCTTAGGCTACCTACCCACCCACCTCTCAGAACATGGTGCCCCTGGAAGTGGGGTGCAATGCTCAGGAGGTGTCAGATGGTCTTTGAATGAGGAGACACTCTCATAACATTAGAGAGGTGGGGGGCAGGGCAAATGGTGGACAGGTGAAGATAATTACGGGGGGCCCTTCAGCATCCAACACATTTAGCCTTGGGGAGATCCCAGCAAAAGCAACTCCTTCAACTTCAGCAAGGAGGAACAAGGACCAGTGACCACTGCTCCCTAGCAATAATTATAGCCTTGCATGATCCAGACACCAGAGAACCTCCAACGGAAGAGACAAAGAACCAACAGCAACAGAAAAGCCCAAGCTCCAGCTGTAGCATTAAGAGGGTGAGTTAGCCCTGCACAAAAACCCCCACAAAGGGAGTGATGGAGGGAGGGTAAGAAGGGGTTGGGCCTGAAGTTTAGAGAGAAAAGGGGTTTCCATTTCTGTGCTCACTGAGAGGGAAGAACACAGTCCCTTAAGCCCAGCACCTGGCCAATCCTGAGCACAAGTATGAGGTGGGATATTTCACTGCACCTTAATCCTGCTACACATATAATTAGGGGAGGAAAATTTTATGGTGACTTCAGAAAGGATTTCTTCACCGAGAGGGTGGTCGATCATTGGAATGAACTCCCACTGCAGGTGATTGAGGCCAACAGTGTGGCAGATTTTAAAAATAAATGGGATATTCAGTGGGATCTCTAATGATGTAAAGGCAGGGGGTGGTGAACAAATTCAAGGCGAAGGGTTACTAGAGTGGGCAGACTTGTTGGGCTTTGGCCCTTTTCTGCCGTCATTTTTCTATGTTTCTATGTAACCAAAAGAACTGGCATCAGGGGAGAGGGAGTAAACTCGGTTAGCACCGCGATCCTCTCTGCAGCATGATGATTATCTTAAGGTAAGAGCGGGAGGCCAGGGAGGAACATGCAGGCCTGCGGGGGGCAGGGGTGCAAGCCTTCAGGAAGGACCAGGTCTTCAGGGGAGGGGGCACTGGTGTAGAAGTACATGGAGGGAGGGAGGGAGGGAAGGGTGGGTTCAAAGAGACGTGCATATACCAGACTGGGGGGAGGGGGGAGAAATAATGGATCTAAAAACAGAGGAGAGGGAGAGAGATGTTGGACAATGGAATTTAGAGAGGGAAGGAACAGAAAGGGAGAGAAGTTGGACACAAGGGATGGTGTAGAGGTGGGGGGATAGAGATACTGGATAAGAGGGTAGTTGGGGAGAGATGGTGGACCCTGGGATGGTGGGGAAGGAGGGATAGATGCTGGATGAAAGGGTAGTTGAGAAAAGGAGAGATGGTGGATCTGGGGATGGTGGGGTCCATTGCTGTAGCTGCAGGGATGGAGACGATAAAAAGGAAAGATGCCAGACCTCCAGGGAAGGGAAATGGAAGAGGAGGACAGAGATGGAAGATAGATGGTTAGCACAGAGAAAGAAGGAAACAACAAATGGGCAGGAGACCCTAGTAAGCGATTTATCAGAAGACAACCAGAGCCTGGGACCAACATGATCTGAATAATGACCAGAAAAGAAAAGATAGAAAAAATAATTTTAATTTCTGCTTTGTGATTACAATATGTCAAATTTGAAATGTGTATCCTGCTAGAGCTGGTGTTAGACCGCGAATGTGAGTTAGGATTTAGCATAGGAACATGATGACAGATAAAGGCCAAATGGCCCATCTAGTCTGCCCATCCGCAGTAACCATTATCTCTTTCTCTCTCCGAGAGATCCCACGTGCCTATCTCAGGTCCTTTTGAATTCAGACACAGTCTCTATCTCTACCACCTCTTCCGGGAGACTGTTCCACGCATCTACCACCCTTTCTGTGAAAAAGTATTTCCTTAGATTACTTCGGAGCCTATCACCTCTTAACTTCATCCTATGCCTTCTCATTCCAGAGCTTCCTTTCAAATGAAAGCGACTCGACTCATGCGCATTTACATTATGTAGGTATTTGAACGGTTCTATCATATCTCCCCTCTCCCGCCTTTCCTCCAAAGTATACAGATTGTCTGTCCCCATACGCCTTATCACGAAGACCACCCACCATTTTAGTAGCCTTCCTCTGGACCGACTCCATCCTTTTTATATCTTTTTGAAGGTGCAGCCACCAGAATTGTACACAATATTCTAAATGAGGTCTCACCAAAGTCTTATACAGGGGCATCAATACCTCCTTTTTCCATCTGGCCATACCTCTCCTGATGCAACCTAGAATCCTTCTAGCTTTCACCGTCATCTTTTCAACCTGTTTGGCCACCTTAAGATTATCACATACAATCAAACCCAAGTCCCCCTATTCCATCTTGCACATAAGTTCTTCACCCTCTAAACTGTACCGTTCCCTCTGGTTTTTGCAGTCCAAATGAATTACCTGGCATTTCTTAGCATTAAATTTTACCTGCAAAATTTTAGACCATTCTTCAAGCTTCGCCAGGTCTTTTTTCATGTTGTTCACACCATCCGGCATGTCTACTCTATTGCAGATTTTGGTATCATCAGCAAAGAGGCAAATCTTACCTGACAACCCTTCAGCAATATCATTTATAAAAAGTGTTGAAAAGAACAGGCTCAAGAACAGAACCTTGAGGCGCACCACTGGTAACATCCCGTTCCTCGGAGCGATCTCCATTGATCACTACCCTCTGTCGCCTTCCACTCGACCAGTTCCTGACCTGGCCCGAGTGCACTCAGTTTATTTATTAGACGTCTGTGTGGAACACAGTCAAAGGCTTTGCTAAAATCTAGAATCTAGAGACAGATGGTGCTTGGAGAAACCACTGGGATTCACCTACTGCACTCTTCTGCCTCCATGCAGCATCCTTATATGTAAAATCTCCCACATAGATGTTTCTCTCACCTGCTTTTAAAAACAATACAACAACCTCCCACCATAGGAGTTGGTGGTTGTGTATTACTGAACTAGGCTTCCCCGGGCTCTTCTTGATTTCTGTATTTCTTGTCTTGGCACTGCATATGCTGGGTAACCCTTTAAAAATGATCAAACTTTAGGAAAGCAGTAAACACTTTAATTTTCACATGAACTGGACTGCAATTTATAGACTCTGACTTCTAAATTGTTACATGAATGTGTGTAAAATACTGTTACCAGGAAAATTAACATCATTCTTTGGAATAGAAACTGTCTGTTATGTAGTTATTTAATTATACTATGTATGCTGATCTGTAACCCATTCTGAGCTCTTTTGGGAGGATGGGCTAAGCAACCAAATAAATATATAAATAAAAACAAAATGCATATAAAGAAATTTTATGGTGAATTTCAAATCTTAGATTTATAGGTGCTATTCTGGACAGGGCCACACGAGGGCGCTAATTACATTAGAGAGAACTATATTTAATAGCTCAGTGCTGTCCTCCTGTGGTCATTCCTCAGAATACAGGTATAATCGCTTAATCATTAGTATAAATTTACAGCAACCTTTACTGCACCCTTCTCTGTCCCTCCTCAGACTGGCCAGCTAGCTGGATGCCTTCTACCTTAAAAATTCTGGAATTTATTTTTACCTCTCACTTATCTATTAAAACATACAAAGGGCAGTAGAAGGATGACAAATATTCAGTATATTAACTCCTTGCTTCTAAGATCATAGAGACAGTGCATTTTGGAGGCTATGTGCCACAACTGCCAAATTGCCCAGATCCAGAAGGGAGATCATTGGTCAGTTCTGGGTTTCTGACAGCCTTATTTTGAAGTGTTTGATTTTCAGCACAGAGTTCAGTGGGTAAACCCTAGTGCTTTAGGATGGAAGTTCAAAACCAGGACAGGACAAAAAGGCTCCAGCCTGGAACTGGGAAACTTGGTAGCCCTGGGTTCACTTGCCAGCCTTTAGGGAACACTCCACAGCTTCTGCACAGCATAAGCTGTTTCAGTAGCCATCCTGAGGGCTGGTCTAGCGAGTCTCAAATGACTGTGCATTTGCTACTCCATGCCAGGTCGACCAAACTGAATCATTCCTGAATTTTTATCCCACTGTGTGCAGAGACTTGTTTTAATTGTCCACTGCTTTTTCTTGAGACAATCAGCATGGCATTCAGTGGGGGATAAAAAGTGGACTGGATTCATTCATTAACTAATCCAGAGAGGGATGGAGACTTTGAATATTCCTGTGTTTCCACCGCTTTTGAACTGGGTCATACAGGACATCACTGTCTCTTAGCTAATGAGGCTAAAAGCTTCCCTGGCATAGACAGCAGTGGCACCAGGTTTTCAGGGTGGTGGGAACCTATGCAGAAGGGATGGGAATGTGCACCCGGCACTCTTGGAGTTTGGAGAAGAGTACAGTTCCTCAGAAGAACATCATGTTGCTACGTATTTTTAGAGAAGGTATTTCCTAGATTAAATGGATTTCAAAAATAAAAGATGAGTCGATATTGGGAACTCTGATGGGCCAAGCCTGTCCCGCTGAGGCGTTTGCTGTGTATTTCCACTATACCTGACTCGTTTCTTTTCACAATGCTATTAAACATGGAGCTTATCCAGGCACAGGACCTTGGGCTGGTGCCTCCTGAGAAGAAGCATGTCACAGAATATTTGGTATCATCTCCTATCCACCGCCCTCCCCAAGAGTGGCAGATGAATGAACTGGCGTAATAATATCGAACCCATTAAATCAAGATGTATATCATTGATGCCTGACATAACATGTCCAGAATCACAAAATTCTGAGTGTAATGGTTCCAGGATAATAAACATAGAAACATGATGCCAGATAAAGGCCAAATGGCTCATCTAGTCTGCCCATCCACAGTAACCATTATCTATTTCTCTCTCTGAGAGATCCCACGTGCCCATCCCAGGCCCTCTTGAATTCAGAGACAGTCTCTGTTTCCACCACCTCTTCCGGGAGACTGTTCCATGCATCTACCACCCTTTCTGGAAAAAAGTATTTCCTCAGATTACTCCGAAGCCTATCACCTCTTAACTTCATCCTATGCGCTCTCATTGCAGAGTTTCCTTTCAAATGAAAGAGACTCGACTCATGCACATCCGGCATGTCTACTCTGTTGCAGAAAGTGGTGTAGCCTGTAGAAAGAAGAAAGAAGATGTTGATGCCCTTGGACGGGTCGTTGGTGAGGCCACACTTGTAGTATTGTGTTCAATTGTGAAGACTATTACTGGCAAAGGACATAAGAAGACTTGAAGCGGTCCTGAGAAAGGCGACGAAAATAGTAGGAGGTTTGCGCCAAAAGACATATGAGGAGAGACTGGAAGTCTCCATAGAGCAGGGGTGTCCAACCTGCGGCCCAAGGGCCGCATGTGTCCCTGTGAAGTATTTTGTGTGGCCCCGGTCGAGGGTGATGCAGTGTTTTCCGTTATGCCGGCTCCCTCCTCTGTCTTGCTGCAGCGTTTGTGCGGCCCCAGAAACATTTTTTTTCAGCCAATGCGGCCCAGGGAAGCCAAAAGGTTTAACACCCCTGCCCTAGAGGAAAGGAGGGATAGGGGAGATATGATTCAGACATTCAAATACTTGAAAAGTGTTAACATAAGAATTAAATCTTTTCCAGAGAAAGGAAAATGGTGAAACCAGAGGACTTAATCAGAGGTTGAGGGGTGGTAGATTCAAGAGCAATGTTAGGAAATTCTACTTTACGGAGAGGGTAATTGATGCATCGAATGCGATCCCGAGGGAGGTGGTGGAGAGGAAAATGGTGACAGAGTTCATACAAGCATTGGATGAACACAGATGGTCTCTAATCAGAAAATAATGGTATATATTGAAGAACTAAGGCCAGTACTGGGCAGACTTGCACAGTTGAGGATGGGCTGGGGAGGGCTTCGATGGCTGGGATGGTTTACATGGGCTGGAGTGAGTTTTGAAGGAGACTACCAGGCAGAGCTCTGGGTTTCTGGCCAAGAAATATCTAAGGAAAAGGACCATTTAAATTAAATGATTAATATATAGAGCGTGAATGGATGTGTCAACTACTAGGATTTTAACCCAGAAATGGATAAATATAAGTTCCGAAAAGGTCTTCATGTGAAATCCTGGCTGGCTCAAGGGTTGAATGTTGGGTTAGTAACAGGAGGCTGAGGGTTCAAACCTCAGCTAAGGAGTAGGGATGATACTGCTCCAAGAAAAAAGGGTAGTAATTTGAAAGTTCAAGTCTTTTTGTATTTACTACTAGGATTTGAACCCAAAAATGGATAAATATAAGTTCCGAAAATGTTTATCTGTGAAAGCCTGGCTGGCTCAAGGGTTGAGTGCTGGGTTAGTAACAGGAGGCTGAGGGTTCAAACCTCAGATAAGGAGTAGGGATGATACTGCCCCAAAAAAAAGGGTAGTAATTTCAAGTCTTTTTGTGTTTACTACTAGGATTTGAATCCATAAAAGGATAAATATAAGTTCCGAAAAGATCTATTTGTGAAAGCCTAGCTGGCTCAATGGTTGAGTGCTGGGTTAGTAACTGGAGACTGAGGGTTCAAATCTCAGCTAAGGAGTGCTGGATTAGTAACAGGAGACTGAGGGTTCAAGCCTCAGCTAAGGAGTAGGGATGATACTGTGCCAAGAGAAGAGGGTAATAACCTGAAGTTAAGGGTTCATGTCATTTTGTGTCTACTACTAGAATTATTTTTAACCTAGAAATGGATAAATATAAGTTCCAAAAGGTCTAGATGTGCATCCCTGGCTGGCTCAAGGGTTCAGTGCTGGGTTAATAACAGGGCTGAAACTACTCCATGTGAAGACAAGGGGGTAGTTTTACTCAAATTTAGTCCATTTTTCATAGTGAAAAGTTGCATAATCCCCAGCTGCTGTTGGTGGCTCTTGCAAAGAGGGTAGTAAGATGTGAAGGGAAGAGGTTGAAGGTTCAAGTCTCAGTTTGACTGAAATTTAGTTCATAGTAAAAAGTAGCTTAAAATGTCTACTAGATTTCTTGCTTTCACTGTAGTTACTGAACCTCCTCTGCCCCTTCTTCCTCCTCCACCCCATACACCCACCTCTTCCAGTCTATCTAATTCCTTCACTTACCTGCTATTGTCCCATCTAGCTTTGGACTAAGCTAGACTCGAACCTGTGACCTCCTATATTGAGGTCAAGCCCTTTAGCCACTGAGCCACCAGTCAGGCAGGTACTAGGTGTTTTCGGTTTCTTCCCTTTATCCCTTTCATGCTTTGATTTGGATTAAAATTCAAACATCCAGTCCCGGGAGTTGAACCCAGGACTCTTTGGTGCAAGGTAACAAAGCATTCCTCTAGTCCACCACTGGACTCATGAAAGTTGGTTTACTTTTTCTCTTCCTTATACTTCTAATTCCTTGATTTGGATTTTTAAAATTCAAATATCCTGTCCTGGGAGTCGAACCCAGGACTCTTTGGTGCAAGGTAACAAAGCATTCCTCTAGTCCACCACTGGACTCATGAAAGTTGGTTTACTTTTTCTCTTCCTTATACTTCTAATTCCTTGATTTGGATTTTTAAAATTCAAATATCCTGTCCTGGGAGTCGAACCCAGGACTCTTTGGTGCAAGGTAACAAAGCATTCCTCTAGTCCACCACTGGACTCATGAAAGTTGGTTTAATTTTTTTCTTCCTTATACTATTCCTTCTTTGATTTCAATTAAAAATTCAAACAGCCAGTCAGGGGAGTTCAACTCAGTACTCTTTGGTGCAAGATAACAAATATTCCTCTATTCCACAACTGGATTGGTGATGGTTGGTTCACTTTTTCTCTTTCTTATACGTCTCCTTCCTTGATATGGATTTTTAAAATTCAAACATCCAGTCCTGGGAGTCGAACCCAGAACTCTTTACTACAAGGTAACAATTTTTCCTCTAGTCCACAACTGGACTGGTAAGAATTGGCTCACTTTTTCTCCCCCTTATACCTCTCCTCCCATCATTCTGGTTTAACTTTCAAACAACTCAAGAAATAGGGGATTTCAACCCACAACCTTTAAGTACTGATCATGTACACAGCCACCATGCTACAAGCTGCTTCATATAATGCTGCTAATTTTGCTCCCTATTATACCTCTCATTCCCTAATATGAATTTAAAATTCAATCAGCTAGTCGGGGATGGGATTTGAACCCAGATCTCTCTGGTACAAGGTAACAAACTATTCCACTACTCCATCACTGGACTGTCAAAGTTTGGCTCACTAATAGCTAATTGTGCTTTTTTTCAGTTTTTGTAAATTGGTAACACTGGTGCTGATTGAGGGCAATTATCCAGACCAATTATTACAAATCGCCTCATTGCTTCTCAGGTAGTGCCAGGGTGGTCTTTGGGCAGAGTGAGAGGTCTCCAGTGTTATTCAGTTACCAGAGGGTCTTTTTTTTAATTCCATAACCACAGACCTACACAGATATAGAGTTAAGACAGTATAAAGAAGTTTCTAAGTGTCTTTGAATAGCACTAGCTCTGACTGCCTCTCTGGATAAATGCACTGACTGTGTTTAATCTACTGTGGTAAGATTTACAAAATAAAAACCCCCCAAAAAACAACAAAACACTGATCACCTCAGCTGTTCTTCTTTTCCCTATGATTTGTGGCAGCATATCTCAACTATAAAAAATAAGTGATGGGATTATTCTCAAATCCAAGGCTCTCCACTAATGTCATGTACAGTCTAAGATAAGCACAGAGGATTCGTAGGTGTGAGGGCTTCAAGTCTGGGATTAGTACAGGGATTCAGGAAGAAGCTATTGGTTCAGAGACCAATTTACAAAAACTGAGAAAAGCACAATTAGCTATTAGTGAGCCATACTTTGACAGTCCAGTGATGGAGTAGTGGAATAGTTTGTTACCTTGTACCAGAGAGACCTGGGTTCAAATCCCATCCCTGACTAGCTGTTTGAATTTTAAATTCATATTAGGGAATGAGAGGTATAAAAGGGAGCAAAATTAGTAGCATTATATGAAGCAGCTTGTGGCTTATTGGCTGTGTACCTAACCTGTACTTAAAGGTTGTGGGTTGAAATCCCCTATTTCTTGAGTTGTTTGAAAGTTATACCAGAATGATGGGAGGAGAGGTATAAGGGGGAGAAAAAGTAAGCCAATTCTTACCAGTCCAGTTGTGGACTAGAGGAAAGATTGTTACCTTGTAGTAAAGAGTCCTGGGTTCGACTCCCAGGACTGGATGTTTGAATTTTAAAAATCCATATCAAGGAAGGAGACGTATAAGAAAGAGAAAAAGTGAACCAACCATCACCAATCCAGTTGTGGAATAGAGGAATATTTGTTATCTTGCACCAAAGAGTACTGAGTTGAACTCCCCTGACTGGCTGTTTGAATTTTTAATTGAAATCAAAGAAGGAATAGTATAAGGAAGAAAAAAATTAAACCAACTTTCATGAGTCCAGTGGTGGACTAGAGGAATGCTTTGTTACCTTGCACCAAAGAGTCCTGGGTTCGACTCCCAGGACAGGATATTTGAATTTTAAAAATCCAAATCATGGAATTAGAAGTATAAGGAAGAGAAAAAATAAACCAACTTTCAAGAGTCCAGTGGTGGACTAAAGGAATACTTTGTTACCTTGCACCAAAGAGTCCTGGGTTTGACTCCCAGGACAGGATATTTGAATTTTAAAAATCCAAATCATGGAATTAGAAGTATAAGGAAGAGAAAAAGTAAACCAACTTTCATAAGTCCAGTGGTGGACTAGAGGAATGCTTTGTTACCTTGCACCGAAGAGTCCTGGGTTTGACTCCCGGGACTGGATGTTTGAATTTTAATCCAAATCAAAGCATGAAAGGGATAAAGGGAAGAAACCGAGAACACCTAGTACCTGCCTGACTGGTGGCTCAGTGGCTAAAGGGCTTGACCTCAATATAGGAGGTCACAGGTTCGAGTCTAGCTTAGTCCAAAGCTAGATGGGATAATAGCAGGTAAGTGAAGGAATTAGATAGACTGGAAGAGTTGGTAGTATGGGGGGGAGGAGGAATAAGGGGCAGAGGAGGTTCAGTAACTACAGTGAAAGCAAGAAATCTAATAACTCTAGTAGACATTTTAAGCTACTTTTTACTATGGACTAAATTTCAGTCAAACTGAGACTTGAACCTTCAACCTCTTCCCTTCACATCTTACTACCCTCTTTGCAAGAGCCACCAGCAGCAGCTGGGGATTATGCAACTTTTCACTATGAAAAATGGACTAAATTTGAGTAAAACTACCCCCTTGTCTTCACATGGAGTAATTTCAGCCCTGTTATTAACCCAGCACTGAACCCTTGAGCCAGCCAGGGATGCACATCTAGATCTTTTGGAACTTATATTTATCCATTTCTAGGTTCAAAATAATCCTAGTAGGATTATTAGTAGTAGACACAAAATAACTTGAACCCTCAACTTCAGGTTACTACCCTGTTCTCTTGGCACAGTATCATCCCTACTCCTTCGCTGAGGCTTGAACCCTCAGTCTCCTGTTACTAATCCAGCACTCCTTAGCTGAGATTCGAACCCTCATTCTCCAGTTACTAACCCAGCACTCAACCATTGAGCCAGCCAGACTTTCACATATAGACCTTTTCGGAACTTATATTTATCCATTTCTAGGTTCAAATCCTAGTAGTAGGCACAAAAAGACTTCAGATTACTGCCCTCTTCTCTTGGCACAGTATCATCCCTACTCCTTAGCTGAGGCTTGAACCCTCAACTCCCTGTTACTAACCCAGCACTCAACCTTTGAGCCAGCCAGGTTTTCACAATTAGAGCTTTTTGGAACTTATATTTATCCATTTCTAGGTTCAAATCCTAGTAGTTGACACATTCATTCACGCTCTATAAATTAATCATTTAATTTAAATGGTCCTTTTCCTTAGATATTTCTTGGCCAGAAACCCAGAGCTCTGCCTGGTAATGTGCTTAGGCTCTGTCTACTGGAGTCTCTGTCAAAACTCACTCCAGTCCATCTAAACCATCCCAGCCATTGAAGCCCATCCTCAACCTTGCAAGTCTGCCCAGTACTGGCCTTAGTTCTTCAATATATACCATTATTTTCTGATTCTAGATCCTCTGTGTTCATCCCATGCTTGTTTGAACTCTGCCATGCATGCATCAATTACCCTCTCTGTAAAGAAGAATTTCCTAACATTACTCTACCACCCCTCAACCTTAAATTTTGCCCTCTGGTTTTACCATTTTCCTTTCTCTGGAAAAGATTTTGCTCTACGTTAATACCTTTCAAGGAACGTAGTAGATGACGGCAGATAAAGACCTGAATTGTCCATCCGGTCTGCCCAACCTGATTCAATCTAAAAATTTGTTGTTGGGTTGTTTTTTTTCTTCTTAGCTATTTCTGGTCAAGAATCCAAAGCTCTGCCCGGGACTGTTCTTAGGTTCCAACTACTGAAGTCCCTGCCAAAGCCCACTCCAGCCCACATACACCATCCCAGCCACTGAAGCCCTCCCCAGCCCATCCAGCACCAAACGGTCATATACAGACACAGACTGTGCAAGTCTGCCCAGTACTGGCCTTAGTTCTTTAATATTTATTATTATTTTCTGATTCTAGATCCTCTGTGTTCATCCCACGCTTCTTTGAACTCCGTCACCGTTTTTCTCTCCACCACCTCTCTCGCGAGCGCATTCCAGGCATCCACCACCCTCTCCGTAAAGTAGAATTTCCTAACATTGCTCTTGAATCTACCACCCCTGAACCTCAAATTATGTCCTTTGGTTTTACCATTTTCTTTTCTCTGGAAAAGATTTTGTTCTACGTTAATACCTTCAAGTATTTAAACGTCTGAACATATCTCCCCTGTCCCTCTTTTCCTCTAGGGCAGGGGTGTCCAACCTGTGGCCCGAGGGCCGTATGTGACACCATGAAGTATTTTGTGCGGCTCCGATCGATGGCGATGCAGTGTTTTCCTCTGCTGCCCCCGGGTGTTTACCGTCTTGCCAGCTCCCTCCTCTGTCTTGCTGCAACATTTGCGTGGCCCCAGAAAAATTTTTTGGGGCCATTGTGGCCCAGGGAAGCCAAAAGGTTGGACACTCCTGCTCTAGGGTATACATATTCAGGGCTTCCAGTCTCTCCTCATACGTCTTCTGGCGCAAGCCTCCTATCATTTTCGTCGCCCTCCTCTGGACCGCCTCAAGTCTTCTTACGTCCTTCGCCAGATACGGTCTCCAAAACTGAACACAATACTTCAAGTGGGGCCTTACCAATGACCTGTACAGGGGCATCAACACCTTCTTCCTTCTACTGACTACGCCTCTCTTTATACAGCCCAGCATCCTTCTGACAGCAGCCACCGCCTTGTCACACAGTTTTTTTCGTCTTTAGATCTTCGGACATTATTACCCCAAGGTCCCTCTCCCCATCTGTGCATATCAGCCTCTCACCTCCCAGCATATACAGCTCCTTCTGATTATTAATCCTCAAATGCCCAGCAGAGAGTGAGAGCAAAGCTCCGCCCCTACCCCAATCCAGCAGGGGAACACTTTAAAATAGCCACAGCGCCAACAGCGCGCAGCCACTTGGCACGCTGAGAAAGGCGCATGCGCCTTAGTGAGCGCCTTTGTGAAATGCCTTGTGAAACAACGGATTTGCTGCACCCACAAGACTCTAACTTCGCCAAGGCGGTATATCTAACGTATAAATATATAATTGTACTTCTGATTCTGGCTAAGAGCCTTAAAGAACCCCCTTTAGGGCAGATAACTTGCTATCTGACCACTGTACAATTGTATAACCTGTGTATTCTGTAGAGTCTAGCTTGGTTTTCTGTAACTCATAAGTAACCTCTAATTGGCTACTGTACAATTGTATATTCCGATTATCTCAACAATATGGCGCTCCTTCACCATAGCCTGAGCATACTTCTTCTCGCCTTATACCTAATCGGTTTAAGAAGCAAGACAACCGCCCTCCCTTACCTACTCCCACTCCCCACCTACTACTCGAAAGTACGTAACTTCAAACCCAAACCCCCATTAGCCTATGATTACAAAGACTCTAGCCCTTCAGAGATCCCAGTCCGCAGACCTCCCAGACCATACATCAAAAAAGACCGAGCACTAAAAAACTTAGCTTCTTCCACCCCTTCCCCAAAGTCCCCTTATGCTACTCTAAATATAAGATCTATGAGGAACAAATCCCAACTAATTTATGACTGGCTAACTGACAACAATCCTGACTTCGTCCTACTAACGGAGACTTGGCTACTCTCGGATCACGACATTATCATCCAAGAATGCCTCCCCCCTAACTTCAAAATCCTATCCTTAGCAAGAGAAAGAGGCAGGGGTGGAGGACTGGCGATAATCTTTAAAAACAACTTAAACTGCTCCATTCTAAGCTCTAATTCCTCCTCCAACTTGGAAATCTTATCTCTAAAGCTACATTCAGAACTTCTAGCAGACTCTCTAATAATCACTCTAGCCTACATTCCCCCCCAAAAATGGACCTCAGCCAAAGAAGAATTCCACGAGTTCCTCTTAACCAATTCTCTAACAGGGCCTTATAACCTCTTATGCGGAGATATAAACTTACACCTAGAGCTATCAGATCATCCAGAGACTACAGAATTTTGGTCCTTTCTAGCTTCACTAGGCTTCCCTAACCCACCCTCGGTAACAACTCACAAAAAAGGCCACCAACTGGACCTGGTATCACTGTCCTCAATAAACTCAATAAATCCCACTATTCGATGGATATCAGAAACCTGGTCTGATTCTCTATGGTCTGATCACAAAATATGTAATTTTGAATTTGAATGGCAATGGAAAACAACCTCTGTCACAATGAAAGTTAAGAACAAACCCACACAATTCCACACCAGCAGAGGCAAGATCAACCCCATGGAATTCTGGTCTCACTACGATATTATTCACAACCGAGATGAGGATTTTAATCAATTCATGAGTTCCTGGATCTGCACCAGCACCCACATCCTAAACGAAATGGTCCCAGTGAAAAAAAGAAGGTTTAGACCTAGAAACCTAACAGGCTGGTTTGACCTAGAGCTCCTTGAGATAAAGAGAGAGTTAAGAAGCTTAGAAAGGAAATGGTCAAAATCAGGAATCCCAGAGACTAGAGACGCCTGGCGCCAAATGCTAAAAAGCTATAAAAACATAACCAAAGAGAAGAAAAAAACCTTCTATGCCCACAAAATAGGTAACATCTCCTTAAACAACAGCAAGCTGTTTAAACTAGTCAATGACCTGTGCGATACTCATTCCTACACAAACCTGGTAGAAGAACTCACAGTTACGGCAGACGACCTAGACGATTTTTTCAATTCAAAAATAAAAAAATTAAGACTTGCTTTATCAAGCCCTCAAGACTCCCACTGGGACTACATCTTCCCCCACGACCGAGATGCATCTACAGCCGACATGAGTTGGTCCAACATCAAAGAGATTGACTGGCAAACATTCAATAAGCTCTACAACAAGTACGCCAAATCATACTGCAGACTGGACCCCTGCCCCCCAAATGTGATGAAAGCGGCCCCTATCAACTTCAAAGCCACACTACTAGACTGGATCAACCTACAACTATCCATTGGCAAGTTTCCAGAGGACTTGGGTCAAATCGTAATAACTCCTATTAAAAAGAACACCAAAGAAACATCCAATAACATAGCCAATTTTAGACCTGTCGCAAACATCCCTCTTGCTGCTAAATTAATGGAAGGCCTGGTAAACGCTGAACTAAATACCTACCTAGACAAATTCAACCTTCTGCAGAACAACCAATCAGGTTTCAGACCCGGCTTCAGCACCAAAACAATTATGGCCTCACTCCTAAACCACCTACATTCCCTTCTCAGTCAAGGCACCAGTGCAATGATTCTACAACTGGACCTAAGTTCTGCCTTCGACCTAGTAGATCACACCATCTTAATGAACTGTTTAGAATCCTTAGGCATCACAGAAAACGCTTACAACTGGTTCCAGGAATTCCTCGAGTTCAGATCCTATCAGGTATTCAAAGAAGACAAATTCTCCTTCAGCTGGAAAAACAACTGCGGATTGCCCCAGGGCTCCCCGCTATCTCCGTCCTTATTTAACATCTACCATATCACATTGGGATACCTGCTACAAAGCCTAAAACTCATCTACGCTGACGACATTACTGTAGTGCTACCACTAACCTGTCTGTCGTCAGACTTTATTAATCTCTTAACCAATATCCTAAAGCAAATAGAGCTTTGGATGACGGCCTTCAAACTAAAACTGAACACAGAAAAAACTAAATTTTTCCTGGCATCTCCCAATGAAAAGATAAAAGACAACACGATTCACGTGAATGGCCATGATTATGAAATTGACCAAACTATAAAAATACTAGGAGTCACCCTTGACAAACACCTAACCCTGGAAAAGCATACAAATTTAATGTTCAAAAAAAGTATATCAGTCCTATGGAAGCTCCGCACCATTAAAAAATTCTTCGGTGAATCATCCTTTCGATTACTCGTACAATCATCCATCTTGAGTACGCTGGATTACTGCAACCTTATATATCTGGGAGCTTATAAGAAGACACTTAACAAGCTAAGATTAATTCAGAACACTGCAGTCCGGCTCATCTTTGGTTTAGAAAAATGGAAACATATCACCCCATACTTCCAGATACTCCACTGGTTGCCGGTGGAATCCAGAATACTCTTCAAGTTTGCCTGCATCAGCTACAAAGCTATCTTTGGGATGCTACCAACTTACCTCGTCTCTCAATTCATCCTGAATAAATCTCTTTAATTACCCATCCCTGAAATCATGTCTTTACAAGAAGTTCCTAGACAGAATGTTATCATTCCAGGCAGCCAAACTGAACACATGGCTCGTAAAACCCATTCTCGAGGCCACTTCTTATGCCGACTTCAGAAAATCACTGAAGACCCGTCTCTTTAACAAATTCTAATTCCTAAATCTTGCCCAATCCCCCTCAGCTATCCTCATCCCAATCCCCAATTCTCTTGATTTTAGATTAACTCATCCTTCTTCCCATTTGTAAAGGTATTCCACCTAAATTGTTTTCCCCTGCACCCCAATCTCTGACTAGATACTTCCTTTTGATTCAAACCATCTTGGTTCTCTTCCATTTGCAATTTGTATCCCAGAAAGTACTTTTTCTGTTCCCCTTACATCTCATACACTCATTGTATGTATCTCGCTGTGAACATCTCTTACTTCTTGTTGTAAACATCTCTTATTCTCATTGTATGTAACTTGTTGTAAACTGCTTTGAACTTATGGTATAGCGGTATATAAGAAATAAAATAATAATAATTATTATTATTATTACTCTGCATTGAATTTTAGTTGCCAGATATTAGACCATTCCTCTAACTTTTGCAGATCCTTTTTCATGTTTTCCACTCCCTCCTCAGTGTCTACTGTGTTACAAATCTTGGTATCATCCGCAAAAAGGCGAACCTTCTAACCCTTCGGCAATGTCATTCATAAACATATTGAATAGGATTGGTCAGGTGCAGTGTTCCCGCTAAGCTGCGTTGGCCTGCGCTCACGCACAAAATATTACATCGCAGCGCAAAGTTTCTCTTCACAGCGCACACACGCGTCGGTAAGGTAAGGGGACGCATTGGGGGGATTGCACTTCCCCACAATTGCCATGCTTCGGTTCCTCTTCTTCCTTCCTTCCTCCCCCCCCCCCCCCCGCGGGACCCTGCGGCACCATCAACTCTTACTCCCTCTAATGTCGGCCCTGCAGCTCCAGACTTCCTCGCACCTTCTCCCCTCCCCCTTTGGATCGCTATTATTTTAAATGTTATAGCCGCGGAGCTGTATCCATCAGTGGAGATGTCTAACCTCGGCCTGCCCCGGAACTCTTACTGCAGCAGCCGCCCGTCTAGGCAGGAACAGGAAGTCACTGTTGCAGTAAGAGTTCCGGGGCAGGCCGAGGTTAGACATCTCCACTGATGGATACAGCTCCGCGGCTATAACATTTAAAATAATAGCGATCCAAAGGGGGAGGGGAGAAGGTGCGAGGAAGTCTGGAGCTGCAGGGCCGACATTAGAGGGAGTAAGAGTTGATGGTGCCGCAGGGTCCCGCGGGGGGGGGGGGGAGGAAGGAAGGAAGAAGAGGAACCGAAGCATGGCAATTGTGGGGAAGTGCAGAGCTGCAGGGAAGAGTGTTGCGGTACCCAGCTGGAGGGAGAAGGAAGATGAGGGAGGGAATTAAAGGAGATGCCAGGGCTTGGAGCGTAGGAGGAAGGTATGCCAGTCTAAGGGAAAAGGAAGGGGGAGATGTGAGAGCATGGAGGGGGAGCGAAAGATGGAAGAAAAGGAAAGGAGAGAGATGCCAGAGAATCAGGGAAGGGGAGATACCAGACTATGAGGAGAGGTGTGGGAGAGGGAAGGCGAGGAGAGAGATGCCAGACCAATGGGGTGAAAGGAGAGATGGAAGGGGGAGGCATACAGTTTCTGGAAGGGGCATAGAAGGAGAGAAGATGCCATATAGGGGAAGAGAGACGGCAGACAGTGGATGGAAGGAAGAGAGTTACAAGAAGATGAGGAAAGGAGAAACCACAGAAGACAAAGGTAGAAAAAAATTTCTATTTATTTATTGCTTTAGGAGACATGTGTCACTGTTTCTGTGAAGCATTGTATGCAGAGTCCAGCTTCTTGCTGGTTCAATTTAACCTTTGTCTATGTATTTTTATTTTATCCCCCCTTTTACAAAACTGTGAAGCGTTTTTAGCACCAGCCTTGGTGGTAGCAGCTCTGATGCTCAGAATTTTATGAGCATCAGAGCTGTTACCTCCGTAGCTAAAATCCACACTACAGTTTTGTAAAAGAGGGAGGGGTTAGTTTGTGATTACATATTCCTTACTAGGCGAAGGTGTTTTCTGTGTTCTGTGTGTTCGAAAGACATGGTTTTCTGTTAGGATTGACGGTGTAGGATTGATCTGTGCTGGTCTGGCTTGTTTAGTTTTACAATGGGTGTATTGATGTACTGCTCACTGCAATATGTAAGATGCTGCCTTTTCCTAGGTACTCATGTGTGACGTGTGGTTTGTTACTAAAAATCATGTTTTTCTTACAGATGGGGGGGGTGCCAAAAAATGATGGGCCCCGGATGTTACATATGCTAGGTACGCCACTGTATGTAAAGATACCAGAAAGCTGGCGTAGCAAAAACTTCTAAGTTTTGAGTATTTAACCCTCCCACAATCTCACGGGCACTCGTTTCAAGTTTATTGAGATTTTGATTTAAACGCAATATCAAATATTTTCAATGCGTATAACAAAAATAAATTTGGGGAAATAAATAAAACCATTTGAACCAGTGTTCCCGCTAAGCTGCGCTGGTGTGCGCTGGCGCACAAAATATTACATCGCAGCGCACACGTTTCTCGTCACAGCGCACGATCGGAAGAGGCGTACGGCAGATGGCAGGGCGGCGAGAGGAGAATCGGGCGAGTTGGCTCATAACTTGCTGGCGCCCGATATTTTTGGCTCACGGTGAAAAAAGTTTGCTCACAACACCCGCCCGCTTAGAGGGAACACTGGTCAGGTGTATGTGTACATGCACAAAATCAGGGACAAAGGCCCAAATTCACTAAGCAAACCGATCGGTTTGCAAGCCCTTTGCGACCAAATTTCCCTCCAACCCCATTCACTATAGCCTGTAGCGATCCTCCCATGCAAATTAGCCAAGCGATTGATTCACTAACAGTTGCTTGGCTATTTAAACTCGGGTTTTACTATTGGCAAACCCGACTGCTGCAGACCTGTTTTTTTTTTTTTTAAGTTCAAAAAAGTTTTATTTATTTTCAAGCTTGGTAACTGAATTACTGAAAAGAAAAAAAAAAATCCAACAAACAAAAACCGAAAAGGACTGCAGAGAAAATGTACAAGATGCAGACTATGTTTATTATATCAAATATAAATGCGGTCAGTGTTACCACCCATCAAACAAACCTAAGGACCCGACACGGTCCGTGTTTCAGTAAACATACCTTCCTCTGGGGTCTGAACAAATATAAATAAAGATTGCTAAGAATATACAATTACAGATGTATAAAGACATGAAAAATGGACATATGGTGTGATGTTAAATGAATAAAAACAATGACATAAGTAATGTGATAGAGTGACAATGGGATGTGACGTAAGACTCCATGTGATATACATAAATCAAACATATAAATAGAGGCTTACACTGCAGGGAACGGCGGCAGAGAGCAGGAGAGTCCATGAGCAGGAGAGTCCATGAGCAGGAGTCCAGGAGAGATCGGGGCTGAGCCCTGACAGCAGTGACAGGAGGTTGCTTCTCTTATCACTGTCATCAGGGTGTGCGCAAGAGCAGGGATCGCTCTGGCCGTGGGTAGGGGGGCGTGTTAATGATCGTCCCATTTGCATGCAGGCCTTTAGTGAATTCGTCGGCCGGCATGCAAATGGAAATGGATCGCACACTGTTTGGAGGTTTAGTGAATTTGGGCCAAAATGCCTGGAGCTCAGAGGAGGAGGGGCTATGGGAGAGACCGTCACAGAGAACCATCCAGATGAGTCACCCTTTCGTGTGGCTGCCAGTGGAGAGAAAACTGACTCCCTAACTTTATCTACATAGTGGTGTGAATATCGCCGCTATCTCGATCGTGCAACCTCCTGTTGCTCCTTCTGGATATCAGTTTTTCATTACCACAGGTGGTGGTGGTTGGAAAAACCAACCAACTGCAGCAGCTGGCCATTAGCCCAGTCACTTTTGAGTTTGTGTCAGCTTCTGTTCAATTTAGAATTCAGAGAAACATAACTTGGCCGGGATGTCTAAACTATACTTGCAGTTTTAATACTCACAATGCCACTTCTCTTCATCTCAGAGAGATCTGTGCAGGAAACTTTCTCTGCTCTCTCTCCCTTTCCCCATCTCTCAATCACTAGATAACTAGAAGAAACTTACTGGAATGACCACTTTACTTGGCATGTTAATCTGGGAGTCTGTACGACTTGTGAGGTGTTACAATGCATGGACTCTATACTGAAATACACAGAGCTCTGTGGTGATGTTACCAAGTTATTAATGCCGGCATGGTTATGCCAATAATCCATCATTCTACTTATATGCACATATTTATACCAAATCAGTTGCCCTATGTATGCACACATGTAATACAAGGTTTACTATTGCAGCTAAATACACTATACATTTTAGGGAGGGTGGTGGATAGGAGATGATGCACTTATACTCCCCTTTTTCACCCCAAATATTCTGTGGCATGCTTCTTCTCAGGAAGCACCAGCCCAAGTTCCTATGCTTGGATAAGCTCCCTTCTTAATAATTACCAATGCAAACAGAAACAGGTCAGGTGTAGTGGAAAATACACAGCAAACGCCTCATCAGGACAGACTTGGCTCATTAGAGTTCCCTATATCGATTTATCTTTTATTTTTGAAATCCATTTAATCAAGGGCAGCAAGATGTTCTTCAGAGGAACTGTACTCTTCTCCAAACTCCAGGAGTGTCGATTCACATTCACATTCCTTCTGCTTAGGTACCCATCGCCCTGAAGACCTGGTGCCACTGCTGTCTAGCTCAGGGAAGCTTTTAACCTCATTAGCTAAGATACATTGATGCCCTGTATGACCCATTTCAAAAGCAGTGGAAACACAGGAATATTTGAAGTCTCCATCCCTCTCTGGATTAGTTAGTGAATGGATCCAGTCCACCTTTAATCCCCACTGAAAGCCAGGCTGATTGTCTCAGTGCACAATTAGAACAAGTCTCTGCATGGAGTAGGGTAAAATTCAGGACTGGATCAGATTAGTCGACCTGGGATGGTGTAGCAAATCCAAGGTCACATTTGAGACTTACTAGACCAGCCTTCAGGATGGCTTCTGAAACAGCCTGTGCTATGCAGAAGCTGTAGAGTTTTCCCTAAAGGCTGGTAAGCAAACAAACCAGGGCTACCAAGTTGCCCAGTTCCAGGCTACCCACTGAACTTTGTGCTGAAAATCAAAGGAATCAAGAATAAGGCTGTCAGAAACCCAGAACTGACCTATGATCTCCCTTCTAAATCTTGCTTTTCTTAGGGAATGCAATGGGGAACTCAGAAGTCCAAGTCCTTACCTGCAAAGGAGTTAACCCAGCACTGGATCCAGTTGGAAGCCTTATTTCGCTGATTGTACAGCTCTTTTTAGTGTAAACCACCTAGCACTTTTGGTTATGGTGGTATAAAAGAATAAAGTTATTATTATATTTAAAAGGAGAGGAGCTTCAGCTGCACAGCCAGTTTGAGGAGGGCAGAGCAGGCAGTTGCTCTGCACAGTTGGGAAAGTCTCTATTATTAACAGATTTAAGCAATTCAATGTGCAATCTGAGGAATGACCATAGGAGGATAGCACTGAGCTATTAAAAATAGCCATCTCTATTAGGCAATCTATCTAGAATAGCACCTCTAAAACTAAGATTTGAAATTCAGCATAAAATTTCTTTATATGCATTTTTTTAAAAAAATATTTATTTGGTTGCTTAGCCCATCTTCCCAAAAGAGTACAGAATGGGTTACAAATCAGCATACATAGTATAATTAAATAACTGCATAGTGCACACAGATACTCTTACAAAGAATGATTTTTTTTAAGTTCAAAAAAGTTTTATTTATTTTCAAGCATAGAATAAACAACGAGTAATGGTCATGTCACAACAGAGCATACTTCTAAATGTACTGAAGGTATCATTATTTCTAGCTGATAGCTTACAGCTTGTTTATGACATATTGATGCATAATCCTTTAAGCTGCTCTATATACAAAGAATGATGTTAATTTTCCTGGTAACAGTATTTTATGATTATGATTATTGAGAGCTTCTATACCGCTACTAATAACAGTGGAGTCAATTCAGAGCGGTCTATATGAGCTTCTGTAAAGGTGTTATGATACATTAGTTTCTTTTCCTTGTCTTAATTACATTTAGAACATTTAAATGGTTTCTGTTCAGTGATAAGTATAAAAAATGAAGAGAAACGTTTTAAATGTTCTAAATGTGATAAGTATAAAGACACTGAAGAGATACCTTTTAAATGTGTTCTATAGTTGGGGAAGATGGCATTCTCTAAATATAATGTGATAGATAAAGTATGAACCTAATCCATCGGGAGTGATGCTCAAACTCTGATCAGTTAGGGGGGATAAATGGTTCAGCTTTTATGCTAGACATTTGCCACAGGAGGGCAGCACTGAGCATCTCTGCAGTACTGATTCCTAAAACTGTTCAGGTAGGGGGATAAAAGGTTCAGCCTTTATGCTATATATTTGCCACAGGAGGGCAGCACTAAGCATCTCTGCAGTATAAAGACACTGAAGAGACACCGTTTAAATGTTCTGAATGTCATATGTATAAAAATAACGTACTGAACAGATACATTTTAAATGTTCTAAATGTAATAAGTTTAAAGACATTGAAGAGAAACATTTTAAATGTTCTAAATGTGGTAAGTATAAAGACACTGAAGAGAAACCGTTTAAACATTCTGAATGTGATATGTATTTTAAGCATGATTTGTCTCTAATAAAATATAAAACACATACTGAACAAATACTATGTATACATTCTGAATGTGTTATGTATTATAGGTATGCTTTGTCTCTGCTCTATCATATAAAGACACATACTGAAGAAATCCATTTAATATTCTGCATGTCATAAGTATAAAGACACTGAAGAGAAACCATTTAAATGTTATAAATGTGATGTTTACAGACACTTAAGAGAAACATTTAAATGTTCTGAATGTGATAAGCATAAAACACATACTGAGCAAATACATTTTAAATGTCCCGAATGTGATAAGTATACAGACACATACTGAAGAGATACCTTTTAAATGTTCTGAATGTCACAAGCATAGAAACATAAAAGAGATACCTTTTAAATGTTCTGAACGTGATAATCATAAAATCAGTAAAGAGATACTTTTAAACGTTCTGAATGTGATAATCATAAAAACAATAAAGAGATACTTTTTAAATGTTTTGAACGTGATAATCATAAGAACAATAAATAGATACCTTTTAAATGTTCTGACTGTGATAAGCATAAAACAATGAAAAGATACCTTTTAAATGATCCAAATATTGTAAGTATAAAGACACATATTGAACAGATACTTTTAAAATGTTCTAAATGTGATGTGTCTTTATAGTTATCATATTCAGAACATTTAAAAGGTATCTTTTCATTATTTTATGCTTATCACATTTAGAACATTTAGAAGGTATCTCTTCAGTGTTTTTATACTTATCACATTTAGAACATTTAAAACGTATCTTTATTGTTTCTATGCTTGTGACATTCAGAACATTTAAAAGGTATCACTTCAGTATGTTACTGTATACTTATCACATTCGGGACATTTAAAAGGTATCTTTTCATTATTTTTATGCTTATCACATTCAGAACATTTAAAAAGTCTTTATACTCATCACATTTAGAACATTGAAAAGGTATCTCTTTGTTGTTTATATGTGACATTCAGAATATTTAAAAGGTATCTCTTCAGTATGTGTCTGTATACTTATCACATTCGAGACATTTAAAAAGTATCTTTTCATTGTTTTTATGATTATCACCTTCAGAACATTTAAAAGGTATCTCTTTATTTTTTTATACTTGTGACATTCAGAACGTTTAGAAGGTATCTCCTCAGTGTCTTTATACTTATCACATTTAGAACATTTAAAATGTATCTGTTCAGTGTTTTTTTACTTATCACATTCAGAACGTTTAAAAGGTATTTCTTCAGTATCTTTATACTTATCACATTTAGAATATTTAAAAGGTATCCCTTCAGTATGTGTCTGTATACTTATCACATTTGAGACATTTAAAAGGTTTCTTTTCATTGTTTTTATGATTATCACCTTCAGAACATTTAAAAGTTATCTCTTTATTGGTTTTATACTTATCACATTTAGAACATTGAAAAGGTATCTCTTCAGTATATGTCTTTATACTTATCATATTCAGAACATTTAAAAGATATCTATTCATTGTTTTTATGCTTATCACATTAAGAACATTTAAAAGGTATCCCTTCAGTATGTTACTGTATACTTATCACATTTGGGACTTTTAAAAGGTATCTTTTCATTATTTTTATGCTTATCACATTCAGAACATTTAGAAGGTATCTTTTCACTGTTTGTATACTTATCACATTTAGAACATTGAAAAGGTATCTCTTTATTGTTTATATGTGACATTCAGAATATTTAAAAGGTATCTCTTCAGTATGTGTCTGTATACTTATCACATTCGAGACATTTAAAAGGTATCTTTTCATTGTTTTTATGATTATCACATTCAGAACATTTAAAAGGTATCTCTTTATTGGTTTTATACTTATCACATTTAGAACATTGAAAAGGTATCTCTTCAGTATATGTCTTTATACTTATCATATTCAGAACATTTAAAAGATATCCCTTCAGTATGTTACTGTATACTTATCACATTCAGAACATTTAGAAGGTATCTTTTCATTGTTTGTATACTTATCACATTTAGAACATTGAAAAGGTATCTCTTTATTGGTTTTATACTTGTGACATTTAGAACATTTAAAAGGTATCTCTTCAGTGTCTTTATACTTATCACATTTAGAACATTTAAAAGGTATCTCTTTATTGTTTCTATGCTTGTGACATTCAGAACATTTAAAAGGTATCTATTCAGTGTCTTTATACTTATCACATTTACAACATTTAAATTGTATCTCTTTATTGATTTTATGCGTATTACATTTAGAACTTTGAAATTGTATCTCTTCATTATGTCTTTATACTTATCACATTCAGAACATTAAATCAGTTTCTCTTCAGTATCTTTATTCTGCAGAGATGCTCAGTGCTGCCCTCCTGTGGGAAATGTAAATCAAACAAAAATGGACACTTTTTTTAAGTTCAAAAAAGTTTTATTTATTTTCAAGCTTAGAATAAACAACCAGTAATGGTCAGGAAAGGAGAACTGAAACCAAAGGATAAGAAATTGGAAATTGCAACCCAGGTCAGTGCATTACGAGAGATACGGATCGCAGCAAATACAGGAGTAGGAAAATGGAAAACCAGAAATGTAACTACTAGGAACAGTTACCCTATTTGGGAACTTTGTAAATATTTTAGCATCATTGGACTGGAAGAGCACTGGGGGACCCACAACCCTAAGAGAATTCTCGAGAATGAAGAGATTATGATCACCTGGGTCATCCCCATTCTGACCAGTAAAAAGCTGGATGCAAGGAAACTGGACACATTGGTGAAAGAGAAAACTCCAGATGGGCATTAATCAGCAAAGTACCTTCCCTTAGCGGTAACTCTATAAGATGCAGGAAAAGAAATAAGATCCGGACAGAGTAGTTGCCAGATTTTTACATCCCGGTGAATGGCTGCCTAAATCAAGAGCTCCATAGGGGCTGATAAGAATTGTGGAGTTAAAAGCCTCCAGCGCATAGCAATCTCTGACTCTTGGGAGGTCGAGGGTCAGTAAGGTTATGGCGAAGGGGGTGAGAAGTCCTCTGCAGACCTGCCTGGAGGTCCTCTGGAGAAAAATAAGATGGCGGCAGGGCAGGCGACTCATTCAGAGTTGGAGGATGAGGGTCTCCCTGCTCAACAGTTGGAGAACGGCGAGGAGGCTCACAGATGTGGTTTAAAGCATTGAAGGAGGAGATGATTGGGGTCCACGTCGATGTTAAAGCGTAGAACTCCGCTCTGATGTTAGTGAGTTGGGTGCATGAGTTTCCACCTCTGAAGACCACATGGAAACCCTTTCTACATCGGTGTCTGGGATTAAAGAATCTACCGATCGTATATCTACTGAACTGCAACACCTACAAGCGCAGGCAGAGTATCTTGAAAATTAATCCCGGCACTATAATCTGCATTTTAAAGGCATACCAGAGGTGCAGGCCTATCGGGACTGCAAAATAGTGGTGCGGGAGTTTTGTGAACAATTGCTGCAGGCTGATGGAGCAGACGTGCCAGATCTCATGCTTTTACTATGGGCACATCATAGCCTGTTGCCAACTAGAGGTCCCGGCACTAAGGATATTATCGCTTGCTTTGGCGATTATGATTTAAAGGAGCGTGTTTTGAAGGTGACTTTTCATTGGCAAGATCTGGCTGTGGGAGTATTTCAAGATCTAGCATGGTCTACGCTATAGAAACGCAAGACCTTTAAAGAAGTTACCCAGGCTTTGCGTGCAGGTGGACATAGGTTTCGCTGGCTATTTCTCTTTGGGGTGTGGTTGACTCTGAATGGAAGATCTAAGCGAGTGAGCACCGTTGCAGAAGCGTGGTCGGAGATGCAAGATCTGGGCTGCTCGAACCTTCCTGAGATAGCAGTGACGTCTAGACCGAGCGGGACATGGACTACAGTGTTGAGATCTGGAAAGAAACCTGTCAGATCTGCCACTTGATTTTTTTTTGGGGGGGTGTGTTTGCTGTTCGTGGGCTTTTCTAGCTATTTGTGAGCCAGCAAAGCCACTGTGTGGTTGTCTGTTGCCTTTGGCTCTCATCTTTTGTTCTAATATTAGACGATTTTATAGAATGTCTGTACTTTTAACCTGTTTGGCTTGAAGGGGGATGTTTATGTTGCTGGCAGTCTGTTGGGGACTCTGGGGTGCAGTTTGTTTTCCATCAGTTTGGGAAGGGTTGGACTTCCCCGGGGTTTGTTACTCTCCTCTACACTACCTTGGGTAGGTAGAGGGCTGGGTACAGGTGCTGAGAGGGGAGTAACTCTGGGGTATTTTTGAAGGGTTTTGGGAAGCATTTGGTCATACAATTTTAGAGAGTGCCCCTCGTTCTCCCTACCTTGGAGAGGGTGAACAACCTATCTACTAAGTCTATTCCCTTTAGCACCTTGAATGTTTCGATCATATCCCCTCTCAATCTCCTCTTTTCAAGGGAGAAGAGGCCCAGTTTCTCCAATTTTTCACTATACGGCAACTCCTCCAGCCCCTTAACCATTTTAGTCGCTCTTCTCTGGACTAGAGAGTTGTGGGGACAGAAATCCCACCCGTCCCCACCAGTCCCCGCGAAGAATACCTCCATCCCCGCCCATATAAACTTCAGAATTAGTTATTTCATTTAATTATGTTAGTGAATTAAAGGCTCTGGTAGAGACCCATTTACAAATAAGCAAAGACACTTTATTAATTTGGAAATATTAATTGGGAAGAATACATACTTTGTAAATGGTTTCTACCAGAGCCTCTAATGTAAATATAAAATATAAATACTCAGCTTATGAGGACCCCCCAAGCTATGTCAGCTGAGGACTTCCTCTGAAAGTGGCCAAGGCTCGCTTTTGCCAAGCTTGGCAGGCAGCAGCATTGTCCCTGAGTCACAGATGCTGGCACCTCAGTGTCTCATGGATGCTGCCAGTGGCTGCTGCGCTTGGTGGAAGGGAGTTCTGGCTGTCTCTAGAAGAGGTCCTCTGCTTGCAGTGCTTGGGGATCATCAGCAGCCACAGCCAGGGGTCAGCAAGTACTTCAACTACACTGTAGAAATAAAACCAGAAATGCATTTCCTTTTCTTTTGAACACAATACAAAGACATCTGCTATATACATTTCCCAAAGCTAACATATTTTAGTCAATAAATTCTGTTTTTACCTTTGTTGTCTGGAGACTTATTTTTCCATAAAGTTGGTCCCAGTTTCTTTTTTTCTGCTTTCCCGTCTTCTGTAAATTCTTCTGTTGCTGTCCATTGGTTTCTCCTACCATGGTCCAGCATTTATCCCTCTCTCATCCCCCGGACTATGTGCAGCATCTTTTGCCCCTGCCCACCAGCCCCATGCCCAACATTTCTCCTCCTATCACCCCTCTCCAGCACCATGCCACATCTCTCCCTCCATTCCCTTCACCACTATGTCCAACATTCCTCTCTCTTGCATCCCTTTCAGTCTGTCCCACTGTTCCCTTTCCACCACATATCTCCCCCTCATCTTTCACTTTCCTATCTGTACCTCCCTCACTCCCTACCTATGACTAAAAGACCCCTGTCTAGCTTTATCTCTAGACGCAGAGAAAACCTATGACCGGGTTGAATGGTCTCACTTATTTCATACTCTTCATTGGTTTGGCTTTCCTCCTAAATTTATAGAATACGTCCAAATTCTCTATTCTAACCCTAAAGCCACTATCATCACCAACAATTTGCTGTCACCCTTCTTTACGTTACAACGTGGTACTCGTCAGGGTTGTCCCCTTTCACCATATCTTTTTAATTTAGCTCTTGAGCCTCTTCTTGCTGTAAATTCTGATGTTAACATTTCAGGCATTTCATATAATAAAACAGAATACAAACTCTCAGCTTGTGCCGACGATATACTTTTATATCTTACTAAACCTGATAGTTCCCTCCCTGCTTTATTTGATCTTATCAAAATGTTTTCCTCTTTTTCTGGCTATAAAATTAACCAACAGAAAACTGAAGTTTTGCCTCTCAATACCCATTCTCTCCCTAACTCTGTTCAAGCATTTAACTTGCTCTGGTCACCATCCAAATTGAGATACCTTGGCCTGGATTTATATGCCTCTCTCTCTGCTACTATTCACCACAACTGTATTAATCTCATAGATATTCTTAAAACGTTAATTCAATCGTGGCACCCTCTCCCTCTTTCCTAGTGGGGTCGAATAGAAACCATTAAAATGGTGGTTGCTCCAAAGATCAACTTCATACTCAGTATGGTCCCATATCTATTTCCTCTTTCTTTCTATAAATCTAGTGATAAACATATCTCCACTTTCTTATGGAACAATAAATCTCCCAAAATCGCCCTTAAAAAGTTAAAAGCTTCTAAGGATAAAGCCGGAGTTTTCCTCCCTGATTTCCTATCTTATCATAAGGCTTTTATTCTGAAACACACGAGCAATTGGTTCTCTACCTTGCATGATTATCTTCACCTCTGGCTTCGATTGGAACATGCCTTTTTTCCAACTTATCCAATATTAGCCCCTCTTTTAACTTCTGATGCATTATTGCCTCAAACAAATCCACTTATCTCTCAATCTATAAAATGCCTATTAGAATTAGATGATTTATTGGAATTCCCTATTACCCGCTCTGCCTATGTTTCCCTTTGGCGTAATTCGGCTTTTCGTATAAACAAATCATCCATATTTTGGCCCTTTTTCTGGAGCCATAGGGTAACCCAAATAAAGTGTCCTAATCCCCTGAGTTTATATTGTACCCCCAAGTCTCTCTATTCTTTCCCTCCCTCACATGAAATCCTCCATAGTATCCTGATCTCTATTCAGTTCCTGAACTCACTTCAAGTTTGTTTTCAGAACTATGCTGTCCAGTCAAATTCATTAGCTGGAGTCTCAGTCCCAGGTACTGAACAGATGAGAGATTTTAAGAACAGGAGCTGGAATTAAAGGCGAGGAAATGCATTTCCTGCTTCCTGCCCTTACAACAGAGCTGTAAAGTTACCCAGTTCCAGGAAGACTTGTTGGCAAGTCCTGGTTTTGAACTTTTTCCCAAGGCATTGTGGGAATCCTAAATCAGTACTGCAGATCCCATAGGGTCAGAAATCTAGGCCAGGCCCCAAATTTCCCTCTTGGAAATGGATATCTTGGAAACTCTGTTATAAGTAGCTTGGTTGGCTAGGGGTGTCAAACTGCAATACTGGAGGGCTGTGAACCTGTCAGGGTTTCAGGATATCCTTAGTAAATACGCTTGATTATATTTGCATACAAAAATAAGATATGCTAGTTACCTACATTATTATGAATATCCTGGAATCCTGGATACTTTGCTGCATTCCAGGACTGCAGTTTGACACCCTTAAAATCTCACCTCGGCTTCAGGGGCCAGGTTAACTGTTAATCGGCTTGGGCAATCAGGGCTGCTGAAATCTCCACAGGAGACACATGGAGCAGGGTAGGAAGGAAGTGCTTCTGTCCTAGTACTGCTCCCGCCTCCCTTTATAGCCTATTGGCTGGAATATCTGACCAATGGGCTACAGGAGGAAGAGAGAGCTACTGGAAGCAAGGATAAGACACATCTTGACTGCAGCTGTCAGTGGGGTAAGTGAATCGCAAGAGGTTATTTCCTAGGACAGAGAAGTCTGCAAAAAAAGAAGAGGTGAGGGGTGATGAAGACATTCACCGGGGGTGGAGCTGGGGGAGAGAGATAGAGGAGTTAAGAAGGGATTAAGGAATCATTAGGGGAGAAGGGCTGGGTGATGGGGACAGAGGCTGGAGGTGCAATAGGAAGGGGTAAGTTAATCGCTAGAGGTTATTTCCCAGGAGAGAGAAGTCTGCAAAAAAGAAGAGGTGAGGGGTGATGAAGGGAGAGGGATAGAGGGGTTAGGAAAGGGCCAAAAGAGACTACGAGGAAAAAATAAACCAAGGAGGTGAAGAACTTCAATATATTAAGGGGAAATGACCCGTGAAGGAAGCGGTGGGACTGTTGGATGACGTGGGATAAAGGGAGCGCTAAAGGAGGACAAAGCAATCGCCAACAAACTGAACACATTTTTTCATCTGTATTTACCAAAGAAGATGTATACAGCATACTGGAACCCATCAGGCTATATGCTGGAAATGAAGACGAAAAGCTGACAGGATTGATGGTCAGTCTAGAGGAGGTATAAACACACTGAAGAGAAATGTTTTAAATGTTCAGAATGTGATAGGCATAAAGACACTGAAGAGATACCTTTTAAATGTTCCAAATGTCATAAGTATAAAGAAACTTATTGAAGAGACACCTTTTAAATATTCTGAATGTAAAACAGATGCTGAAAAGATACATTTTAAATGTTCTGAATGTGATAAGTATAAAGACACTGAAGAAAAATGTTCTAAATGTTCTGAATGTCATAAGTATAAAGACACATACTGAACAGATACCTTTTCATTGTTCTAAATGTGACTGGCTGATTAAATTGTAAATCTAAATCAAGGAAGGAGAAGTATAAAGGGGAGAAAATGTGATCCAGCCTTCCTCTCTTCAGTATTATATTACATTACATTACATTACGTTATATTAGTGATTTATATTCCACTTGTATCTTGCGATTCAAAGCGGATTACATTGGAAGAGAGCTGGACATTTCCAGGAGGATGCATTACATTGGAAAATTTCTGATACAGGTTACAAATTGAGGATTCAGATTACATTACATTGGAATTATATCAGGTTTCTGGTTACTTATTTGGGATGTTGAAGATATGGTACCAGGGAGTGGACTATACTTGGGAAAATTATTTGAGTCTGCATTGTGCAGCATCTGCCTATTAGCACTCCCAGGATTTTGAGTGAGATCTGTATTGGGTATTTGGTTGCTTTAATTTCCAGGTCTATGGATGGATTTTTGCTATTTCTAGCATTAGGAATTTGGTTTTGTTCGAGTTCAGCTTCAGTTTGTGGTTAGTCATCCATTTTTCTACTTCCTCCAATATTATTTCCAAGTGTCCTGATGAGGTGAAGTCTTGGGTATCGTAGGGGAGGAGAATGGTTATGTCATCTGCATAGCTGAAAGATGTTATGTTTAGGTTGTCTAAGGTGGTACCAAGGAAGGATATGAAGAGATTAAATAGAATGGGTGACAGTGGAAACCCCTGTGGCATTCCACAGGGGTTTGACCATGGGTCGGATTTAGTATCTTTTACTTAACTCTATAAGTTCTTGTTTTGAGGAATCCTTGGAACCAGTTGTAAACCCTGACAGAGATCCCTATAGTGTATAGTATCTGGAGTAGTATGGTGTGATCAACTAGATCGAAATCGGCCTAAAATACATATTTCATTCTCAATATTAAAAAGGATTCCCTTCAGTGTCTTTATACTTATGACATTCAGAACATTTAAAAGGTATCTCTTCATTGTCTCTCTACTTATCAAATTTAGAACATTTAAAAGGTACCTCATCAGTGTCTTTATACTTATCACATTTAGGAGTGACTTTATATTTATCACATTTAGAATATTTAAAAGGTATCTCTTCAGTATGTGTCTCTATACGATATTGCAGAGACAAAGCATGCTTATAATACATAACGCATTCAAAATATTTAAAGAATTTCTCTACATTGTCTGTCTACTTATGACATTTAGAACATTTAAAAGGTTTCTCATCAGTGTCTTTCTACTTATCACATTCAGAACATTTAAAATATATCTCTTCAGTGTCTCTATACTTATGACATTTAGAACATTTAAAAGGTATTTCTTCAGTGTCTTTTTACTTGTCACATTTAGAACATTTAAAAGGTATCTCTTCAGTATGTGTCTTTATACGATATTGCTGAGACAAAAAATGCCTAAAATACATATCACATTCAGAACATTTAAAGGATTTTTCTACAGTGTATCTATACTTATCACATTTAGAACATTTAAAAGGTTTCTCATCAGTGTCCAGGACAAATGTCAGGAAGTTCTGCTTCACAAAGCGAGTGGTAGACGCCTGGAATGCTCTCCCAAAGGAGGTTATTAAGGAATCCACTGTGCTAGGATTCAAAGGCAAATTAGATGCACATCTCCTTACGAGAGGCATAGAGGGATATGGATGTATAAAACTACATCAGGTGTATACCTGACTGGGCCTCCGCATGTGCGGATCACCGGACTCGATGGACCATGGGTCTGAACCGGAGATGGCAGTTCTTATGTTCTTTATCACATTCAGAACATTTAAAAGGTATCTCTTCAGAGTCTCTATACTTTATCACATTTAGAACATTTTAAAGGTATCTCTTCAGTGTGTTTTTACTTGTCACATTTAGAACATTTAAAAGGTATCTCTTCAGTATGTGTCTTTATACGATATTGCTGAGACAAAGCATGCCTATAACACAGACCCGATCCTACCAAGAGTGTGAACTCTTCCCCCCCTGCAATCCGCTATGAAGATCGACTGTCGGCTCCGGGCTGCTTTCCCGCAGAGGAGAGAATCCTGCATTCACCGTGGGCCTCATCTGGGGCAGCCTCCTTGGAGCGGCTGGGGCACGGGCAGTGTGTCTGGGAGGGAATGCATGGATGGGAGAACATCGCAGGGGAGGAGACATAGACATCCTGGGACTGTCGGCCAAGTCTCTTCCCTGAAGAAGCCCTTTTTTCTGGAAACGTCATCGCTCCTCCTAAACTTACTTGCTCCACTTCATCACTGACGCTGAAACCGTGGATTGAAGACAAAGTTTTATTTTATTTTTCTTTCCAGCTTATGATTTATCTTTAATCTTATCTATTGTTTTGCATTTTGACTTTGTTTTGTTCTATTTCTATCATTTAAATTTCTCCAGAATTCTACTGTTCAACGTCTCCCCCTTCTGCTTCTATTCCTTTCTCTCCTCTCTTCTACATCCCAAAGTATTTAGATCAATGCTGTCTTGTTAAAATGTTTATTTTATTTTTATTTTTCCTCTAACTCTACTTTTCACTTCTCTATTACCCTCCAGGTACTTTAGTTAGATTGTGAGCCTTCGGGACAGTAAGGGAATTTTTCAAGTACCTTTCCTATTTCTAATCTTAATGTATATTTTCTGTAAACCGCTTAGAACCTAACGGATGTAGCGGTATATAAGAAATAAATTACATTACAAATAAATTACATATAATACATATCATATTCAGAACATTGAAAGAATTTCTTTTCAGTGTCTTTATACTTATCACATTTAAAACATTTAAATTGTATCTCTAGAGTGTCTTTATACGTATCACATTTAGAATATTTAAAAGATATCTCTTCTGTATGTCTTTATACGATATTGCTGAGACAAGAATACCTAAAATAAATATCACATTCCTAAAAGGTACCTCATCAGTGTTTTCATACATATCACATTTAGTATGTTCAAAAGGTATCTCTACAGTGTCTCTATACTTATCACATTTTGAACATTTAAAAGGTATCTCTTCAGTATGTGTCTTTATATGACATTGCAGAGACAAAGCATGCCTAAAATACATAACACATTAAAAATATATAAAGATTTCTCTACAGTGTCTTTATATTCATCATATTCAGAACATTTGAAAGGTATCTATTCAGTATGTGTCTTTATACGATATTGCAGAGACAAAGTATGCTTAAAATACATAACGCATTCAAAACATTTAAAGAATTTCTCTACATTGTCTGTCTACTTATGACATTTAGAACATTTAAAAGGTTTCTCATCAGTGTCTTTCTACTTATCACATTCAGAACATTTAAAATATATCTCTTCAGTGTCTTTTTACCTGTCACATTTAGAACATTTAAAAGGTATCTCTTCAGTATCTCTATACTTATCACATTTAGAACATTTAAAAGGTATCTCTTCAGTGTCTTTTTACCTGTCACATTTAGAACATTTAAAAGGTATCTCTTCAGTATGTGTCTTTATATAATATTGCTGAGACTAAGAATGCCTAAAATACATATCACCTTCAGAACATTTAAAGGATTTCTCTACAGTGTATCTGTACTTATCACATTCAGAACATTTTTTTTAAGTTCAAAAAAGTTTTATTTATTCAGAACATTTAAAGGATTTTTCTACAGTGTATCTATACTTATCACATTTATAACATTTAAAAGGTATCTCTTCAGTATTTCTATACTTATCACATTTATAACATTTAAAAGGTATCTCTTCAGTGTCTTTAAACTTATCACATTTAGAACATTTAAAATGTATCTGTTCAGTATGTTATTTTTATACATATGACATTCAGAACATTAAAACTGTTTCTCTTCGATGTCTTTATACTTATCACATTTAGAACATTTATAAGGTATCTCTTCACTATGTGTGTATGATATTGCAGAGACAAAGCATGCCTGTAATACATATCAAATTCAGAACATTTAAAGGGTTTTGCTTCATTGTCTTTAAACTTATCACATATAGAACATTTAAAATGTATCTGTTCAGTATGTTATTTTTATACATATGACATTCAGAACATTTAAACTGTTTCTCTTCAGTGTCTTTATATTGCAGCGATGCTCAGTGCTGCCCTCCTGTGGCAAATGTATAGCATAAAGGCTAAACCTTTTTTTTTTAAGTTCAAAAAAAGTTTTATTTATTTTATCCCCCTACCTGAACAGTTTCAGGAATCAGTACTACAGAGATACTCAGTGCTGCCCTCCTGTGGCAAATGTCTAGCATAACATCACTCCCGATAGATTAGGTTCATACTCTATCACTTTTTTGACTCGCGAGCTACTTTTAAAATGACCAAGTCAAAATGATCTACCAACAATAAAATTTAAAAAAAAAACACAACGCACACTGTACGCATAGAATTGTTAATTATCATTCCTATTCTGGTTTTTTTTTCAAAGATGTCAAAGCAGATGACTCTATGCACTGTCACCTCAGTAACAACCATACAAAAATAGACAAATACCCACCCCCTCCCTTTTTACTAAACCACAATAGCAGTTTTTAGCGCAAGTAGCTGCGCTGAATGCCCAGCGCTGCTCTCGACGCTCATAGGCTCCCTGCCCTAAAATCCACTATTGCGGTTTAGTAAAAGGGGACTCTACAGTGTCTTTATACTCATCATATTCAGAACATTTAAAAGGTATCTATTCAGTATGTGTCTTTATACGATATTGCAGAGACAAAGTATGCTTAAAATACATAACGCATTCAATACATTTAAAGAATTTCTCTACATTGTCTGTCTATTTATGACATTTAGAACATTTAAAAGGTATCTCTTCAGTGTCTTTTTACCTGTCACATTTAGAACATTTAAAAGGTATCTCTTCAGTATGTGTCTTTATATAATATTGCTGAGACTAAGAATGCCTAAAATACATATCACATTCAGAACATTTAAAGGATTTCTCTACAGTGTATCAGTACTTATCACATTCAGAACATTTAAACGGTATCTCTTCAGTGTCTCTATACTTATCACATTTATAACATTTAAAAGGTATCTCTTCAGTATTTCTATACTTATCACATTTATAACATTTAAAAGGTATCTCTTCAGTGTCTTTAAACTTATCACATTTAGAACATTTAAAATGTATCTGTTCAGTATGTTATTTTTATACATATGACATTCAGAACATTTAAACTGTTTCTCTTCAGTGTCTTTATATTGCAGCGATGCTCAGTGCTGCCCTCCTGTGGCAAATGTCTAGCATAACATCACTCCCGATAGATTAGGTTCATACTCTATCACTTTTTTGACTCGCGAGCTACTTTTAAAATGACCAAGTCAAAATGATCTACCAACAATAAAATTTAAAAAAAAACACAACGCACACTGTACGCATAGAATTGTTAATTATCATTCCTATTCTGGGGTTTTTTTTCAAAGATGTCAAAGCAGATGACTCTATGCACTGTCACCTCAGTAACAACCATACAAAAATAGACAAATACCCACCCCCTCCCTTTTTACTAAACCACAATAGCAGTTTTTAGCGCAAGTAGCTGCGCTGAATGCCCAGCGCTGCTCTCGACGCTCATAGGCTCCCTGCCCTAAAATCCACTATTGCGGTTTAGTAAAAGGGGACTCTACAGTGTCTTTATACTCATCATATTCAGAACATTTAAAAGGTATCTATTCAGTATGTGTCTTTATACGATATTGCAGAGACAAAGTATGCTTAAAATACATAATGCATTCAAAACATTTAAAGAATTTCTCTACATTGTCTGTCTACTTATGACATTTAGAACATTTAAATGTATCTCTTCAGTGTCTCTATACTTATAACATTTAGAACATTTAAAAGGTATCTCTTCAGTGTCTTTTTACTTGTCACATTTAGAACATTTAAAAGGTATCTCTTCAGTGTCTTTTTACCTGTCACATTTAGAACATTTAAAAGGTATCTCTTCAGTGTCTTTTTACCTGTCACATTTAGAACATTTAAAAAGTATCTCTTCAGTATGTGTCTTTATATAATATTGCTGAGACTAAGAATGCCTAAAATACATATCACATTCAGAACATTTAAAGGATTTCTCTACACTGTATCTGTACTTATCACATTCAGAACATTTTTTTAAGTTCAAAAAACTTTATTTATTCAGAACATTTAAAGGATTTTTCTACAGTGTATCTATACTTATCACATTTAGAACATTTAAACGGTATCTCTTCAGTGTCTCTATACTTATCACATTTATAACATTTAAAAGGTATCTCTTCAGTATCTCTATACTTATTACATTTATAACATTTAAAAGGTATCTCTTCAGTGTCTTTAAACTTATCACATTTAGAACATTTAAAATGTATCTGTTCAGTATGTTATTTTTATACATATGACATTCAGAACATTAAAACTGTTTCTCTTCGATGTCTTTATACTTATCACATTTAGAACATTTATAAGGTATCTCTTCACTATGTGTGTATGATATTGCAGAGACAAAGCATGCCTGTAATACATATCAAATTCAGAACATTTAATGGGTTTTGCTTCATTGTCTTTAAACTTATCACATTTAGAACATTTAAAATGTATCTGTTCAGTATGTTATTTTTATACATATGACATTCAGAACATTAAAACTGTTTCTCTTCAATGTCTTTATAATTATCACATTTAGAACATTTATAAGGTATCTCTTCACTATGTGTGTATGATATTGCAGAGACAAAGCATGCCTGTAATACATATCAAATTCAGAACATTTAAAGGGTTTTGCTTCATTGTCTTTAAACTTATCACATTTAGAACATTTAAAATGTATCTGTTCAGTATGTTATTTTTATACATATGACATTCAGAACATTTAAACTGTTTCTCTTCAGTGTCTTTATATTGCAGCGATGCTCAGTGCTGCCCTCCTGTGGCAAATGTATAGCATAAAGGCTAAACCTTTTTTTTTTAAGTTCAAAAAAAGTTTTATTTATTTTATCCCCCTACCTGAACAGTTTCAGGAATCAGTACTACAGAGATAGGTTTCAAGAGCAAACTAGATGCATATCTCCTTAAGAGAGGCATATAAGGATATGGTGGACTATAAATTAATGCTACCAAAAATTATACAAAAATACCACTTATACTAGTGTTACACCCACATACACTTCTTTTTTTCATTTTCTTTTTTCTTTTTCTATTTTCTTTTAATTTTTTATCAACACTTTCAATAAACTTTTCTATTCACTCAGGAAAAAGCCTCAGAGTAGGAGCCCACGTTCAGTCCAATCATAGACTTTACTTCCAGCGTGGTTTTTTTTGCTCCGTGGTTCCAGTCATTGGCTAAAAAAACCTGAGACTCAATTTTATTGCTAAATAGTCTAAAATGTTTCTATATTGCTGAATTATCTAAAAAGTTTCTGTCATAAATATCTTAATCAATCTTAGCAAACGCTACTTCTTTTATATCAGTACTGGTTGTGGAAGCAACACTATTGTAGTTTGAAAAAACTAGCAACCAAGCACTTATCTTATTTCAGCGTTCATTTTGTATGTTGTTATGCTACCAGTTCATTGCCGCTGCCTGCCAACGTTTCGCGGATAACACACTTAATCCGCTGCTTCAGGGCTACTGGCAGAAGCATTCAAGCATTGTGCTCAACTGTACATATGTTCTCAGCTGCACAGGAGTTTTTCAAACCACGGAGCAAAAAAAACCACGCTGGAAGTAAAGTCTATGATTGGACTGAACGTGGGCTCCTACTCTGAGGCTTTTTCCTGAGTGAATAGAAAAGTTTATTGAAAGTGTTGATAAAAAATTAAACTTTTTTGAACTTAAAAAAAAAAAAAATAAAAGAAAATAGAAAAAGAAAAAAGAAAATGAAAAAAAGAAGTGTATGTGGGTGTAACACTAGTATAAGTGGTATTTTTGTATAATTTTTGGTAGCATACTTTTCAGAGCCACTTTGGGTGATAGTTTTTGAGTTAGTGGGACTATAAATTAAGCCAGGTGTACACCTGGCAGGGCCTCCGCGTGTGCGGATCGCCGGACTTGATGGACCGAAGGTCTGATCCGGAGAAGGCAGTTCTTATGTTCTTATGTTCTTATGTTCTTATGATACTCAGTGCTGCCCTCCTGTGGCAAATGTCTAGCATAACATCACTCCCGATAGATTAGGTTCATACTCTATCACTTTTTTGACTCGTGAGCTACTTTTAAAATGACCAAGTCAAAATGATCTACCAACAATAAAATTTAAAAAAAAAAACACAACGCACACTGTACGCATAGAATTGTTAATTATCATTCCTATTCTGGTTTTTTTTTTCAAAGATGTCAAAGCAGATGACTCTATGCACTGTCACCTCAGTAACAACCATACAAAAATAGACAAATACCCACCCCCTCCCTTTTTACTAAACCACAATAGCAGTTTTTAGCGCAAGTAGCTGCGCTGAATGCCCAGCGCTGCTCTCGACGCTCATAGGCTCCCTGCCCTAAAATCCACTATTGCGGTTTAGTAAAAGGGGACTCTACAGTGTCTTTATACTCATCATATTCAGAACATTTAAAAGGTATCTATTCAGTATGTGTCTTTATACGATATTGCAGAGACAAAGTATGCTTAAAATACATAACGCATTCAAAACATTTAAAGAATTTCTCTACATTGTCTGTCTACTTATGACATTTAGAGCATTTAAAATGTATCTCTTCAGTGTCTTTTTACCTGTCACATTTAGAACATTTAAAAGGTATCTCTTCAGTGTCTTTTTACCTGTCACATTTAGAACATTTAAAAAGTATCTCTTCAGTATGTGTCTTTATATAATATTGCTGAGACTAAGAATGCCTAAAATACATATCACATTCAGAACATTTAAAGGATTTCTCTACAGTGTATCTGTACTTATCACATTCAGAACATTTTTTTTAAGTTCAAAAAACTTTATTTATTCAGAACATTTAAAGGATTTTTCTACAGTGTATCTATACTTATCACATTTAGAACATTTAAACGGTATCTCTTCAGTGTCTCTATACTTATCACATTTATAACATTTAAAAGGTATCTCTTCAGTATTTCTATACTTATCACATTTATAACATTAAAAACGTATCTGTTCAGTGTCTTTATACTTATCACATTCAGAACATTGAAAAAGTATCTAATCAGTGTCTTTATTCTTATCACATTCAGAACATTTAAACGGTATCTCTTCAGTATGTGTGTTTATATGATATTGCAGAGACAAACATACTTAAAATACATATCACATTCAGAACATTTAAATTGTTTCTCTTCACTATGTATCTTTATACTTATCACATTCGGAACATTTAAAAGGTATCTGTTCAGTGTCTTTATACTTATCACATTCAGAACATTGAAATGGTATCTCTTCAGTGTCTTTATTCTTACCACATTCAGAACATTGAAATGGTATCTCTTCAGTATGTGTCTTTATATGATATTGCAGAGATAAAGCATGCCTAAAATACATATCACATTTAGAACATTTAATTTGTTTCTCTTCATTATGTGTCTTTATACTTATCACATTCAGAACATTGAAAAGGTATCTGTTCAGTGTTTTTATACTGATCACATTCAGAACATTGAAAAAGTATCTATTCAGTGTCTTTATTCTTATCACATTCAGAACATTTAAAAGTATCTGTTCAATGTCTTTATACTTATCACATTCAGAACATTTAAAAGGTATCTGTTCAGTCTTTTTATACTTATCACATTCAGAACATTGAAAAAGTATCTATTCAGTGTCTTTATACTTATCACATTCAGAACATTGAAACAGTATCTCTTCAGTATGTGTCTGTATATGATATTGCAGAGACAAAGCATGCGTACAATACATATCACATTCAGAATATTTGAAAGGTATTTTTTCAGTGTCTTTATACTTATCACATTCAGAACATTTAAAAGGTATCTGTTCAGTGTCGTTATTCTTATCACATTCAGAACATTGTGACCCTTGTGACCCTGGGCAAGTCACTCAGTCCTCCATAGCCCCAGGTATGTTAGCTAGATTGTGAGCCCACCGGGACAGAGAGGGAAAATGCTTGAGTACCTGGTTGTAAAACCACTTAGATAACCTTGATAGGCGGTATATAAAATCCTAATTAAACTTGAAACATTTAAAAGGTATCTCTTCAGTATGTGTCTTTATATGATATTGCAGAGACAAAGCATGCGTACAATACATATCACATTCAGAACATTTGAAAGGCATCTTTTCAGTGTCTTTATACTTATCACATTCAGAACATTGAAACGGTATCTCTCCAGTATGTGTTTTTATATATTGTAGACACAAAGCATGCCTAAAATACATATCACATTGAGAACATTTAATTTGTTTCTCTTCACTATGTGTCTTTATCTTATCACATTCAGAACATTTAAAAGGTATCTGTTTAGTATGTGTCCTTATGCTTATGACATTGAGTATCTTTATGCTTATTACATTTAGAACATTTAAAAGATTTCTCTTCAGTGTCTTTATACTTATCACATTGAGAACATTTAAAAGGTATCTGTTCAGTGTCTTTATATTTATCACATTCAGAACATTGAAACGGTATCTCTCCAGTATGTGTTTTTATATGTTATTGTAGACACAAAGCATGCCTAAAATACATATCACATTGAGAACATTTAATTTGTTTCTCTTCACTATGTGTCTTTATACTTATCACATTCAGAACATTGAAAAGGTATCTGTTCAGTATTTTTATACTTATCACATTCAGAACATTGAAAAAGTATCTGTTCAGTGTTTTTATACTTATCACATTCAGAATATTGAAAAAGTATCTATTCAGTGTCTTTATTCTTATCACATTCAGAACATTTAAAAGTATCTGTTCAATGTCTTTATACTTATCACATACAGAACATTTAAAAGGTATCTGTTCAGTCTTTTTATACTTATCACATTCAGAACATTGAAAAGTATCTGTTCAGTGTTTTTATACTTATCACATTCAGAACATTGAAAAAGTATCTATTCAGTGTCTTTATACTTATCACATTCAGAACATTGAAACAGTATCTCTTCAGTATGTGTCTGTATAAGATATTGCAGAGACAAAGCATGCGTACAATACATATCACATTCAGAACATTTGAAAGGTATCTTTTCAGTGTCTTTATACTTATCACATTCAGAACATTTAAAAGGTATCTGTTCAGTGTCTTTATACTTATCACATTCAGAACATTGAAACGGTATCTCTCCAGTATGTTTTTATATGATATTGTAGACACAAAGCATGCCTAAAATACATATCACATTGAGAACATTTAATTTGTTTCTCTTCACTATGTGTCTTTATACTTATCACATTCAGAACATTGAAAAGGTATCTGTTCAATGTTTTTATACTTATCACATTCAAAACATTGAAAAAGTATCTATTCAGTGTCTTTATACTTATCACATTCAGAACATTTAAAAGGTATCTTTTCAGTGTCTTTATACTTATCACATTTAGAACATTTAAAATGTATCTGCTCAGTGTCTTTAGACTTATCACATTCAGAACATTTAAAAGGTATCTTTTTAGTGTCTTTATACTTATCACATTTAGATCATTTAAAATGTATCTGTTCAGCATGTTATTTTTATACATATGACATTCAGAACATTAAAACTGTTTCTCTTTAGTGTCTTTATACTGCAGAGATGCTCAGTGCTGCCCTCCTGTGGCAAATGTATGGTATAAAGGCTGAACCTAGATTTTTCTGCTTGATGTCCACAGGTCAGCTGCAGCCAATGTCTTCCTCCTTGGCATCAGTACTGCAGAGATGCTCAGTGCTGCCCTCCTGTGGCAAATGTATAGCATAAAGGCTGGACCTTTTATCCCCCTACCTGAGCAGTACCAACATCACTCCCGATGGATAAGGTTCATACTCTATCACGCCCTCTTCCCCAACTATGGAACGCAAAGCAGTTTTTCTCAATAACCAACTGATGGTGAACAATTTAAAAGGGCAAATAAAGAGTGATTCATTCATTCACTTCTTTTTTTTTTTTTTTTTATAAATCTTTATTGATTTTTCAAACAACAGTGCAAAACACAAATATAAGATATATGAGGAGAGACTGGAAGCCTTGAATATGTATATCCTAGAGCAGAGATCTCAAAGTCCCTCCTTGAGGGCCGCAATCCAGGCAGGTTTTCAAGATTTCCCCAATGAATATGCATTGAAAGCAGTGCATGCACATAGATTGCATGCATATTCATTGGGGAAATCCTGAAAACCCGACTGGTTTGCGGCCCTTAAGGAGGGACTTTGAGACCCCTGCCCTAGAGGAAAGGAGGGACAGGGGAGATACGATTCAGACGTTGAAATATTTTATAGGGTATTAACGTAGAACAAAATCTTTTCCATATGACTCAATCCGTCCTCCTTTTTCTGGAGCCATAGGGTAACCCTAATAAAGTGTCCTAATCCCCTGAGTTTATATTGTACCCCCAAGTCTCTCTATTCTTTCCTTCCCTCACATGAAAACCTCCTTAGTATCCTGATCTCTATTCAGTTCCTAAACTCACTTCAAGTTTGTTTTCAGAGCTGTGCTGTCCAGTCAAACTCATTAGCTGGAGTCTCAGTCCCAGGTCCTGAACAGATGAAAGATTTGAAGTAGAGGAGCTGGAATTAAAGGTGAGGAAATGCATTTCCTGCTTCCTACCCTTTCAACAGAGCTGTAAAGTTACCCAGTTCCAGGAAGACTTGTTGGCAAGTCCTGGTTTTGAATTTATGTCCCAAGGCATTGTGGGACTTGTAGTCCCTGATGCTAAATCAGTACTGCAGGTCCCATAGGGTCAGAAATCCAGGCCAGGCCCAAAATTTCCCTCCTGGAAATGGATATCTTGGAAACTCTATTATAAGGAGCTTGGTTGGCCAGGGGTGTCAAACTGCAAACTGTACACTGACCAGACATTCGCTGGGATTGGAGGGAGAAGACTAGGAAGGGTTTACTGGCTGAGAAAAGGAAGGCAGGAGTTGGCAGAAAGGAGATGAAAGAAGAGAAGCTGGGTGATGGGGTCAGAGGATGGGAGCTGTGAGTTAGAGATAGAGGGAGCAAGAAAGGGGTAAAGAGATCTGAAAGAGATTATTGCTCAGGAGCGAGAATGTTGCTGTAAAGAGCTGGAAGTGTCTAGAAGTTTAGGAATAAAGAAGGCTCACGACTACTATTAATTATTTCTCGCTGCCCAGTCACAAAGAATAAGAAAACAGTGTCTGCTCAAAAGAGCTTAGAATTAGAATCTAAACAGGATGTCATGGATACAGTTAAGGGGAACGGTTGGAGGGCAGAGGAGTAGGGTTAAGGATTGAAAGCTATATGAAGGTGGGTTTTCAGTCTGCTTTTAAACAAGGGAAGGGGCTTGACGGACAATTCTATGAATAGGAATTCTATGTGCTTCGGAGCAGTTATTGCCTCTGCCGGCGCTAAATCCCATGCTACGAATTAGTAAAGGAGGGGGCTAGTTTTAGCTGAACCAAAGCCGAAAACTTAAGTTTAGTTGTCTGAATGTGAACCAGTGAGGTCCACTAAGGATTGTCAGAGCTTGTAATCTGCATTTCTAGAATATAATAGACTTAAACGTCTGCTAAAATTCTATATCAAAAGCATTTATTTGGAGCAATCTATTTACCATACAAACTATTGTGCAAGATATAAGTATATTACTAGCAATTGTATCCCCCCCCCCAAAAAAAAAAAGGATGTGTGTCAGGAGTAGCGCAGAACATTCAGCGTGGCTTCCTGTGCTAATCGCAGTTTAGTAAAAGAGAGGGAACATTTCCAAAACAGAAACATCACCATCATTATTTAAGTTGCCTCAGGCTTTTCTAGATCATCTTGAAGTATCTAAAATTACATTCCATATTGAAGATGATCTGGTTCCCATTTGCTAGACTCCATGAGCTCCTGCGATCTCCGTGGCGATGGCCTAGCTTGTGCTACTCCTATGCTAAACCTATGTCTCCTCCTTGTATTAGCCGAGCTCTTGATTTCAATCATTTGCTGATTTCCCTCCTAACTCATTCAAGACACCCAACTCACCTCTCATTGCTTTCATAGTTGACTCTTTCATACAGGCCTTGTACTTTCTTAAGGTGGCTTTGCTAGGTGGCCCTCAGAGAAAATGCAAAATGACTTCCAAAGATCTTTATTATCCATCTAACAAAAACCCCACCTCATGCCCAAAACAGAGTGGTTTTTAAATACAGATCCAGATGGATTCCATTGTGATTGTTGGTCTTCAAGCCACTTGGCTAGAGTCTCATGTTTGCATTTGCATTATTACACTATTATATATACAGTAAAACCTTGGATTGCAATAACTTGGTATACAAGTGTTTTGCAAGACAAGCAAAACATTTAATTTAATTTTAACTTGATAAACATGCAAGGTCTTGCAATACAAGTACATACAGTATACACACGTCACATCATCACAACTGAGCCGCTGGTTCTTCTCTCTCTGACGCTGCAGGAGTGTAGTGACTGTTCTAAATGGGCGAGGTGTTGCAATAGTATTTTGTATTAAAGTTTTTGGGTTGTGGAACGAATCGTCTGAGTTTCCATTATTTCCTATGGGGAAATTCACTTTGATATACAAGCATGCTTCTGGAACAAATATGCTCGCAAACCAAGGTTTTACTGCACTAGGTACAGAATATGGGTGTAAGCGAGGTGTATACATGCATGTTCACCCTTATGCTCGTGCCCAGTTCTGAAAAATGAGAATACAAAATTTTTCCAGGCTTCTCCTTTAAGTATGATCAAGGAAAATTCCATAAATCTGAACCAGTTATTAAAATTTTGGAAATCCAATTCATATTTATACTCTTGTTAGAAAATGTTATTTTCTTTAATGGAAGCTTTGAACCATTAGACCTTTCCTCCTTTAGGCTAATGGTACAATCACTTATTCTAAGCACTTTAGATTACTGTAATATCCTTTATTTGTCAGTCTATAAGAGTAACATCAAGAGGTTGCAAGTTATTCCAAATACCGCTGTTCGTTTGATATTCAGTCTGAATAAATTCGACCATGTGAGAAAATATTACCAAAAATTACACTGGCTGCCAATTGAGGTGAGAATATTGTTTAAGTTTGGTTGTATATGTTTTAAGTCATTACATGGTCTTTTACCTAGTTATTTTCTTGACCACTTTGAATTTGTTAATAGAAAATAGAAAATAGAAAACGATACAGTTTAGGGGGTAAAGAACTTATGTGCACGACAGAAGAGGGGGACTTGGATGTGATTGTATGTGATAATCTTAAGGTGGCCAAACAGGTTGAAAAGGTGACAGCGAAAGCTAGAAGGATGCTAGGTTGCATAGGGAGAGGTATGACCAATAGGAAAAAGGAGGTATTGATGCCACTGTATAAGACTCTGGTGAGATCTCATTTAGAATATTGTGTACAATTCTGGAGGCTGCACCTTCAAAAAGATATAAAAAAGATGGAGTCGGTCCAGAGGAAGGCTACTAAAATGGTGTGTGGTCTTCGTGATAACGCGTATGGAGACAGACAATCTGTATACTTTGGAGGAAAGGCGGGAGAGGAAAGATAGAATAGAAACGTTTAAATACCTACCTAATATAAATGTGCATGAGTCAAGTCGCGTTCATTTGAAAGGAAACTCTGCAGGATGAAGTTAAGAGTTGATAGTCTCTGGACTAATCTGAGAAAATACTTTTTTCCGGGTGTTGAACAGATGTGTTGAACAGTCTCCCGGAAGAAGTGGTGAAAACAGAGCCTGTGTCTGAATTCAAGAGGGCCTGGGATAGGCAAGTGGGATCTCTGAGAGAGAGAAAGCGATAATGATTACTGTGGATGGGCAGACTAGATGGGCCATTTGGCCTTTATCTGGCGTCATGTTTCTATGCTAATTATCCTGGAACCATAACCCTCAGAATTGTGTGATTCTGGTCATGTTATGTCAGGCATCAATGATAAGTCATATACTGGTTTGTCTAATACAACTAACTTAAAGGACAAGCTAGTATTGAATGCATCTACCCTTGGGGGTGCATCTATCATATGTATGGACCTTCAGGCAGCAATTGGGTATATATCACCAGTTGCTTAATGCTTCATTGGTCCAACCTTTATTAATTCAATGAATCACTCTCCTATTTATCTAAGTGCCTTTTTTTTAGTAATGTATTTTTTATATATATATAAAACCTATCATTTTTTCAATAACAGACCATCACTTAGCTTATAGTGAACCTGTGGTCTGTTATTGAAAAAATGATAGGTTTTATATATATATATAAAAAATACATTACTAAAAAAAAGGCACTTAGATAAATAGGAGAGTGATTCATTGAATTAATAAAGGAAGTGACCTTCAAGATCCTGAGGGGCATCGAAAAGGTTGACAAGGACAGATTTTTCAATTTGAAAGAAACCACAAGAACAAGGGGACACTCGATGAAATTGAAGGGGGACAGGTTTAGAACAAACGCAAGGAAATTTTTTTTCACACAGAGGGTGGTGGACACATGGAACACCCTTCCGGAAGCCGTGATAGGAAATAGCACAGTACAGGGTTTCAAGGAAGACCTGGATAGGTTCCTGGAGGACAAAGGGATTGAGGGGTACAGATAAGAGCAGTGGAAGGTTTAGAGATAAGTGTAGAGGTAGGTATAAAATTAGTCAGGGACTGCTGCTCAGGCAATATGCCTGATGGGCCGCCGCGTGAGCGGACCGCTGGGCAGGATGGACCTATGGTCTGCCCCGGCGGAGGCGACTACTTATGTTCTTATGGTGATATATACCCAATTGCTGCCTGAAGATCCATACATATGATAGATGCACCCCCAAGGGTAGATGCATTCAATACTAGTTAGTTGTATTAGACAAACCAGTATATGACTTGTCAGACTGAACAACAGTGGCTTATTGATTACTAGGCATCAATGATATACATCTTGGTTTGTTCAGTTCAATATTATTATTATTACACCAGTTCATTCATCTGCCACTCTTGGGAATGGCGGTGGATATGAGATGATGCATTTATACTCCCCTTTTCCACCCCAAATATTCTGTAACGTGCTTCTTCTCAGGAGGCACCAGCCCAAGGTCCTGTGCCTGGATAAGCTCCCTGCTTAATAATTAGCATTGCAAACAGAAACGGGTCAGGTGTAGTGGAAATACACAGCAAACGCCTCAGCGGGACAGGCTTAGCCTATCAGAGTTCCCAATATCGATTCATCTTTTATTTTTGAAATCCATTTAATCAAGGAAATACCCTCTCTAAAAATATGTAACAGCAAGATGTTCTTCTGAGGAACTGTACTCTTCTTCAAACTCCAGGAGTGTTGGGTGCACATTCCCATCCCTTCTGCTTAGGCTCCCACTGCTCTGAAGACCTGGTGCCACTGCTGTCTATGCCAGGGAAGCTTTTAGCCTCATTAGCTAAGAGACAGTGATGTCCTGTATGACCCATTTCAAAAGCGGTGGAAACACAGGAATATTCGAAGTCTCCATCCCTCTCTGGATTAGTTAACGAATGGATCCAGTCCACCTTTTATCCCCACTGAACGCCAGGCTGATTGTCTTAGGAAAAAGCAGTGGACAAATTTTTGGAAGTCTCTGCGAGGGGCATGGCTTGCTGACAGCCAAGATGGTTGGTTGATTCCACTGCTCCTCCTCCATCTGCACCTTTGAGCTGTATTATTAGAGTACAAGGCAAAATTTTTCCTCTGAACAGGTACAATTTCATTTATGAATATAACTGCTACAAGGATGGCCACAGGAAAGCAATCCAAAATTGAATCATCAATCGTGGCAGGGGGAAACGTTAAATGCCTTAAACCGGATTCACCAACCCCCTCTAAGGTGCCACTGTCTAAAGATCCATCTGAATTTGAACAGATGATGGCAGAATTTATTTTTTTTTTAAAGTTCTTTATTCATTTTAAATTTCTTACATCAAGTGATAAATATATAATACATATAATTTTCAATATACACTTGAATATCCATCAATATATATTTTTTTAATACAAACATATATAAAAACCCCTTTTGCAATAAATTATAAATCATCTGTTATTATAATATTGTACCCACCCTAACCCCTATTATATGATCTATCATTGTGCTATGATATCTGATGATGGCAGAATTTAAATTTAAATTTAAATGCCTTAAAAGTCTGCTTAATGAAAATAATACTGAACTTAAGCTTGTGAAAGAGGAGGTTCATACCCTGTCACATCGGTTAAAAGTATGTAAGCAAAAGACTAATGGGATAGAACAAAGAGTTACAGTTATGGAGAACTTTTTGAGCAGGGTTCAAACTGATTGCAAGGATCTGACCCGTATTTCTAGGGAGCTTGAGGATACGAATAACAGGAGCCATAGATCTAATTTAAGGATTTGGGGGCTCCCAGAGGATTTGGAGGGAACAAATCCTATTTCCTTTTTGGAAGATTTTCTACCGAAGATACTATTTTTGAAGCTGCATTTCCCCCTAGAGGTAGAGAGAGCTCAAAGAATCCAAGGCCTTTAATATGTAAATTACATGCTTTGGAAGTCTTAAATACGGTCAAGAAGTCACAATTATTGAAATATCAGGGTCACTCGATTCATTTAGTACCTGATTTTGCCAAGGTTACCGCTCAGCGAAGAAAGCAGTTTTTGATGATGAGACCACGTTTGTGACAGTTGGGAGCCCGATAAGGGCTTTTCTATCCAGCAGTTATGAAAGTTACTCTCAACGGCAATACCATTCATTATGAGGAGCCGGCTAAGCTAGATGAATTTCTGAGTGAACACTTGGACTCAATGACTTAAATATGCAGGAGTGACTACATACCAAATTATTTCATTTATATATTTATTTTATAAGTGGTGAAAGTGCTTCGGTTAAAGTTGGGGTTGTTGGTTTTTTTACCAGCTGACAGTGGAGAAGGAGCTCATTTTATTTTGGCCGGGACATGAGTGTGTCCTATATCCTATCAGCTGAAGAGATGCCTTGAGGATTTCTACATTCCCTGTTCCGTTGCCTCGTCATTTTTGAATTTGGGATCAGATCTATCTGTCAGACCTATGTTACACCCTCACGGGACAAAGATTCCAGCCTAGCGATGCTGCTCACCACCATTGTGAATTAGATTTGCTGAAAGAAGCACAGAAGGAAGCATAGCACACCGCCCAAATCTTTGACTGGGTGGCCTACATTGAAGGCTCTGGCAGGGGAGCTCCTCTGATGATTGCAGTCATTGTGGTACGTACGGTAACTCAGCTGTGGTAGAGACCCCTCCTATGGTGAATTATATCAAGAGCCAAAAAAATCCTCGGTACTGTATATGAGGGGGGAAACTCCCGGGTATTGTATACTCTGAGCATTGGTTTCCGGACAGTCGGGGAAATCATTGGCATTGCTTTGGGGAATGGTCAGGACCAGCTTGCCTGTGTGTTACATTTGTCAAATGACCCTAGCCAGGCTATATTGTCGAACAGATGGCCAATTGCCCTACACTGTTAAAGAATTAAATGCCTCCTTTTCTGGGTTCTTCTTATAAGTTGAGGGAGAGGCATGTAACAAGCTGCTATGGAGGGCCTGCTTCACTGGAGATTTCTGCTTTTTACTCTAAGAGACGCTTTGCTCTCTGCCGGTTGAAATCACCGTTTTGGCAAGGGCATAATGTGGTTCCTGGGAGTTGTTGATTATTGAAGGGGTAAGATATAATATAGTGACTGCAAGATTTGATAGCGATTAAATGTAAGGAGAGATGGGCTCTTTGCCACGGTGGAGAGGTTCTGTATTGTCAGTGGTGAGGCCACATAGAGATATCGAACAGATAACTTATGCTATGGCTTCGGTAGAGGCACTTTCAAATAATATATACTGACAGGAGTGAAATAAATTATATTTAGTATATGAGGTTTTAGAAAATAAATTATAGGTCTTATTAACTAACTTGGTCTTTCGATATATTAAAGGGAAACGACCCGCGAAGGAAGCAGTGAGACCGTTGGATGACCAAGGAATAAAGGAGGACAATGCAATCGCTGACAGACTGAACACATTTTTTGCGTCTGTATTTACCGAATAGGATATACACAGCATACCGGAACCCATCAAGCTATATGCTGGAAGTGAAAACGGGAAACTGACAGGGTTAACGGTTAGTCTAGAAGAAGTATGCAGGCAGATTGATAGGCTTAAGAGCGATAAACCCCTGGGACCAGATGGCATCCATCCGAGGGTCATCAAGGAACTGAAAGGGACCATAGCTGAACTACTTCAACTAATAGCCAATCTGTCGATCGAATCAGGAAAGATTACAGAGGACTAGAAGGTGGCGAATGTTACGCCGATCTTCAAAACAGGTTTGAGGGGAGACCTGGGAAACTGCAGACCTTGGTACCAGGAAAGACAGTAGAGGTGCTGATAAAGGACCGCGTCATTGATCACCTTGACGGACACGGACTGATGAGGCCCAGCCAGCACGATTTCAGCAAAGGCAGATCTTGTTTGATGAACTTGCTGCACTTCTTTGAGAGAGTAAACAGGCAGATAGACAAGGGTGACCCGGTCAACATTGTATATCTGGATTTTCAGAAGGCATTTGACAAAGTTCCGCATGAACGACTACTTCTGAAAATTGTGAGCTATGGAATCGAGGGTGAAATACTCATGTGGATTAAAAACTGGCTGGAGCATAGGAAACAGAGAGTGGGGGTAAATGGACAATACTTGGACTGGAAGAGCGTCACCAGTGGGGTGCAGCAAAGCTCGATGCTTGGACCCGTGCTCCTCAACATCTTTATAAATGATCTGGACATAGGTACGACGAGCGAGGTGATTAAATTTGCAGATGATACGAAGTTATTCAGAGTTGCGAAGATCTGCAACGTGACATAATCAGGCTCGAGAAATGGGCATCGACATGGCAGATGAGGTTTAACGTGGATAAGTGTAAAGTGATGCATGTCGGTAACAAAAATCTCATGCACGAATACAGGATGTCCGGGGCGGTACTTGGAGAGACCTCCCAGGAAAGGGGCTTGGGAGTTCTGATTGACAAGTCGATGAAGCCATCCATGCAATGTGTAGCGGTGGCAAAAAAGGCAAACAGAATGCTAGGAATGATAAAGAAGGGGATCACGAACAGATCGAAGAAGGTTATCATGCCGCTGTACCGGGCCATGGTGCGCCCTCACCTGGAATACTGTGTACAGCACTGGTCGCCATACATGAAGAAGCCCTAATGAATATGCATGAGAGAGATTTGCATATGATGGAAGTGATAGGCATGCAAATTTGCTTCATGCATATTCATTAGGGCTAGCCTGAAAACCCAATTGGCCTGGTGTTCCTCCAGGACAGGGTTGGGAACCACTGACTTAGAGTTGTGTGTGGGTGTGGTGTAGCGAGTGGTGTCAAATAAATTTGTGATCAGGTTGAATAGCTCTTTTGTATTGATTCCTTGTGAACCATTACAAGATGAGTTGATTTTAATTGAGTAGAATGCTTTACGTTTGTCTTTTATCATTTGTTTGTAGATTTTTATGTTAGCTCTCCATTTGTTACGGTCTGTTAGTTCTCCTGTTTTTTTCCAAGTTCTTTCTAGTCGTCTAGGTAGTTGTTTCAGTTTTAGAAGTTCGGTGTCAAACCATTTGTTATATTTATTTGCATTGCTTTTGCTATTGCGTATAGGGGCGATTTTATCTAAAATGGATGTGCTGGTTGTCATCCAGTGATCCCAGAAATCGATTTCTTCTTCTATTTCAGATTGCAATTATTATTGTGACCAGAAATCTATTGGATTAATATAGCCTCTGGTGTGATGTTCTCTTTTTATTATTGGGCGTGTTTTAGATTTAGAATAAGACCAGATTAGCTTGAAATAATAAGTAAAATGATCAGACCAGATATCATAACACCAGGTGCCTTTACGTATAGAGATGGCAGGGTTTGGGATGTCCTTTGTGGACATGGCTACCATATCTAACTGATGGCCTTTTTCATGTGTTTGTGTGGGTAGAGGGAGGTTGTAATTGAGTAGAGATAGAAAGTTTTTAAACTCTTTCGCGTTTGTATTGTCCTCTTCATCTAGGTGTAAGTTTATGTCTCCTGCGATGATATTGTAAGAAGAACTGAGTGAATTGTTTAGGACAAATGCACAGAAGTCTTCTTTGGCTTTTGGCCAGCTTTTTGGTGGGACATAGAATAATATGCATGATAGGGATTCTTCTAGATGACGGTTGCTAATTTTACAGGCTAGAATTTCTAGTTGGTTGCTCATTTTGGAATCTAATAGTTCGAACTCAAATCCATCTTTAAGAATCCTCCTTTTTTTTCCACGCGGCTTAGCGTAAGGATTTTAAAATTGTCTGGTAGGAGGTCAGTTATTATTGGATCATCTTCTGATAGTAACCATGTTTCAGTTAGTAAAAGGCAGGCTATTTGCTTGTTAATGATCCAATCATTAATTAGGAAAGCTTTATTCCTGACAGATCTAGTATTAAGGTATGCACAGGGGACAGATGTGTGTGTGATAGGTTTGGTAGCGGTATTGGTTTTGATGGGTTTTACTTGCCTTATTCTTTTTTTAAGGGTTCGTTGGTGTCTTCTTTTATTTGAGATAGCAGTAATGTGATTTGTTATGTTTTCTTGTGGAATAGAGATGTGTAAAAGTGAGAGATCCGGGTAGTTGATTGATTGTGATTGTGGGTGGAGGGAGTTAACATCTTTGATGTTGCCAATTAGCAGACAGATCAGGAAAATCAGGAGGAGATTCATGTTTGCGGGGTATGGTATTTCTTCCAAGCACAGAAGTGTAATGGTTTCCCTGTAAATTTTTCAGTTAATTGTTTGTATGGTTGTTGACTGGATTGGTGTAGGTTTTGAAGGTGGTCCAAAGGGATACAGATCTTAAGCAGTTCTACGACAAGTCTCTAGTAATTACACATGCAGCTATCAGTTACTCATGCATTTAACAGCTATTTGTGTCTCTGATAATAACATATGCCTCAAAAATTCCTAAGTAGTCCTAAGTCAAGACTTCACCAATTACACATACATCTAGCGGTTAAATTTTCATCTAGCAATTGTATGACTCTGATGGTAACATATGCCTAGCAGTTACATATGCAGGCAGGCAGTTCTTAATCGCAGGATCGGGTCGATGGACTCTCTGTAGTGGCGATGGCTGATCCCGCTGCTTGGAAATAAAAAGCAGGTAGTTATTGGGCGGAGCACAGATACTCGGCAGGATCGGGTCAATAGTCTCCCGATAGTGGTGGCTGATCCCTTTGCTTGTTTTTAAAAGAAAGCAGGCAGTTGATTCTCCCCAGCGGACTACGGGGTGGGGAGGGGGGGGCGGAGCTCAGACACCCGGCAGGATCTGATGCGCGCATGCTCAAGGCCCAGCACAGGAAGCAGATTTTCAGGCACAGGACATGCTGATGCCGGCGATGCCGATGCAGAGGCTACACTGGAAGTAAGAAGAGGGTTCGGGTGGGTTGGGGGATCTCAGGTGGCAGCGGGGGGGTGCCGGTGGCAGCGGGGGGGGGGGGGGCATGATGGCGGCGGGGGGGTGCCGGATCGCGGGGGGAGGGTGCCCTTTCGCGGGGTGGGGGGCCTTCGGGGGGAGCAATGCCGGTTCTCGTGGGGGGGGGGGGGGGAAGGTTTGGGGTGGAAATATATCAAAGCAAGTTTCCCTTACTTCCTATGGGGAAACTTGCTTTGATATACGAGCATTTTGGATTACGAGCATGCTCCTGGAACGGATTATGCTCGTAATCCAAGGTACCACTGTAATTTGTTTCCCTTCAATTACTGTCATTTAATATTTTAATATTTTGTACATCGCTTAGAATTTGGAATAAGCGATTAATCAAATACTTAATAAACTTGGAAACTTGGAAGGGCGGATCACCTGAGGGCCAGGGGGGCCACATTGCTCAGGTGGGAGAGGGGCGGCTTGAGACATCATAGTGCTGGGGAGAGATCTGCCCACCCATCTTGGGTCCAGGCCCACTCCAAATTGGGTGGCTGGCTGTGCCCCTGGAATTGGTGATTTGTAGGTGAGGGCATGCAAATGAGCCCCAAGTGCACCATGGCAATATTCGACTAAGAGTCACTTGTTGGAGAGGAATGTCTGTAGCAGCCACATGGTTTTCTTCCAGCCCCAAAAAGATAAGAAGCCGCGTTCTCATTGGCGAGCGCGGATGCGGTGACGTCATCGGTTGCTAAGGGAGAAGGGGATGCTCGAGAGGAACCAGCACTTGACAGCGCGGGGAAAAGCAGAGAGAGCCGTGATTGGAGGGCAGAAGCCGGGAAAACAGGTCGCAGTGGACAGCTGCCTTCGGGCGGAGCGCCTTCTGATTGGCCCCGGCCGTGAAACGAATGGAATCATTTCCTCTTTCTCTTTAGTGATTGGATAACGTCCTCCTGGGTGCTGATTGGTAGAAAGTGTTAAAGGGCGGGGGGGGGGGGGAGCGAGATGAGTACTGTATAAAGGAGCCGGGGCGGGGTCAGATTGTTCAGAGCTGCGGCGGGAGGTGGCGGTTGTGGGTCGGGTTGGGTTTCGTTCTAGCAATTAATTAATTCCGTAGTTCATCCTAGCTAAGCGTTAACTAATCACAATAGGAGAAGGAAATGATCAACTTGTGTAAATGAATAAACACAGGCTAGAGAGGTGGTGTTCTAGGGCAGATCCCAGGGTAGAGAAGCTGAGGTCCCTGTCCTTTGATGACATGTCACAGACTGAGCTCCTCTCAGCTTCCCATCTGCTGCCCTCAGTGAGGCTCATCCTGGCTTAAAAGCCTTTAAGAGAACTGAAGGGAGGCTGACAGATTTTGGCCTCCAAAGAGGCTCCTCAGAAGTTCAAAGGGAGAGGAGAGGGAGCACTGTCTTCTGTTCCTCCATCTCCATCAGCCTCCTATGAATTAATTTGTGGCCGATGGTCTAACTTTTTTTTTTTTTTAAATGCCTCATCTTCTGAGGATAGATTTCAGCCTCTGACTAAGTGGTCTGGAAGTGAAGGACTTTGGCCGCCATCGCGCTTTCCCTCTGCCAAAGAAGCTGGTGGGACAAAGGAGGGGGCAAGGGAGCTGCCCCCTCGCTTTCTTTTCTGGCTAGGAAGATTTCAGCCTCAAAGCAATCGACTTTACCACAGGAAGAGGAAGGGTCTTACCTCCTTCCTCTCCTGTTGGTCCTCTTTGTCCTGGTCCTCTTGTTTTTGCTCCTCTTTTGTCTCAAGCGCCGTCTTAGCCGCGTCTTCCGCCTCCTCCTTCGGCTCCAGCGCCTGCATATCCTCTCAGCTGCCTTGCACCGGTTCCAGTTGATTCAGTCGCTCCTCCGGCTTGTCTTTTTCCGCCGCCTGCAACGACTCCAGCACCGCCGCCGCCACGTGCAACACTTCATCCTTCAACTGTTACTTGGCCTCCACCTGTGGCACCTCGGCACATTTCTCCTCGTCTTCCTTTTCTTTTTGCTTCTGCTGCCTTCGCTGATTATTTATTTTCTGATCAAAGGCTGGAAAACGGAAGAAGTGTCTTATGATTATGTTGTTGAATAAAATATATATGGAACAAATTTGCTTTTATGGGAAGTAGGGTACAAAAATAATATTTTTTAGGAAGAAAATTAAGCGTCGTGATGTTTCAGTCTGGCCAAACATCTAAAGAGATGTAAGTTTGTTTTACTATGGTCATGACTTATTTGGGAATAGTTTGAGTTTAGCTTTGATATTTCTGAATTTTTGCTTTTATAGTTTGGTTAAAAAGTAATTTGATGGGATAAGTAATAAAAGCAATGACTAGATCTTCCAGTCTCTCCCCAGGCAGATGGATAGGCTCTGGCCTTCCTGATTAAAGTAATTGTTTGATTAAAGCAAGTCTCAGTTCCTTGGGTAGAAAGGTTGGGAGAGAAGTCGATCTCCAGAGGAAAAGAGGGAGAGAATTATAGGAGAAGGCTGTGGGTTTCAACACAGTATCAGATAAAGGAAATGTTTTATTATCCCAATGTGCTTCAGCGACACACCGGACGCTTTGCCACTATCTGGTAAATAAATGAAACTGAATGCTCTGCAGTTGCTAGTAGTGATGGGCATCATTCTAGTGGAAGGATTAATTAAACAGTTTGTACAATGACTTGCCAATACCAGCAGGGAGGAGAAGGCATTGGTTAGGGGCGGGTTGATGAGAGAATGGCACGGGGACAAATTTTTCCCCATCTCTGCAGGAACTCACGAGTCCCCACGAGTTTTATTGCCTTCCCCGCCCCATTCCTCTACACTCAGGCTTAACCACACAAGCCTCGAACACTTATGATTTTAAAGTGTTTGAGGCTTGTGCAGATGAGGACGGAGCTTGCAGGAATGGGGCAGGGACAGGAAAAGAATTTGCCAGGATGGGAAAATGAGTTCCCGTGGGGATAGGGAAATATTTGGCCCTGTGTCATTCTCTAGGACTTACCCTTTCATTGAGTGTGTTTTTTAAATATTATCCTATTTTCAGCTCCTACTGACTTATGCAAATAAGGCCCTACAGTAAGTCTTTGTACATTGCTTTGTATCCTTCAACATGCAAATGGCAGTGGTGGGATAGGGTGTCCTGTGATGTTGATGACTCAGACTAGGGAGTATGTCCAGTGGATGAAATCAGCACAAGGACATTTCAGTATAGGAAGGATTAAACATGTTAGTGCAGATTTGTGAAGGGTGGGTGTTGGTGCGTGAGTAGACTCCATCCATGTGAACCAGTACATGAAGGGAGTTAAGTCTTACAAAAGTTTTTCCTCCATCCTTTTGTTTTCTTTTTTTTTTCTCTCAGGCTAGCAGCAACTCGAGGTACAAAGATTGTGAAGAGGGAATACCTGAAGGTGAACGTTGTAGAAACCTGGTATGTAATGGAGGAGGGATTCTTTGTTTTACATTGGGTCTCATGGAGATATTCTACATATTCTCAGAAGCTTCTAGAAATGTACAGTCCATGCATTTTAACCGTTTTTTTTCTCTTTCCTCTTTCTCTCTCTCTCTGTCCTTTGCATCCCTCTGTTTCTTTCCTTCCTCTTTGCTTTTCCATCCTGTTTGGTATTTTTCTACTCCTCTCTCCATCTTGCCCCTTATTGCTCTCTTTTCTTTTGCATCCTCGCCCTCTTCCCGCATGGTAGTGAGCAGATCATTGAGTATGTACTGGTACGAGTTGTGCCTCCTTACCCTGGAGGCCCCCGCCCCCGTTTCTCCCTCTACTTATCAGCACAACTTGGATATGGAGTCATCTGTGTCTACCACAAGCAATGTGACTATCTCATTGGTGAGTATCTTATAAAGGGTTTTACATTAGTTTTTGTTGTTTCAAGGGGTCTCTCTTCTCAGTATGCTAAAAATGGTTTTGTCTGGGTCTCGTCACTACATCTGTCTGGTTGGCAGTGCTGTATAGTCAATATCCTATTGGTATCTGTCTCTCTGATATCTTTATCTGTCTGTGTCAGTATTGTATCAACAGAAGTAATCAAACCCCTTTCTGACTATCCCATTAGCACCTGTTCAGTCAAAGCCTTTACCCTCTTTTCCCATATAGAGCCATGGAGGGACTTATTTAGAACTGAAAGTACCCATTTAACCTGATTAAAGGGGATGTCTGAAAATTGTCCACCCTTAACTCGGTAACTTAGAAATGACAGCAGATGGTCCATTCTAGACCAAGCTTGCCCAACTTCTAGCCTTCAAGCCAGAACCTGGCCTACCAAGTATCTTTTACCTGGTCCAAAGAAGCTTGGCAATTCTTGTGGTGAAACAGATGCTTCAGCTGTAGAAGAAACAACGGGATATCTGCTTCCCTGCTGCGACTCAGCTATCTGCAAGCTTGAGTCACACACGGCAGCTGATGTTTGAGTTGGTCTCACCTATACCAATGACCACACACCAGTAGCAGTTGCACCACTTCCAGAATCAGATCCTAAGGGCCAAATTCTTCAAACAATGACCCGAAGTTAGGCAGCGATAGATTTCCTACTGCGTACATAGGGATGCCTAAGGCTGCCATGGATGTGGTTTGCACCGGAATAGTCCTTGGGTGTCCCTATCTACCTCCGTAGGCACGAGACTGGCGCCTTAAATGTAGGCTTTTAAAATGGCCTACATTTAAGGCACTTATTTTTTTAAAAGATGTGATTCTGGATGCAGCATCTGCTGGTGATTGACATACAGCAGGCAATGCTTCCAGAGTTATAGAATTACAACCAAGGGTCGTTGCATGTGTAACTGCAAATTAGGACAGCACCAGTTAATTCCAATTATACGAGAGTTTATCATTGGTAGTTAGGGTCAAATAGTGCCTAATTTAACAAATAAGTTATGCACGTAACTAAATTCTGTCGGAAGATACATTGGCTCCCAGTTGAGACAAGAATATTATTCAAGGAAGAATATAGAGATCGGGAAGAGAAAATCAAGATGGCGTCGGAAGCGGACGCCTGAGAGGGGAACTCCGTTACCTTGTTTGGTCGACACTGCCTGATAGTCTTCCCCGGTCGGGAGACATGGGGAAGAGAAAGGGAGCCCTCCATTATAACCCTCCAGCGACGGTAGCCCAGCAGCGTTTGGTCCAGACAACAATTGCAGAGGCTTTCTCCCGCTCAGACGACTCAGGGGAAAGCCCGATTTTCTCGGGTGAACCCGTGCTAACAGGAAGGGCGTCATTGAGCCCGGAGCAGCGGACAACACCACCCCAACCCGGAAGCACGCTGGTGGAAGGAGAGCTGGGGCAGATGAGTTCCAGAGTTGAATCCTCTGATCCCGGCTTAGGAGGGAGCCCAGCACTTGCCTCGTCAGGAGAAGGAGTGCAAGGAGGGTCCAACTTATAATTTGGGGTGTTGGAAAAGCCCGCAAAGATAGACTTGGAGGCGCTATGGCAAGCCATATCAGTTATGGATGCTAATCTAAAGCTATCTTTTTCTACATTATCGACTGACTATGGGACTATCTTTTCCAAAGTGGAACAACAGGGACTGACTATATCTCAAATAAAAGAAAAAGTAGAGAAGCAGGAGACAAAACTCTCTGAAATGAAACAGAGAGAGTTTGAATTGGTAAAGGAAAGATCTTACATTTCTAGGAAAATGTAGAGTTTTGAAAATCAACTGAGAAAAAAATAACCTGAGACTTTTAAATTTTCCTAAATCCCCTGTGATCTCTCCTATAGAGATGGTTAGGAAATACCTCAAAGAAATATTATGTATTCCACCAGAAAATTTACCTCCTATTATCAGAGTTAATTACCTTCAGATGAAAAATCCTGTAGGAGTTTCTACTCCGAATGAGAATCAAGGAGATAAAGGGGTGGAGATGGACTTAACAACTTTTTGGGAGAGCTCGCTAGAGGTTATAACAGAATGGAAAACCTTGTTAGTTACCTTTGGAAAGTGATAGGGAATATATACTACGATTGTATTTCCGCCATTTAAATGATCAGTTTTTGGGTTCTAAAATTTGTATATTTCCAGACATGTCTCAAAAGTTCCAGAGGCGGAGAAAGGAATTCTTGGCATTGAGGCCAAGAATCCTGGCCTTGGGAGGAATATATTTATTAAAATTCCCGGTAAAATGTTTTGTTACTTATCAAACTAAGAATTTCCTTTTTTTTTTTTTTGAACCCAAACAGCTGATAGAATTTATTGAATCAAAGGAGAGAGGAGTACCGGTAACAAATGTGTAACTTGCTTTACCGGCTTTAGGTAATGAAGAGTATTACCACTTCCTTATAATGTAAACTGATTTTCATTAACCTGTTGATTTTCTTTTATATTAATATTGTGGACTAAATAATCAAATACTATTGTTTCCTTATTATGATTTTGTTTCTAATGTGAACTATTTGATCTTATTTCAAGTTTTATTATGCTTGATTGTAAAACTAAGAACTTATAAATAAATAAAAAAAGATTATTATTCAAGTTAGGTTGTACCTGTTACAAGACATTGTTTGGCCTTATACCTGGTTATATTATTGATCTCTTAAAATTTACTGACAGAAAATATTTTTCCTGACATTTTAGATTATTTACATTTCCTACTGTAAAATGTGGCATATACAAAAGTTTTTTTCAATTTTAACTTGTTCAAGCTGGATCTTGGGATAAACCCTTTTCTGGCCTGATAAACTCCCAACTCCTATCTTTCCTTTAAAAAAATGCTAACGACCTACTTATTTGACAGATTCTTCTGAATGTGACACTGTGCTTGTACAGACTCTTGCCTGTTGTTAACCCCGTTGAACTGAGAGGTTACTGCGGTATATAAGTGAATTTGTTATGTTATTCTATAAACCTCCCTCGCAAATTTGCACACTAACCCCCGGATCCTAAAAATGGCACACAAATTTCTGCCCAGTAAACTGCACTAATCCGAGATGTGCATGCAATGAAATTGACTAATGAGCCATTTAGCGCCAATAATTGGTTGCTAACCATCAATTCTACCAATAAGAGCCAACCTCATCAGTGATGTCACAATGGAAGAAAAATGGAATTGCGAGACTAAAACATGATATGTATCGATATGTGGAGAGCGATGAAGAAAAAGCAAACATGTTAAACAAATATTTCTGTGTTCACGGAAGAAGGTTCTGGAGAAGGACTGAGATTGTCTGACAAAGTTGCACATGAGAATGGAGTAGATACTGTGTTGTTCACAGAAGAAAGTGTTTATGAACATCTTGAAAAATTGAAGGTGGACAAAGCGATGGGACCGGACAGGATCCATCCCAGGATACTGAGGGAGCTCAGAGAGGTTCTGGCGGGTCCTATTAAAAACTTGTTCAACAAAGTTCTAGAGACGGGAGTGGTTTCTGCGGATTGAAGAAGAGCGGATGTGGTCCCTATTCACAAAAGTGGTCGTAGAGATGAAGCGGGAAACCACAGGCCAGTAAGCCTCACTTCAGTTATTGGAAAAATAATGGAAGCGTTGCTGAAAGAAAGCATAGTGAAATTCCTAGAATCAAATGGGTTACAGGATCTGAGGCAACATGGTTTTACAAAAGGTAAATCGTGCCAGACGAATCTGATTGAATTCTTTGATTGGGTGACTGGAGAATTGGATCAAGGGCATATACTACACATAATTTACTTAGATTTCAGCAAAGCCTTTGACATGGTTCTTCATAGAAGGCTCTTGAACAAACTTGACGGGCTGAAGTTAGGACCCAAAGTGGTGAACTGGATTAGAAACTGGTTGACGGTCAGATGCCAGAGGGTGATGGTTAATAGAATTTGCATGGAGGAGGGAAAGGTGAGTAGTGGAGTCCCTCAGGGATCAGTGCTGGGGCCGATTCTGTTCAATATCTTTGTGAGCGACATTGCCGAAGGGTTAGAAGGAAAAGTTTGCCTTTTTGCCGATGATACCAAGATTTGTAACAGAGTAGACACCAAGGAGAGGGAGTGGAAAACATGAAAAAGGATCTGCAAAAGTTAGAAGAATGGTCTAATATCTGGCAACTAAAATTCAATGCGAAGACGTGCAGAGTAATGCATTTGGAGATTAGAAATCGGAAGGAGCCGTATGTGCTGGGAGGTGAGAGGCTGATATGCACGGATGGGGAGAGGGACTTTGAGGTGATAGTGTCCAAAGATCTAAAGGTGAAGAAACAGTATGTAAAGGCGGTGGCCCAGTAGAAGAAAGAAGGTGTTGATGCCTCTGTACAGGTCGATGGTGAGACCCCACTTGGAGTATTGTGTTCAAATTTGGAGACCGTATCTAGTGAAGGACATAAAAAGACAAAGATGAACATAATAAAAATGCCATTAACATTACCATTAAAACTTACCAAAAAACCCAAAAAACAACAAATTACAAAGAAACATCAACTAATAATTGGCATATTAAAAAGGGACAAATGAGACAGACAGTCGGGAGACAAAAGGAAATAGGGTTAGAAATACAATTTGGATAGGAACGAAAGACAAATAAGGAAAAAAACAAAAGAAAAGGGCTTGTTGCTGCTTAATTCCTTAAGGGAGTTAAAAAGGAAACTGTAGAGTTATTTATCCCGGATCCAAGATGGCCACGAGTGGCTGAATTTCAGAAGCATCTCCTGAGCGTTCAGTAGATTTTGGAATTTACCTGTTCATAATTGCTCAGCTTGTTCTGAGAACTTCCTTATGCCTAAGAAGAGAGGGAGAAGTGCCGCCGGAGCCTCGTGGCGCTCTGAAAATCCTCCTCCTCTCACTATTGAACGGCTCTTGACTCGGCTTCAGAGGGAGCCGGTAACTTCAGGGAATCGCCCGCAGGACTCGGTGGTTCGGGGTGACGCCGGTAGGATCCAAGGGCTAGAGGTCACGCTGAGCCCGGAAGTAAGAGACGCTCCCCCCCCAACCGCAGCATACTAGCTCGCCGCAGGCACCAGGCGCGTCCATAGAGGCAGTGCCAGTAGCCCAGGAGGCTGGTTCATGTTATGGATCTATGAGTCTGGAGAGAGATACTGCGGCTGGAACATCAAGGAAAACGTAGGTACAACAAAACTTGATACCCACAAGTTTGGCAGGTGAGACTTCCTCCTTTTTGGTTGAAAAACCCACTGAAATTACAATGGAGTCTCTTTGGGACTTAGTAGTTAAATTAGGAAACTCATTGAATCCACAAATTAAAGTACTGGAAATGAAAATTGATAAGCAGGAACAAGAACGGACTCAATTGCAATCAGAAATGACTTCAGTTAAAATCATCTCAGAAAAAAATGAAAGTGAAATAGTAGGAGTTAAACAAGTACAAGAAACTGTGATTGGAGATAGTACAAATATCAGGATGAAACTGGAAATGATTGAAAATGGCCAACGAGCCAATAATTTGCGGTTCCTAAACTTCCCTAGGATTCCTTCTATGTCTCCTAGGGAAATAAGAACATAAGAAAAGCCTTCACCGGATCAGACCGAGGTTCATCCAGTCCGGTGATCCGCACACGCGGCGGCCCATTTAAGTACTCCTGATTGGAGACCCAGTTATACCATAGCCCTCGATACAATTTGCAAGAAGGTGTGCATCCAACTTGCGCTTGAATCCCAGAACAGTAATCTCTGTCACAACATCCTCCGGGAGAGCATTCCAAATTCCCAGTGCACGCTGTGTGAAAAACAACTTCCTGACATTCGTCCTGAACCTGCTGCCACTCAGTTTCAGTCTGTGACCTCTTGTCCGAGTCACCTCCGAAAAAGTTAGTAATGATTCTTCTTGATCTATTTTATCAAATCCCTTTATTAATTTAAAATAATCTAAAATATTTTTTAGAGATTTTCTCAGTTTCAGAAGAATTAATTCCACCATTTACACAAGTATTTTACCTGCCTGATAGAAAATTGGATCAGCAATTAATCAACGAGGGACAACAGGAATCAAAATTGGACATTACTACACTATTGGAAAGTTCAATGAAGGAATTAGTTAAACCTGCGACATTGCTGGTAACAGTTGTATTGATGCCAGATAAGAACTGGATTATGAAGATGTTCTTTAAAAATAGAACTAAAGAGTTCCTGGGTCAGAAAGTACAAATTTTTCCAGAAGAGACTCAAAAACGAAGAAAGCAGTTTCTGTTATTAAAATCTGGAGTAAATTCAGTGGGAGGAAAATTTTTCCTAAGATTTCCTTGTAAATGTATTGTTCATTATGGGTCAGATAAATATGTTTTCTTTGATCCAACACACCTAACTAAGAAAGGTGAAAAAATGGAAGTAACAACAGAAACTCATGATTAGTTCCCCACGATGTCATCCACTTAGATTTTCTTAAGTTTAAGATTATTATTATGATCTTTTCGATTTTTCTCATCCTATTGAAGTCTTGGATCCAATAACTGTGGACTAGAGATTGTCTTTATAAGGAGAAGATGTTAAGATGTTTAATATCTTCTATGCTGTATTGTAATTTATTTTCTTTCTTTTTATTTGTCTTAATACAATGTTTCTGTATAAGATGTTTATGCTTGGGAATATTGTATAAAATTATAAAAAAATAAAAAAAAAGGATACTGTAAATTTTAAATCAAATGTTAAAAGCTTCTTTAAATAAATGACTCTGCAAATCAGGGCCTTAGGCCCCTCTCTGTTGGCCCAGTGTTGTCGTTGAGGAGGAGGAGGTGGTTTTTTCGGTACCTCCTGCTCCCAACTTTAAAGGTACAGGGCAAGGGGATCTGGAGGAGGAGTGGGTGCCTTCATGGCAGGAGGGAGTTGGCATCCCTCCTGCTTTTTTGGAGGGGTGTCTTCATGGCAGGAGGGAGTGGGCATCCTACCTGCCATTTTGCCTGAGGTTGGTGGCGGTGAGGGGTGCCAGCGCAGGGTGGGAGGGCATGGCGCGGGATTTGTTGGGGTTTTTTTTTTTTAAATGGGAAAGGTTGTGCCATTAAAAATAAACAAAACCAGAAGCCCTAATAACAATGACAAGAGGCTTCTTTCCTTTCACTGCTGTTAGGGCTTTGCGCATGTGCCAATTGCTCACTGAGCGATTGAATAGGTCACGTTTGCATGCATCGATCGTTGTTGGGGAATTGGCCAGCAAATAGGCCAACAGCGATCCAGTCAGTAATACCGACTGACTTTTGTGCATCTAGGCCTTGGTGTCTCCGGTCCCCCTAACTGAGCTTTTTGTTTTCCCCTCCACCCTTTCTTTCCTTTCTTGATCCTTGTTCCCCCCACCCCCCTTGTAAATTTGTTGTTTCCCTTTCCCTCTTTTCCTCCTTACTTGGCACCTCTTCCCCTCCCCTCCATTTTTTGTTTCCCTTTCCCCCTCTCTTGGTGCCTCTCCTCCCCCCAACTAAATTAGGCCTAGATTCACTAAACTCACCTATCCGAACCGTGGGCGAACCATGGCCAAGTCTTGCCAAGCGACCGATTCACTAAAGAGTCCCCATGCAAATAATCTGATTGGACACATGCCCACAAATGATCCCAGCGATGACCAGAGTATCCTCTCTGCCTGGAGATGCGATCCGTGCATGCGCTTGCTCTGAGGCCAAAACAGAAGGGGGGGGGGGCTGCACTCGCTGGCCCTACGAGAATCATTTCAAGGGAACAGAACATGCTTTGCAGCCAGACTGGAACAACTAAGCAGAACACACCATAGTGCAGCCCCACTTCAAACCCACGGGTTAAAAACACAGGCTTGCAGAGAGCAGGGCGCGTTTTGCACAAGGGAGATGTTTTTTATTTTGATGGTTTCAGGGCGGCAGAGAGCAGGACAGTCGGCAAGGACGTGAGCGACTGGTCCTCAGCAGTTGCTTCTTTTTGGATCGGCCAGCCCAATCAGTGTTCCTTCGTTGGTTTAGTGAATCGCTGCTTTCCTATTTTGCATGCCATTTCCCCTCATTTGCATGTGCGGATCAGATTAGGTGCGGATTGGATTGGCCTGGCCAGAAGGTTAATGAATCGGGTTGGGGTCGGAAAAGGCTCGCAAAGCTTAGTGAATCTATCCCTAACCCTTCTCCTTCCTTTCTTTCCTGTCGTGATCCTTCTTACCTCTAGTTTTTCAAGTTTTATTTAAAATTTGATTGAACGCTTATAAGTATTTCTAAGTGATACACATCGATTCAAATGAGGGATACGTAAAAAACATACATGTCTGGTCATTCACAAAAACTAGACTAACTAGAAACAAGTTGGGAAAGAGGGATGAACTACAATTGGAGAGGAGACATTTAAAGGATGAACAAAAGGAAGGTTCAGTAAAAATTAAGAATATAGAAGTTAAGAAGCTCTGATGGTTAAGAAAGTAATCTGAGTGTTACTAACGCTCTAATCATAGCTTTCAAATGCATCCTTAACAAGAAAACATTTAAGGAAGCCTTTAAATCTATTTCGTACCTTTCTCACTTTGTCACTTCCCCTTCTCTCCTTCCGCTCTTTTTTGTCTCCTCTTTCTCCCTGTTCCTCCTCTATACGTAGAAGAAATTAAATTCACCTTGGAGCGCTTGTTTCGTGCAGAGAAGCAGCTCCGCATCGATATGGTGCAGCCCGAGCAGTGAGTATTATCAGCACATCACAGGCCTCGACACACAACTGGTGAAACCCCAATGGGATAGACCAAACCTGGTCCTGGAGGCATCCCAGCCAGTCAGGTTTCCAGAATAGCCCTAACGAATATTCATATACAATTAACTCTAGGACTTATCAATTCTATTCAATTGATTAGATAATACACACCATGAAAAAAGCTATTCACATAATAAATGTAAGGTATAACCTTTTTATTATATAATCATTAATTTATCAATATTATCATATAAATACCTAATTTGAACACATACCATTCATCTAACAACATACAGAACCCCCCAATTCATACAATCAATTTAAAATTAAAAGAACTTGTGCAAATCCACTTATCAGTTGAAAAATGCTTGAAGTTTCCACGTTGTCAGACAAATCATTCAGCTTTCAGCATGTTCTTGTTATAGTTCCAGTTGATTTGTACTGTATGGTTTCTTCCACAATCTGTTCAAATTGTGTACGATAATATCGCTCAACACGAGACCGTGTTTCGCCGCTAAGGCATCTTCAGGAGCTTGTTGGATTGAGGCTCCGTCTGTATATTCATCATACTTTAATCTCAAAAGCAGCTCATTCAGAACACTCCGTCTAATCTTCGGTCTAAAAAAATGGGAACACATTACCCCTTATTTTCAGAAACTTCACTGGCTGCCTGTGGAATCTAGAGTTCTCTTCAAGTTTGCCTGCATTAGCTACAAAGCTGTTTTCGGGATGCTACCAGCTTACCTTGCCTCTCAATTCACTCTAAACTGTTCTAATAAGATCACCCGCAGAATAAATCTATTTAATTATCCCTCCCTGAAATCATGTCAATACAAGAAGTTTTGTGATAGAATGTTATCATTCCAGGCAGCTAAATCGAACACATGGCTTGGAAAACCCATACTTGAGGCTACTTCTTACCTTGACTTTAGAAAATTACTGAAGACACGTCTGTTTGACAAGTTCTAATCTCTAATCTTGTTCCTCCTATCTCTTTATCAATTCACAACAGCTGTCCACTTCCTACTTACACCACTGTTCCAACTTATAGATTTTAGATTTAAGGGATGCCCTTGCAACTGTTTTTACCTTGTATCAGATTAACTGTTCTTACCTTATATCTCAATCACTGACTGTATGTATCCCTGTTGTAAACCGCTTAGAACTTCTGGTATAGCGGTATATAAGAAATAAATTATTATTATTATTATACTGGATAGGATACCCAAACCAGGATCACAGCAGAGATCTCACACATCACAGCTACTTCCACGGCATGCAAATCTTTCTCATGAATATTCATAAAGGATATCCATTATCCTGAAAACCTGACCTGCTGGGGCACCTCCAGGACCAAGTTTGGGAACCACTGGAAGAGGGACAGGAGGGCAGGCCTTCAGTTGCCAGCGCTTTCTCTAGAAACCTCTCCATAAGTGCCTGATATCTCTCCCAGAGGTGCTGACTGTAAGCAGTCTATGTCTTCAGATGTGTAACTAAATTATGCAGCAAGAACAAAAGTCAGAAAATAGGATAAAATAAAGCTCTTGCAGATGAGGCAACTAATCGCAAGAAAACCAATAGAATGTTTGGATAGAGATGGAGCTTTTTAAGATGAAAGTTTTCAGAACCACATTGCATGAGTAAGAGACCTTTAATTAGTCCTGAATAATAATCAAACCGGGAGCTGTAGAGAGAAGGAACTGTCTTTCATGTAATGCTGTCGAAATAAGTTGAAACAGTTGTTGGCCCGATAGAGGGTTAAACAACACTGCACAAAATGGTCGTCAATACATTATCGTTTTATTGCACTATGGGGAAACAGAACATTGCTCCAGGGCAATTCTAAAGTATTATACAGTGCCAGATATGCAGTGATAATGCCGACAACTGAGGACATTCGTTTGTGTGGTTTACCTTCTGACTATCCTTTCCCAGACCTGGCCTGCTGCTACCGGATCCTCTGTCCGTCATGCTCATGACAGAAGGTGCCCTGGATCCCTTTTTTGGGGTTATGAATGTGGCGCCCGATCTCCCCAGCCCAATGGACATCCCACAGGTAGAAGAATTGATCTAGAAGAGGAAGAGAGGCACAACTGTCTGTCTAATTATAATCTCTCTGAAAGACGTCATTCCCTCTGTTCTTTGGTGTAAGTGTGTGTCTTTCTGTCTGGCTGTTTCTCCGATTTCTTAGTTTTCTGTCTTTTATTTGTGTTTTCCTTTGTCTTAGTGTTTTGATTTGTCTGCAGATCATGTAGGGAACTTTAATGTGTAATTATTTTTATTTATTTTATTATTGGCCTTTTCTTAACTATATTTTTTATCTGTTCTGTGGTACCGTACAATACCCAGAGCTGTATAAGACGGACAACATATAAATAGAAATAAATGCATGCATGATTGCCATTTCTCTCTGTCTCTGAAAGGTACGCTCTCTCCTGGAGACTCCAAGTCCAGAGCGGAGGCGGCTGGAACGGACTCCTCCTATATCTCGTGAGAGCAGTCACAGTACCCCAGTTCCAACAATCTACTCCTTCCCCTCCTAACATGCAGCCATGCAATAACGTATACTCTCTTACAGAAACCTTCACTCTGCTATTGTCTATTTCCACGTCTGATCTCTCTCTGTCTCTCTTTACCAGTGCCAGACCAGAAGCACCTCATGTCTCCTGAGCAGATCACACTGAGGGAAGAAGAGCCAATTAGGCTTCCAGAGATTGAGGTGGGTGTAGTGGGGATTAGGAGCTTCGGGCTCTGTAAGTGTGGGAATTGACCTTTCACACCTCTTCTGCAATCAGTGACCCCAGCTATGTGTGATTTCCCCCCAGCCTGAGAAAGATCTACGTGAGATCACTAACGAGGAGCTTGACTTTCTAATGGCCGTAGAACCCCTGTTCCCAATGGAAGAGGTTCCCCGTGAGCAACGTGTTACAAGAGAATTGCGCAGGAAGCGCCCAAAAGAGGCGGGTGAGGCTGAGTCATGGGAGTATGTGGAAGGAAGATAATACTTCAGTCCCAAAAGCACTGTGCTGGTGAAATGTATAATCCTAATGAAAAAAAAAAAAAAAAAAAAAAGAGGGAAGAGTACCAATACTAGAAATCCAGAAAAATCTTCCCAACCCGAATCGAGATGGTACTAGAGCGGAACGAACTGAACAATAAATAAACTCTCAACTGCGTATATGTAATTAATGTGATAGTGATGGGCAGGTGCTCAGTTTTCACAGCTGTGGATTATCTGGACTTGCAGTTTATGTGTCTTGGTTTTTGATACATTACATTAGTGATTTTTATTCTGCCATTACCTTGCGGTTCAAGGCGGATTACAGAAGAGGATATCTGGGTATGTCCAGAGGTGTTACAGAGTAGAGCGGGTTGCTTCAGAGGATTGAAATGTTTCGTACGGTGTTAGTTAAGTTTAAGTTTATTAGGATTTTATATACCGCCTATCAAGGTTTTCTAAGCGGTTTTACAATCAGGTACTTAAGCATTTTCCCTATCTGTCCCGGCGGGCTCATAATCTATCTAACGTACCTGGGGCTCTGGAGGATTAAGTGACTTGCCCAGGGTCACAAGGAGCAGGGCGGGGTTTGAACCCACAACCCCAGGGTGCTGAGGCTGTAGCTTCAACCACCGCGCCACACACTCCTTGAATAGCAGGGTTTTTATTTCTTTTCTGAAAGTTTTGTAGTCTGGGGTCGCAATTAGTCGATTGGAGAGTTGGTGGTCTAGTTTTGCCGCCTGTGTGGCTAGAAGGCCATCGTACAGTTTTTTCCGTTTGACGTCTCTGATTGGAGGGTACGTGAATGGTGTCTGGGTTCTCCTGTGTCTGGTTGTGGTGGTTTGGATTAGGCGGTTGTTCAAGTAGGCTGGGCTGTCACCATTTATGGATTTAAATAATAGACAGTAGAATTTAAATAGTATTCTTGCTTGAATTGGGAGCCAGTATGAGTCGAGGTATGCCTCGGTGATGTGATCGTGTTTTCTTAGTGAATAGATTAGTCTCAGGGCTGTGTTTTGTACTGTTTGTAGTTGTTTTATCATTGTTGCAGGGGAGATAGAGGATGTCGCTGTAGTCAAGGAGACCTAGGACGAGGGACTGGACCATGAGCTGGAATTGTTTTCTGTCGAAGAATTTTCAAACTTGCCTTAGGTTTCTCATGACCGCAAATGATTTCTGTATTGTTTTGTTGATTTGTGGTTGCATGGCGTTTTTGTTTCCAGCAATTTTGTGACTTCTCTGACTTTTGCGCTTCTTTGGCGTAGGATAATTTTTACTAACTGTGGTTGCTGTACTACCCTTTTCTTGATGGGAGCAGCGGAACAAACTCATTTAAATAGCATGTTATTACACTTTCACTTACTCACCGGGCAAGGTCCAGGGTGTACTATTGTGGCAGCAGTGCTTTGAGGGAGGTTCCTCAGGCAGCTGTGAAAACTGAGCACCTGCCCATCACTATCACATTAATTATATATACTCAGTTGAGAGTCTCTTTATTGTAAGTTCGTTCCGCTCCTGTCCTGTCTCGATTCGGATTGGGAAGATTTTTTGGGTGAAATGTACAAAACAAAAATATGTATTTACTCAATTTTTTATACCATTCTCCCAGGGGAGCTCGGAATGGTTTACATGAATATTTTCAGGTACTCAAGCATTTTTCCCTGTCTGTCCCTAAGGCACTGGCTGAGCAATTGTACTGAGGTTACCTGTTCTGAAAAGTGAGCCAAACTTCATTTTCATTCTTCTCCTGCAACCAGATCAAAGCAGTTAAGAATAAAAAATGGGTTTATTTCACTCCACCAGCAGATGGAGATAGAGAACACAGCTCTATTTTATTTCTTTAAAATATTTATTACCAGCTCTCTTCACCATGCTAGCTAGTCCAGTGACATCATCTGTGTTATAAGCCCTGGATACTGAATTGTCTGAATTAAGTGTATGTTGGGCGTTGCTTCCGTTTGCACGACTTATATCATGGGCTGCTCTCTAATTTCTTATATCTCACCTACCTACTGTTTCTTTCAGAGGCCAGGGAAGAGGTGCGCAGGCAAGAAATAGAGGTTCCAGTAGCGCTGTCCCCTCCATCAAGGTACAGAAGAAGCGTTAGTTCACATCTGTTGCTATGAGCAGAGACACACTGATGTAATGTGTGCTTACTTAATGTAACTTCAAAATCAACACTGGCAAAAGTATATTATGACTACGGTGAATCAGATCACATATACCTCCCTGCTTCCAGTTATCTCAGCTAGAAAGCACTGCTCTGTAGGTCTAAACCGTTAGAACCAGATCCTCAGAAACACCACCAGAGGCTCAAAACTTCACTGTCTCGGGCTTTACGTGCTGCCTCGTCACTGGATCAGCTTTCTTTCCAATATTTATATATGATATTTTAAATGTTTTAAATAAGTGCTTGTATCACACTAAGAAGTGAAATAAAGACTATTACTTAGCTTTTATATCAATGTGGTCCTGCCACTACGGTGTCTCACCAACATGTTTCGCTAGATAGATTTATCAAGGTGTAGCCCTAGTCCATTTTTACTCGCCACTCTCCTGACCACTTTTCTTGAAAAGTGGTCAGGAGAGTGGCGAGTAAATTTTTTTATTTATCACAAAAGCCTTTCGGTTCTCTGCGGTTTACAAAAGAGGTGGACTGACAATAGAACTTTGGCATCGACCAGTTAACAGTAATTGTGCATCAGTACGCTTCTTAGGAGGGATTACAAGAATTTTGAGAACAGACGTGTTTTTACATAAGAACATAAGAAGTGCCTCCGCTGGGTCAGAACTGAGGTCCATCTTGTCCAGCAGTCCGCTCATGCGGCGGCCCAACAGGTCCAAGACCTGTGCAGTAATCCTCTATCTATAGCCCTCTATCCCTTTTTCCAACAGAAACTTGTCCAATCCCTTCTTGAACCCCAATACCGTGCTCTGTCCTATCACGCCCTCTGGAAGCGCATTCCAGGTGTCCACCACACGTTGGGTGAAGAAAAACTTCCTAGTATTTAATAGCTTTCTAGAATCGTCACCCCTAGGCACCTAACCGGCTTGGTTAGTGCGTTTGGGCAGCAACAATAATCTCCCCTGCGTGTCCTCTAAAGCTTGAGGGACCCCCTCAGATCTTTTGTCAGGCTAGGCAACCGCCTAACAGCACAAAAGAGACACATAGTCAGAATGACTTAGAAAAAAAATAAAGGTTTTATTCAGGCCACCGGCCAGATAAGTTTCAACCCTTTGGTCATAGTTCATGTATATTTCACAAGCCAGAATCTGGATATACATTCAATCAATAGCCCAGGAAATAGTCTTTGCAAAAACAAATATTTGTATAAATCCCCAACCTCCAGTTTGAGGCACTGGCATGGACAAAAAGCTAGAAAACAAAACCAGCAGCAAAAAAAACCTCAAAAGAGGTTATCGGGTTTCAATTTAAGGTAAGCACAGTAGTTTTCATTAACTTGGCTCATACCATCCTTTAACAGATAAACAGAGTTTAGCAGTTCCTTAGGAGATGGTGGATAGCCTATTGCAGATTCACAGGTAAGTTCTTCAACCTATAACACAGACTTGTAACTTCCAGCTCCGTTTGAACTGCATTGAGCTACTCTCAGTTGCACACAGCACACCAATCAGCCACAACTGGGAGCAACTGGATACTGACACAAAATTCAAAATGTTTCCACTGCTCAGTAACTTTTCTTCCAAAATAAAGGATGGTGCTAACACACACAGTAAGCAGGAAGGTTTAAGCAAATCTTAAACTTACTGTTTTAGCTGATTTGCATAGCTTCAGCTGGTTCCTGGACCCTGGACAGAGAGGAAATTCACCTGCCTCGTGCATATCCCAGTCAGCAGGAAAATCTCTGGTAGGGCACTCACGCTTTGCTCCTGAACTGTCTCTGCTCAGACCAGTTCTCCTTGTCCTGACTGCAGCTTCCTTCCCGGTCTATGAGGCTCTGATAGCTTTGGTTCCTGGGATCCTGTCTCTTCCTGTCCCCTTCTGACTTCCTGTACTCTGACCTGGCCTTTTAGGAGCTCAAGGCCATGCCCCCTAAGCCAGGGCTTGAAAACAGGCTTAGGCATTACCTAGTGCAGGGCAAGCTTCCTTCCCATGCCTTAACAGCCCTATGCCTTAAAGGGACAGGACTACATACCTACCACAGTGCAAATCCTGGCTATTCAGAGACAAAAACTCTGAATTTGTCACAGAATACATGTATGAGGCTGATATTCTAACCATTTTGGAGAAGGAGGGGATTGGGTATTGTATATTGCCTTTTTGTTGTTTTTTCAACCACTTGCAAAGAGGTTTACATACAGGTACAGCAAGCATTTCTCTATCTGTCCTAATGGGTTCACAATCTATCTAATGTACCTGGGGCAGTGGAAGTTACTTGCCTGAGGTCACAGGAAGCAGTGCGGGATTTGAACCCACAACCTCAAGGTGCTGAGGCTGCAGCTCTAACCACTGCGCCACGCTCTCCTCCAATACAAAATTAGAAGTGAGCCAAGTATAGAACAATGAAACCATTGTGACATCTCATTCATTCGGTGGTTATCTCTCATGTTGACTATTGTAATTCCCTCTACCAGAGCACAACACAGAAAGAAATACGTCAGCTTCAAATCTTGCAGAATACAGTAGGAAAATCCATATATAAAGCATACAAATTTGACCACGTTACTCCTCTACTCCGCGATGCTCACTGGTTGCCTATTACACGCCATATAACCTATAAAATACTTCTTCTTACTTTCAAAACCAAACACACAAACATTCCAGCTTTTATCGATAATACCTTATACCTCCTCTCGAATGTTGCGATCCAACAATCAAAACTTTCTTGTTATCCCATCCATCTGAGTAAGGCAGTCTTTTCAGTTACTGCACCCTCTCTTTGGAACGCTCTGCCTCTCGATATCAGACTAGAACCCTCTTTGGAGAAATAGGATAGAAGGATAGCGAGGAACTCCAGAGCGACTTGTGTCATTTGGAGAAATGGGCGGAGAAATGGCAAGTAATGCATTTAGGCAGAAAAAACAAGGAATACGAGTACAGAATGTCAGGTGCAACTCTGGGTAAGAGCGAACAAGAAAAGGACCTGGGTGTACTGATAGATAGGACCCTGAAACTGTCAGCACAATGTGTGGCGGCGGCAAAGAAAGCAAATAGGATGTTGGGCACGATAAAGAATGGAATCATGAGTAGATCGGAGAGGGTCATAATGCCGCTTTATAGGGCAATGGTCAGACTCCACTTGGAATACTGCGTCCAACATTGGTCTCCCAACCTAAAGAAAGATATAAAACTGCTGGAGAGGGTGCAGAGACAAGCAACGAAACAAGTAAATGGTATGGAGAAACTGGAATACGAGGATCAACTTAAGAGACTGGGAGTGTTCTCTCTTGAGAAAAGGAGACTGCGAGGGGATATGATCGAGACCTTCAAAATACTGAAAGGAATCGACAAAATAGAGCAGAAAAATTATTTACATTGTCCAATTTGACACGGACAAAAGGACACAGAATGAAGCTAAGGGGGGACAAGTTCAAGACAAATATCAGGAAGTTCTGCTTCACGCAGAGAGTGGTTGACACCTGGAATGCTCTCCTAGAGGAGGTTATTGCGGAATCGACCGTCCTAGGATTCAAAAGCAAACTAGATGCACATCTCCTTAAGAGAGGCATAGAATGATATGGGTGACTAAAAATTACGCCAAGTGTACGCCTGGCAGGGCCTCCGCGTGTGCGGATCGCCGGACTTGATGGACCGAAGGTCTGATCCGGAGATGGTGCTTCTTATGTTCTTAAATTCAGATCCAAGATCAAAACTTTTCTGTTTAACTCAAGCTTAACCCCGATAAGACAAAGTATTTTTGTTGTGTCGCCACATAAGATTATTCACGAGCCATTGATTAGTAAAAATTCTACCTTGTATACAATTCAACCAACAATTAAAATATTGGGAGTTATTTTGGACCAGCATCTGACTATGAAAAAACAAATAGATGCTGTGGTACGTAAGGGTTATTACACGCTCTGGAAACTGCGTACCATTAAACCCCTTTTTGGGTTTTCTGCTTTTAAACTTCTGGTACAATCTCTATTATTGAGTCTTTTGGATTATTGTAATATTGTGTATTGAACAATTCCCAAGAAAGACATGGTTCGACTCATACTGATTCAGAATACAGTGGTTAGAATGATCTACGGTCTTAAAGAATATGATCAGGTGACTCCATTTTATTGTGAATCGCATTGGCTGCCAATGGAGGCTGGTGTTCTGTTTAAGTTGGGTTGCTTTTGCTATACCGCTCCGTTTTATATGGTTAATAGATTCTCTCTAGCATCGTATAAAAATGGTAGAGTCTCATGCCCTATTCACCTCTCCGCCAGTACAAGGCTGTAAAAGTAAGAAATTTCTGGACTTTAGCATTCCAAGCAGCTTCACACAACAGAGAATTTCAATTGTTATTGCTTGGAGCTTGTTCTTATAAATATTTCAGAACTCAACTGAAAACTTATCTCTTTTCATAAGAACATAAGAACTGCCGCTGCTGGGTCAGACCAGTGGTCCATCGTGCCCGGCAGTCCGCAGGTGAAAGATCAGTGCCCTAACTGAGACTAGCCTTACCTGTGTACGTTCTGGTACAGCAGGAACTTGTCTAACTTTGTCTTGAATCCTTGGAGGGTGTTTTCCCCTACGTCAGACTCCGGAAGAGCGTTCCAGTTTTCTACCACTCTCTACGTGAAGAAGAACTTCCTTACGTTTGTACGAAATCTATCCCCTTTCAACTTTAGAGAGTGCCCTCTCATTTTCCCTACCTCGGAGATGGCGAACAACCTGTCTTTATCTACTAAGTCTATTCCCTTCATTATCTTGAATGTTTCGATCATGTCCCCGCTCAGTCTCCTCTTTTTCAATAGAGAAGAGGCCCAGTTTCTCTAATCTCTTACTGTACGGCAGTACTTGATCAAATAATTTCTTTCTGTCATTCTTAAATTGTTTTCAGTTTATAATCTTTAATCAACTGTGTAGAACTCATGGTTACTCGGTTAAGAAGTATGATGTTATGTTATGTTTAAAGATGCCTTTAACATTTGAGGCTAGACTCTTCCAGCCAAGGTTAAGAACCATTTCTTCAGAAGTGATTCCCAGCCTACTGTATTTTCACTCCCCTTTTTCTTTTATTTTGATATCTTAATGTAATTTTTATTTCCCGTGCCTCCTTCTGCATCCGTCTTTATTGGTTCATTAACTCCCCCTTATTGTTTTAACTAGAACTGCTTTTGGTTTTTAATCTCATTTTTATTGTCAACTGTTTAGTTACTTCGTGGAACTATCAAGTAATTAATAAACTTGGAAACGTAGGTTGGCTCTTAGGCATTGGTGGAATGAGATAGCTTTACAACCACACTCAAAAGTGGTTTAGATCCAGGAATTTCAAGCATTTTCCCTGTCTGACTGTCGGGATCACACTGGAGGATGAAGTGACTTGTCCAGGTTCACAGGAAGCAGTGCGGGGTTTGACCTCTCAACCTTAGGGTGCTGAGGCTGTAGCTCTCACCATTACAACATACTCTCCTCCTTGCCCAGTTTGATATCCCCAGAAGCAGCTTGGTATGATAAGAGTTAGTTAATGAATCTTTTCTGAGTACAGCCTTTGACTGAAGGGAAGGTAAAGATGGATTTACACAGTGGCGTAAAAGTCTAATGGTTATAACAATGGACGAAGAACCAGGGAAGCCAAAGTTCAAATTTTGCTGCTGCTTGTAAGCTGGGGCAAGTCACTTCACCCTCCATTCTGATCGACAAGTCGATGGCGGAGAAAAGGGTGAATAGAATGCTAGGAATGATTAGGAAGGGGATCATGAACAGATCGGAGAAGGTTATCATGCCGCTGTACCGGGCCATGGTGCACCCTCACCTGGAGTACTGCGTCCAGCACTGGTCGCCGTACATGAAGAAGGTACTACTCAAAAGGGTCCAGGAAAGTGACTAAAATGGTTAAGGGGCTGGAGGAGTTGCCATACAGTGAGAGATTGAAGAAACTGTGCCTCTTTTTCCTCCAACACAGGGGACATGATCGAAACATTCAAAATACTGAAGGGAATAGACTTAGCAGATAAAGACAGATTGTTCACCCTCTCCAAGGTAGGGAGAACGAGAGGGCACTCTCTAAAGTTGAAAGGGGATAGATCCTGTACAAACGTAAGGAAGTTCTTCTTCACCCAGAGAGTGGTAGAAAACAAGAACGCTCTTCCGTAGTCTGTCATAGGGGAAAACACCCTCCAGGGATTCAAGACAAGGTTGGACAAGTTCCTGCTAAACCGGAACATATGCAGGTAAGGCTGGACTCATTTAGAGCACTGGTCTTTGACCAAAGGGCCACCAAGTGAGCAGACTGCTGGGCCCAATGGACCACGGGTCTGACCCAGCAGCGGCAATTCTTATGTTCTTATTGCCTCCCGGTACAGACTTAGGTTGTAACCCCCCCGCCCCGTGGATAACGAAATAGCCACAGCTAAATACAAATAATTCAGGAACACGCACACAGCATTGTGTAAATTCACTCATCTGAGCATACGTTTGCACTCATTACATTGCTCGTTGACAGAAATTTACGTTCACCGTGTCCTTTGCTGTTCCCTCTGTAGGTTACAGGAGGAACTGGGACCAGAGTTTGACTCTACTGTACTGTTGCATGAGGTCACTGGGGAGCCCATTCTCATGCCACCTGTTCCAGCCGTCCCTGCAGGTGAGTAAAAGCCTTCTTGTGCCCTGTGAGAAGGTGTCGTCGAGCTAGTGAAATAACCTGCTGTGACCAGCTTTTGCTCTCTTAATGAGAAAATGCCTTCACTATGGGGGATTCCATTGCGGAAACAAAGAGATAGCCATACGCCAGAGACTCACCAAGAGGAAGATTCAGTTGCTGAACTCAAACCAGGCGCAGCCAGTTTCTTCTATTGTTTATCTGTTGGCCAATGTTTTTATGCTGGTTTATTTGGGTAAATTTTCTTTTTCTTTCTTTTCTTTTGATTATTATGTTCATGTGGAAGCCACTCAGAATTGTAACATATGCATTTTTAAATAAGTAATAACTGTTTTTTTTCCTCTGCCAATTAACAGAACTAACGCCTCCTGAGGTGCCAAAGCCTCCTCCCCCTTCCATCCCTGTCTCCGTCTCTCCAAAAGCTGTAAGAGCACCTCCTAAAAGTCCTGAGGTAAGAGCCTCCCCCCCCCGTCCCTGCCTCTTAGTAATATCTCCTAATTTTTTGCTTTTCAAGTGCTTCATTCGTTTTGCGGTAGTAAGATGGTGCTAGGTTTGTTTCAGCACAAGATGTAATCTGTCTAACATCCCGAACAGCTGCCCCTGCCTGAAATCTTTGAGCTGCCGCCCACCAGACCACGCAGACGGCGCCGCCAACTTCGCTTCATAGATGAAATGTTGCAGATACCGCGGCAGGAGATGGAAGAACAGATTGCCGATGTCCAAATACATTGTCAGCTGCAGGTGACTGTTCAGGCACAGTTGGAGTGGGGGGAGGGTACGTGGACAAGCCCTTCTTCTGCAGGTAACGGAAGCAAAGTTGGTATTTAAAAGCAAGAACACACTGGCCAAGTCTAGGCCAAAAAAGAGTAGTGAACCTAGAGACCAATTAAACGGCAGGAATGCAGTGGGTGTTCCATTTGGATTTATGGTAATTATCGTATATACTCGAATATAGGATGAGACTTTTGGGCCAAAAAAGGGGGTCTCATCCTATATTTGGGTTATCACCCAGTGACCACCCAACACCTTCCCCCGTGTACCTTTTCCTTGGTGGTCCAATGGTGTATCCTGCACTGAGCTCCTCCTGCCGATCTCGTGGCCAGCGGCGCATTCAGGCCCGCCTGCAGGAGCAAGCTTTTCGAGCTCCTGCCAACCCTATGCTGCTCCCTGAAAGGATGCCTGCGGTTCTTGCGGCAACCATTCAGGGAGCAGCACAGGGCTGGGTGTGAGCTCGAAAAGCTCACTCCTGCGTGCCGCCCGGGTGCGCTGCTGGCCGTGAGATCGGCAGGAGGGGCTCAGTGCGGGATACACCGCTGGACCACCAGGGAAAAGGTACGTGGGGGAGGATGTGTGTATAAAATTGTATCAGGTGGGACAGGAGACAGGATGGATCCCTCCTGTCCCAGCCTACCACTAGACAACTAGAGGGGGAAGAGGGTACAGGGAAGGAAGGTGGGACAGAGTGCAGAGCCTGGCAGGGAGGGGTGGACAGGGTGCAGAGCCTGGAAGGGAGTGAGGGGGGCTGGGTTCAGAGCTTGGCAGGGAAGGGGGCTGAGTTCAGGGCCTGGTAGGGTAGGGATGGAAGGGGGCTGGGTGCAGAGTCTGGTAGGGAAGGGGGCTGAGTGCAGCCTTGCAGGGCAGGGAGGGAAGAGGGGCTGGGTGCAGAACTTGGCAAGGACGGGGGCTGAGTGCAGAACCTGGCAGGGGAGGGTGTGAAGGAGAGGACACTAGGTGCAGATCCTGGCAGGACATGGCACTTGAATATTAAGCCCCCGTCTTATATTCGAGTCAACCATTTTTCCTCTTTATTGGGTCTCAACTTAAATTTGAGTACATATGGTATGTGCCATCACCTAATGACTGGCTGAGTAGGTGGTTGGTTGATTGACAGATGGCTGGACGAATGGGAATGTGAGAATAAAATACCTGTAGATCGGAGAATAGATGGCCAGTTCAGTAGATGGATGGATGAGTTGATGAACACATGAAGCATGATAGATAGATGGATGTGTTGGTGGATGGATTGATTCAGCTAGTTCCTTCTTTTAAAATTGATGTTGGCCTTTTCATGTCAATCAAGTGATTCCACTGCTGTCGTTTTGGAAGGAGGATTTTAGGATGATTTTCATTTTCTTCATCATTTGGATATGTGTAGAGCATTTATATGTGACCAATAAGTTTTGCAAATTGGTTCCTGAAGAAAGGAGAGGCTGCTACAGAAGCCTGCTGTGGCCTATGGAGATGTTGTCAGCGTATATGCTTCCTAAGGATCGTCAGAGGCGTTTTTTCTTTTTTTTATTTGTTTCCCCCCTTTTTTATCTGTAAATCGCTTAGAATATATATAAGCCATAGCATCAAATTTTAATAAAAACTTGAAAACTTGTAGAAGCACGTGCAGTGTCCCCGCTCAGCATCTGGAGTACCTTGGGGTTCTGTTCAACACCTCCTTGGGGAAGGTCTTCCTTCCAGAGGCCCGGGTGAGCAAATTGCAATCTCAGATTCGCCTTCTTTTGGCGTCCCGTTGTCCTCGGGCGCAGGATTTCCTCCAAGTCTTGGGGTCGATGGCAGCGTTCCTGGATGTTGTGAGGTGGGCGCGGGCCCACATGTGTCTCTTCAGTATGCTCTGCTCCGTAGATGGTCACCCCAGAGGCTCAGTTTGGAGGTCCCTGTCCATCTATTTTTCTATGTTTTCTGCAGGACCCGGTAGAGTTGCCCCACAGACGGAGAAAGACTGCAGCAGAATTGTTGAACAACCCAACTTATGGTGGGTATTGTCAGCCGAGTGTTTATGTACTGTTTGGGGGACTCTTTAATATTTGTTCTCTGCTTTTTAGCACTGTATTTTTGTCTGATCTTTTCTCTCCCTCCCTAGCTCTGCTATTGAGATACATATAAATTACATTGAAAATAGAATATACTATATCATCCACCCCCTATCTCTCTCAGTAACTCTATCTTCTAACTATAGGTGGATAAAGAGCCTCAGAATTAGGATGACTGCTTTGTTATATGTATCAATAGCAGCACATTTCACCAGTTTCAATCATAGGCTATACCACCTCCCCCCATCATTTTATATCTATATATTTTTATTTTTTTATTTATAACTTTTTTAAATCATTTTCTTTCTATTTACTACCTTAAAACTCAATAAACACTTTTAAAAACTATTCTGTTCGGTATGTCTATGAGAACAAAGAGTCAAATATCATCAAGTAATAACAAACTTTTATTGATAATGACTGGATTTACATTACATTAGTGACTTCTATTCCACCTTTACCTTGCGGTTCAAGGTGGATTACATAAGAATTGTTATGATCTTAATACATAAGCTTATATGGTAAGGTTTTCTAATTTGCTAAGGCGTTGATAGAGTTTGAAAATTTGTTGGTAGAGTGATAATTGGTTTTATGTGTTTTTTGAATAGTAAGGTTTTAGTTTCTTTTCTGAAAGTTTTGTAGTCTGTGGATGAAGTCAGCAGATTGCCGAGTTGTCGGTCCAGGTTCGCTGCTCTGGTGGCCAGTAGGTTGTCATATATTTTTTTTCGTTTGACCTTTTTGGTTGGCAGTTGTGCGAATATTGTGTGGGTTCTCCTGTGTCTGATTGAGGTGGAATGAGTTAGTCGATTGTTCCAGTAGGAACAATGCAACATATCACTAGTAACTGGAAAAATTATAACAATCTTAATTATACATTCTAGTGGAATTCGTTGTGCCACATTTATAAAATGGAAAGAGTAATTGCTTTGCAGAATGGGAATTATAACAATTTTGAAAAGATCTGGGGGTCCATTGGCAAATTATTGTAATGATTAGACATCATTTTTCACTGATAGTATATTTATACATAGGGGGTGGGGGTGGTATACATTTCTTTTTAAAGGTTAATTATTAAATATGTTTATAATATTTATATGATATTTTTGATTGAAATATTTAAGGGAAGGGTGGGTGGGGAGGGATTAATTTATAAATTTAGGATGATATTAGTAAGAAATTCAAGTGATGTGTTTATTTTTTATGATGTAATATTGTGTACTTGTTGTAAGATGATAAAATGAATAAAGAATTGGAAAAAAAAATTAATTGATCCGTTTAAGGAGGGCTGATTTCATAATACTTTTATCGAGTTAAAGTCTACTCATAGATAATTTCAAAAGTTTTCCTTCTTAAACATATTTAGTTATTTTGAAAAAATTCATAATGCAGATCTTATAATCCTGTTTCATAATCTTCACAGTATTAGAGGATATAGTATATAGCTCATCCTGTTTGGGTATTCACTTGACTTCAAAAACATTGTATCCTCTTCAGATTTTACTTAGCTTCATAGCTCATCTGTCTTTCTTTTTTCACTCTCTAGCCAAGATAGAGTTACTGAGAGAGATAGGGGGTGGATAATATAGTATATTCTATTTTCAATGTAATTTATATATATAGTGGAAAAGACATTGAAAGGAAAAAAGGAGGCTCAGGGGAGATATGATAGAGACCTTCAGGATCATGAGGGGCATAGAGAGGGTGGATAGGGACAGATTCTTCAGGCTGAAAGGGACAACAGGTACGAGGGGGCATTCGGAGAAACTGAAGGGAGATAGGTTCAGAACAAATGCAAGGAAGTTTTTCTTCACCCAAAGGGTCATAGACACTTGGAATGCACTACCAGAGGAAGTGATCAGGCAGAGTACGGTACAGGGATTGGACGGATTCCTGAGGGATAAAGGGATCGTGGGATACTGAGAGAGGTGCTGGGATGTAACACAGGTATAGAAAGCTAACCAGGTAGTAAGTGTGGAGACCCAATCGGGTCGTGCATGTGCAAGACCGGAGGGTTAGGACTACGATGGGAAGATAGGACTTCAATGAGAAACCAAGGTGGCAAGGGAGCCCCTTCTGGTGATTCAGATAGGTCGTGACCTGTTTGGGCCGCCGCGGGAGCGGACTGCCGGGCAGGATGGACCTATGGTCTGACCCAGCGGAGGCACTGCTTATGTTCTTATGTTGCTATTGAGATAGACATGGGGGAAGCCTCTGCTTGCCCTGGGGTCGGTAGCATGGAATGTTGCTACTCTTTGGGTTTCCGTCAGTGAATCTGACCCAGTATGGCTAGTTTTATGTTCTTTTCATCCTAGTGCTTGGAACACCAACCTCAAAAATCCTTTCAGTGTTATCACGCCCCCTTGTGACATGTAGCGAGTCATTTTCCAGACTCATTATTGGCATGTGAAGGCCTAGCTCCCAGTCTTGCCCCTGTAGTAGATCCCAAGACTTAGCTCGGTGTCCCGCAAACTTTTTGGACAGCGGCACACTAAACCCAGTGCCTCAGCCGGAAGGCACCCAGAAGTGCGTAGACGTCGCGTGCATGTGTGATGTCATCACGTTGATATCTGCACATGAGTGGAGGCTCTCCGGCTGCGACGCTGATGCTGTCACTTCTTCGGTGGGGGATCCTGGAGGAGGGGAGGTGCGGGGAGAGGAGAGGAGAAGACGCTGGCGAGGAGAGTCATCGGCGCCGGCTGACTGCCTACAGAATGTGCCACGAGAGGCACATCCTGTAAGCAGTTAGCTGGCGTCTTGTCGGGAAACAGATTGCGATACACTGACTTAACTAATTCCACAACTACCACCAACAGTGACACAAGAACACCAGTGACATCCTGTTTTACCAGTATCACCAGCTGGTGATCTATTTTCCAAACGTTTTATCTTGATTGTGAGCTTTTTTGGGAAGAGAATATGTGATGTATCATATGTACTACTTCGGTAAGTATTGTAATGGCTGTTTGACGAATGTTACAAGAAATATTGTCTTTGTCTCCTGCCCCGTTCAACTGTTTCCTTTCATTCTTGATCTTTGCTGTGGATCTCAGATCGCTGGATCCCACCTGTCTTACGCAGCCTTTGGTCTCGCTGTGCTGTGGTTGAACGTGTAGACTACGCTGCCCGGAGGGCAGCAGAGGCTGAGGAAGAGGAAGAAGAAAGACGGAGAGAGCAAGAAACTACCAGTGAGGCAGAGGTGGGAAATGGCGTGATGGAGCCTTATAGAAAACCTGTCTACTCCCTAGGGCCTTGTCCCTACTTGGGGGGGGGAGGGGGAAGGGTAATCACTTTCTTTCTGGACAAGTAGGATAAAAAGCTCTACAACTGATGGATATCATCAGGCACTGTCCCTTCAGGCGGGGAATGAAAACAAGCAGAGCCCCCCCCCCTCCTCTCAAGGCTTATCTCTTGGGAAATCTACCACTAACTGGAGGAGGCAAAATTGTTTTCATTCCCATGGGTTTTGTTTTCCTTCAGTGAGAGAAATATGGGACCATGTAACCAACACTAAAATCTCCCTTCACAGTGGGAAGGAGATTTGAAGATACTTGTTGCTAGAGTAAAAATATTCTGCTAGACTCCTACCTGATTCTTAAATGTAACTCTTATGAGCAAAAATGCTTTAGCGTGTTTTTGTTGTTTTTTTTTACATCAAATGTTTCCCCTCCAGACATGTGTGGATTGTGTCCATCTACCCACAGGTGGCCATAGAGAGGACGCTAGAGCTTTGCCATGTAGCCCTCTGTATTGCAGCTTCACTCTCAGTATTCTCTTTACCAATGCTCTCCACCCATACCAGACAGGTTTCCGAGCTCATCACTCCACTGAACTTTCACGAATCGGGTTAGTTACAAACAGTCCTCCTGATATCACTTGACCTGACATCTGCTTTTGATACTATTGACCACACCTTACTGCTTAACAGATTACAATTCATAGGCATCACAGGGACCTCAGTACAATGATTTACACCATAGTTTCAAGTTTATTTAGTTTCTTTGATTACCTCGCATAATCCAAATCCAATGCGATTTACACAAGTTCCAAAATTATATAAAATATTAAAAACCAACAAACAAAACATTCATTACTAATACAATAGTACATGTAAGGAGGGAAGGGGTTAACAAAGTTCATGTCAGTAATACCACATCTTCAACAATAACTCAAACCTCTCTCCCCTCCTTTTCAACATCTTTATGAGCCCTCTTCTTACCCTGGCACAATCTATAGGTTTTACTATTTTCGCATATGCCGACGATATCCAATTACTTCACCCCCTGAACTCCACTACATAAGCAGAAATAGAAGAAATCAATAATAAACTCAACAGGATCAACTCTTGGCTTTGGCAAAACAAGCTTTCCTTAAACATCTCCAAATCCAGGAGTGTATTTTTCTCTACTTTTCCCAAAATAACTCTGAACCATCCAATCAGCATTGATTCACGCACTATCCAACTTGACAATAAAATCAAGCTCCTAGGAGTTATTAATGACGTAAATCTTAACTTTCATCACCAAATCAGCAATGTCACTCAGAAATGCTCTTACAAACTAAGACTCATTCGTTCTATTCTTTCCCTACTAGATCCCTCCTCCATCAACATCCTGATTCACTCCCTTGTTATCTCCATCGACTACTGCAATACTTTCTATCAAGGTATTACACAAAAGGAAATTTGCCGGCTTCAACTGTTAAAATATACCGCAGTTCAACTCATCTACAAAGCTAAAAATTTGACCATGTGACCCCTCTCTTGCTCAAAGCTCCCTGGCTACCCATTCTTCATTGTATCACTTACAAAACACTTATGTTAACGTTTAAAACCAAGCAGTCCAATTCACCCGCATTTATCGACAAACTTCTCATTCCTGGAATCTGCGTTCCACGACTCAAAATCTATTTTCTATCCCTTCTATTTGTGAACTATTTCTCGATTCTAGCCGCAAAACTATATTCTCAGTCACTGCCCCCATGTTATGGAACTCCCTTCCGTCAGATCTTAGACAAGAAACATCTCTTGAAAAATTCAGATGTAAACATTCCTTTTTAAAGACGCCTTCTCAGTTTGATTCCATTCACTTCGAGCCCTAACAGCTTCTATGCAGTCGGCAGTACCAAACTGAAACGCTTCTTTTGAAGCGACCCCTACCCTAGTGTGCCCCTCCGTTTCTTCCCTCCCTTTAAGACAGGGGTAGGGAACTCCGGTCCTCGAGAGCCGTATTCCAGTCGGGTTTTCAGGATTTCCCCAATGCATATGCATTGAAAGCAGTGCATGCAAATAGATCTCATGCATATGCATTGGGGAAATCCTGAAAACCCGACTGGAATACAGCTCTTGAGGACCAGAGTTCCCTACCCCTACTTTAAGATTTTATTTTTTATTGTATTTAAGCTCTTACCTTTTCCCATTTTTCCTTTTATTACAGTAAGTCTATTGTATTGTCATCCCTCCCCCCCCCCCCCACACACACACACACTTTTTACTCTTAAGCTTACATTTTATTTTAACAATTTTCTGTTAATTGTAAACCGTTTAGGTATGTTTTTGATAAATGGTATATCAAGGATTAAATAAACTTGGATCCCTGCAAAGCTTTCTGGTGTGGCTTCTGGCGTATTACCTCAGGTTTAGTTTGAGGTTGTGTGCAGCTCCTTTTGGGCTTGGGATAAACCTAGTGGTGAGGAGTGGAAGAGAAGTAATGACTGCTTGTTTTTTGGAGTTTTTTTCACAGAGTGGATATTACTTTTGCCTCTTGATTGTTTTTTCACGTTTGGATTTTTTTTTTGCACACCTGGGGACTGAATGCTTCTGTCATCTCTAAGGACTCAGATCAATTTTCAAATTTTCCATCTAACAGCTTGATTTTGATTTAGTCTGTTCCCGTTTATGTTTTATTTTTTTATTTCATAAGGTAGTAGGAGAGGGCTGGTGCTATGATGTTCAAATATTCCATCATTGGCCTTATGGGTATAGTTTACTAGTGGTGCCAGATTCCTACCCTCCTCCTCCCTTCTCACCAACCGCCATTTCTGCTCCTTTGTTTCTCTTAAGGTCTCTCTCCTATCTCTTAAAGAAAAGGTTCCCTTGGGAAAAACAGTATAAAAAAACTGAATAAATAAATCATGTGAAAAATTTCAGCCTCTGATTACCAGAGCTGGTATTGTGATGTCATAAAGTTTAATTCCACCAATAAGAGCCAACCTCATCAGTGAGGTTGATTGGCCTAGACTTGATTGGCCTAGACTTGGCTCACTTTTACTACATTCTGATTTCTAGAGTGACGCAGTGGTTAAAGCTACAGCCTCAGCACCCGGAGGTTGTGGGTTCAAACCCCACGCTGCTCCTTGTGATCCTGGGCAAGTCACTTAATTCCCCCCATTGCTCTAGGTACATTAGACAGATTGTGAGCCCACCAGGACAGACAGGGAAAAATGCCTGAGTAACTGAATAAATTCATGTAAACCATTCTGAGCTCCCTAGGAGAACAGTATAGAAAATAGAATCAATAAATAAGAAGGAAAAGTACTTATATAATGTAAAATTATATTCCAAAAAGATCTGCATTTGTGGTTGTGTCACCTAATTGTTGCCGATCCTGCCCCCCCTATCTCATTTCTTAATCTCATTTCTTAATCCCATTAGCCCTCCTCTTTCTTGAAGTTGAGAGAAGATGACTCCTTTGCTGACAGTGGCGTAGCAAGGGTAGGAGGTGCCCCCCGCACCCTCCTCGCACTCTCCCTGCCCACCCTCGCCCTTCCCCCCATGCAGCTCTGTAAATCTTCGCCAGCGTGAGTGGCTTTTCCAGCATGCCGCTTGCGCCAGCATCAGGTTTCCCTCGGACGTCACTTCCTAACCCTGCGACCCGGAAGAGATTCTAAGGGGAACCAGGCCGGCGCAAGCAACACACTGGAGAAATTGCTCACGCTGGGAGATCTTCAGCAGTACAGGGTGGGGGAGGGATGGCGTGAGTGTGGCAGAGTGAGGTGGAGAGGTGCCGGTGCCCCCGAGACGGCGCCCAGGACGGTCTGCCCCCCACCCACCCCACTGTTTGCTGATGCCTTGCTTCTCCCCATTTTGCAGGTTCTTCGTGAAGGACTGGAACCCAGTGGTCCCTTGATCTCGTCTGGTGAGTACTTGGATCGATTTTCACTCCATCAAAAATTACAAAGACTAGGGGACATTTGATGTGTTACTGAGAAATACTTTTAAATCAAATAGGAGGAAATTTTTTTCATTCAGAGAATAGTTAGAAACTTTATATACCACGTATACAGCCATTCACATAGAAAAGGAAAGAAAGAAAAAAAAAAGAAATTTTTTTTAAAATAAAATCTTTATTCATTTTTCACTTACAATAAGTGCGTCAACAAGTACAATCATTTAAACTTAGATAAAACACTTAATATTCAGCAATAAATTAAATTATAAAGTTTATCTCCGTCCCTACCACCCCTTTCATATTATGTATTAAACATTTATATCATTTATTAAATATTTTCCTATTTTCCTAACCATTAATAAAAGATCATAAATTATCCCCCCTCCCCCTATTTTGAACTTATACTATTAAGGGAAAAATGAAATCTATTCATTGCAATAATTTGTTAATTTTTTAAAGTTCCCTTTCTGTATGGCTATTGTTTTTTCCATTTTATATATGTGACCCAACAATTTCCACCAAAGTTAAGTCTCTTCCAATTTTCCCAATGACTCGTTATTTGTTGTATGGCAACTCCTGTCATAATTAGTAGAAGCTTGTTGTTCTTAGATGATATTTGGCTCTTAGCCCTCATTGACATGCCAAATAAAACAGTATCTTAGGACAATCAATTTATAAAATAAATTAAGTTAATACACCTAAAATTGTATTCAAAGTAGATAACAGCATTATACAAACTGCAGTTCCAAGCTCATTTTTTGGTGATTTTATTCCCTCACTCTGCATTTTTTGCGAACTTTTCTGTTCTCAAGTTGACTGTGTTTCATTGTCTTTCTCTGTTTGCATCCTGCAGAAATCTCCCTGGAGATATCGGAGGAGGAGAAGACACGGATACTTTTGGTGACTCCAGAGGAGAGGAGGTAGGTCTGATCATCTCAAAGTTCTTAGCATCCTTCCAGACCGGATGGGTTGACGCTAGAGAATGAAAAATTTTTCCCCGTAGGAACTCAATTTTCCCATCCCATTCCCGTGAGTTATGTCGCTGTCCCTGCCCCATTCTTGTAAGCTCTGCCTTAACTGCACAAGCCTCAAACACTTATGATTTGAAAGTGTCTGAGGCTCGTGCGGATGAGGATGGAGCTTAGGCATTGGTGGAATGAGGCCTTTTGACATCACAATCTGAGCTCTAGAATGTGGCTACTTAGGATTTTAAAGTGTTTGAGGCTTGTGCGGATGAGGACGGAGCTTGCAGGAATGGGGCAGGGGCAGGGGCAGGGACAGGAAAAGAACTTGCCGGGACGGGAAAATGAGTTCCTGCAGGGATGGGAAAAAAATTGTCCCATGTCATTCTTTAGTTGATGCTCCTCTGCCAGCAGGTGGAGACTGAGACATTGACTTTTAGCTGTAGTACAAGTGTTTTCATTCTCCAGCAGATGGAGGTGGTAAGCCTATGCAGTCTTTCTTTAGTTTAGTGTAGGACCTGTTGGATTTTGATTTGGCCTTCTTGTCCTTTTTTTTGTGGTGCCTGATTGCGCTTGGAGGACCCTTTCAGGGGTTCGTCTGACTCCAGGGGTGCCATACTCAACTGGTCGAGTCCCTCCCTCTCCCCCCCCCCCACCTCTCCTGTGGTCGATGTGGTAGTTTCGGCTATCGCATGTAAACATACGGTGTCAGTTGAGGGTGTTTCAGTCTTGAGGGATTTGCAGGATCGCAAGATGGAGTCTCTTGCTCAAGCAGTGTTTTAAAGTGGCTATTTTGTGTGTCCAGGCAGCGATTTGTGGTGATTTGGTTGCCCGGGCTTGTTTCCGGTGGTACAAGCAGGTCCGTGACCAGGAATCTGATGACTGGTTCTTGGTGGATTAGGAAGTTGCTAAAATTGAGCTCGGTGACTTCTGTAGGTATTGCCCTGCTCAGGGTGTGGCCTCCAGGGGCCCCTTCTTTCAACGCATGCAGTCCTTTCAGGATGCCTGTAGGAGTGGTCGTGATTCCTCCGGTGTACCCTCCTCTGCCCGTCTGCTCCAATGACTCCTGTGGGTCCTTCCCCCGGTTGGCGCCCAGTGGGACTTTTATCGGGGGTGAACCAAGACTCCGAGGTGAAAGTAACCAAGAGGGTGGCTGGGAGGGCATGCTGGCAGAGGCCGGCAGTTTCTTCCATGGAGGATTTGGTCTGCGTCATGTCTTTGCTTTCTTTTCAGGTTCATCCCTGAGGTGGAGGAAACAGCTCTGCCCATTGTTCAGGAGTTGCCAGAACTAGGACCAGAGCTGCCTTGGGATAGCACAGAGATCACAGTGGAGGCTGTGCGTAGGTGAGTGCAAGCCTGACCGGGTTTTCAGTTCTCTCACAGAGATTTGTGAGGTATTAACAGGCTTTCTGTTAACAGCCGTTCATTTGGGCACTGACAGACTCGCTCCCTTTTCCTCTAATGCAGTGAATTGTAAACTGTGTGTGCCATGAGACACCGGCGAGGAGGAGAGTCACTGGTGCTAGCTGACTGCCTCGGGGAGAGAGGCACATCCTGTAGATAGCTGGCACCTCTCCTCCTTCCCGGTACTGCTACTGCTCTCCCCGCCTCTCCTTTTGACCCCCTCCTTCCCCCCCGCCGGCTGAAGGCCTTGTCTGCAGGGTCTTGGTGCATACACATGGCAGTCATCACGACATCTGCATGTCCTGTGCGTTGGTGCCGGTGCCCGAAGATTGGTCTCCTCTTCTGCTGGGCCTTGAGCATCTGCGCAGTTCACATTCTATCTCGGAGAGAACGTGAACTCGCAGGCCTTGAGCATGCGCAGATGCTCAAGGCCCAGAAGAGGAGGCCGATCTTCGGGCACCGGCACCAACGCACAGGACATGCCGGTGCCCAGATGATGGTAAGAAGCGGCGGGGGGGGGGGGGTGCCCAATCGCGTCGGTGGGGGTGCTGGATCGCGGCGGGGGGTGCCGGATCACGGGAGGAGGGTGCTGGATCATGGGTGGGGAGGGTTCAGGATTGGGGGGGGGGGGCGCTCGTAAATCGAGCCACGGTAGGTTTCCAAGGTGCCGATTTTGCGAATGTTTTGCTCGTCTTGCAAAACACTCGCAAACCGGTGCACTCGTAAACCGAGGTACCACTGTATTTGTTTTTCCGGTGACAGGACAATCTCGTTGCCAGACACCAGCGCGCCGACAATCGAGCGCTGACAATTTGACGCAAGACACAAGTGCGCTGCAGGAAAACTTAGTTTTAAAGAGCTCCGATGGGGGTGTGGGGGGAACCCCCGCACTTTACTGCATACTGTTTGCGCTGCCTTGGGGGGGGGGTGCAACCCCCCCACATTATAGAAAAAACTGAACTTTTATTGAAAAAAAATCGGAAAAAGTTCCGTTTTCTCTATAATGGAGGGTTCCAATCCCCCGAACTCCCCCCCCCCAACAGCAGCGCGAACACTATGCAGTAAAGTGGGGGGATCCCCTTCACACTCCGCTTTGGAGTTCTTTAAAACAAAATTTTCCCACAGCGCACTGGTGTCTCCCGAGCGACTGAATATGAACCGTTTTTCCATAGTCAAACAACTATCCAAACATAGTGCTAACACTCCGGGAAAATTACACAGGTACGAGGGAAGGGAAGGCGCATGCGTGCAGTGGGGTGGGGGGAAGAGGAGGACGGGTGCCAGTGCCCCTACCAAGATGGTGCCTTGGGTGAACCACCCCTCCCCCCCTTACTATGCCACTGTATGGCATCCATTGGCGTAGTAAGGCTTGCTTCCCAGTTTTCCTTCTCTTTCAGGCATCTATCGGGTCCCACCAAGCTGTTTCTTTGTTCCTTTCTCTCTGACAGGCTTTCTTCTTCTTTTTCTCTTTGTCTCTGTTACAGAATTGTGCAGGCTCAGATTGAGCAATATGGAGAGACAGATTTTGTGAGTTTGGTGCCTTACACATTCTCCCGATTGGTTGCCTCTAAGGTGTTCTTTAACTGCCTTGGTAAGAGGGAAACAAGGAGCGTTGTGAGTTTGTAGTTAACGCACTTGTGTTTTCTACTTTAAATAACGCAGTTAATGTTCATTGTGTGCTACAAGTTGAATTGTTCTAATGCGGTATCCTGGAGGACCACTAGCCAGTCGGGTTTTCAGGATAGCCCTAAAGAATATGCATGATAAAGATTTGCATGTAATGAAGATGATAGGAATGCAGATCTGCCCCATGCATATTCATTAGGGCTATCCTGAAAACCCGACTGGCTAGTGGTCCTCCAGGACAGGGTTGGGGGACCACTGTCCTAATGCATACATAGCAGGAACGTACGCAGTTGAGGCTGGACTCATTTAGAGCACTGGTTTTCTCTAGTAGAGATGTTTTTTAATCAGGCAGGGTCACCCTGCCTGATTAAAAAACATCTCTACTAGAGAAAACTACATTCAAGCTAAGTAAAATAAGTCGAACTACATTGAAAATTATAAGAAAGTCATAAATATTTAAATATATAAAGCTCTTGTAAAAGTTAAAAATTAGAAAAACTAGACCCAGTGACGATTTGTCACGTAAAGCTCAGAACGGTGATACGTTTGAGTTCTGAGTGGTGACGCTGAGGGCCTAATAATTGACTAAACAGGTTGCTACTTGAAATAAGGAAGAAGTTCCTATTTCTATTGAACTGATTTGTACTTATTTGGTCATTTCACTATTGTTAAGCTGTTAACAAAAACTGCACCTACTGTACACAAAGGCACCATGCAGCCACCTGCTGTAGAGGCTGACCAAATTTCTGGGTATGGGATTCGGCATCATCTTCTGCCCCACCCCATCTAGCCATCTCACCTGTAGGTGAGCCGTGGTGATCTTTTGGCCTCTCTGGGGGCAGGAACACCCCCTTCCCTTGTTCCTGTCCCATGCCATTGCTCCGTCAAAATGGCTGCCAAGATTGCTCTGGGAGGAACTGATAGCATTTTGCAATTGGAACCAGCAGGAGTTTGCAGAGAACAGAAACTTCTTTATCGCCCCTCCAGACTGGCACAGACAAATGGGTTTACGCTCCTCAACCAGCAGGTGGAGACAGAACACACTGAATTCTATCAGCAATAAGAACATAAGAGTAGCCTTACTGATCAGACCAAAGGTCCATCCAGCCCAGTATCCCATCTTCACGGTGGCCAATCCAAATCACAAGTACCTGGCAAAAACTCAAATAGTAGCAGCCACCAATCCAGGGCAAGCAGTGCCCATGTCTGTCTCAACAGTGGCACTGCTTTTTTTTGTGTGTGTTTTAAAGAAAAAACTTTACCAAAAGGAGCAGATCCCAATGGCTCTCAAATCTGTAGTCTTTGCCTTTAGGCAAGGCGTACAGCTGAGGCACCTCTAATAAAAAAAAATGGGGGTGGGGGAGGGACTTAGCCGCTGGCGTGTAGCAACCCTGAGGTCAGACAGACCCCCTGAAAGAGTCCTCCAAGCTCTGGACAGAAAAAGGGACAATAAAAAAAGGCCACTAATCAGATCCAACAGGCCCTAACTAACCAGAGGAAAGACTGCCCAGGCTTACCACCTCCACCTGCTGGACACTGAGAACAGACTGATTGTAGATGGGACTGCACACTTGTACTACAGCCAAAAATCAATGTCTGTCTCCACCTGCTGGCAGAGGAGCGTAAAGCCATCCGTCTGTGCTGGTCTGGGGATTTTCTTTGCTTTCTGTGTGTTAGTATACCTTTGCATAGTATGTTCCCGATATACGATTGATGTGGGTATTTATATCCATGTTTGTGTTGGCTTCTGTTTGTCCCCAGGCATTCATCTTCTCTTGTCTTCTTTCTCCCCTTCAGTCCTCTGCAAGGCTCGCTTTCTCAGCCTGAAGCAAGAGGAACCATACAAGCGTATCTTGATAAAACCAGGCCCGCTCTTTCCCAGGACAGTGTAAGGCAGCAAACGGCTCTCGGCCATTTTGAAATACCACCAATCCCAACAACTTGTTCAGAAACAGTGTTACATGTTTTTAAGTTCTTCCAATATCCTACACGGTGCTTAAAGGACTTGTCTTTTCTACCTTTAGCATAATGTTGGCAGGTTGAAATTTATATATTTAAATAATGTTATCCTATTATTCTCTTTCTTTGGAATAATGTGTTTGAATAGTTTTATACTTCATGAATTCAGTATTATTAAAGTTTACTGCTGAACTGCAGAAATGTCTTCTTTCATTTGTTGAGTACTTTAAAAAACTGCAAGAAACTATCTCCCAATTACACATTCCTACCAGCCATACATCTGCAACACACCCCACTTCCTGCAGAGAAAGAAATTACACACACACGTATAGTGTCCCTGATGATAAGTGAACATAGCCACCTGGTTTTGAGCAAAACAATTCTTTTTTTTATTGCAGACGACAGAGCCCCTTTCTGTTCTGCACAACGAAACACTCATTAATAAAGAATTCATTTTACGGTTTCCTCTCTCGAACCACGAAGGTGGGGCAAGGAGCTTAAAACCACAACCTTAGCAAATGTTCCAAACAGTTTGGAAGTGACCGTGGGAGACCGTGCCCAGTGAAATACAGTGAGAGAGTCTCAAACCTTCAACTTCAAAATGCATTTTAAATAAAAGACAACCAAACGGAGGAACTTTCAACTTGGCATCATCCAACCAAACTCCCATCCTTAGGTTTCAATGAGGAATCACAAAGGGGAATACTGGCAAAGGTAACAGGAAATGGGCAAACGGGAGAGCACAGTTCCCCCACCAAGTTTCACCATTGCTGGGAGTAAGATGTGCAATTCCTGGAACAGACTGAAAGAGCCAAGAACGGGGGCAGTGTCTCTTTCTTTAACGTGGTAGCTGGATGCTGGTGCCATGGCCTCTGCTGCGCTTACATTGTGGCAAATTTCTTCTTTGGCTGTTTCATGTTAGAGGTTAAAATTGTTAGTTCCTAAAAGTAGCTTCGGCATTTGAGAAGACACATCCCGGGTCCCCCTGCTTTTGAGGCACGAGCAGCATTCTCGCATGGTTTCTGGAACCCTGGAGGAAACAGAAGGAGGAATGTGAGGAATGTCCTTTTTGAGACATCGAGAGGTGAACCGATACCGAGGCTATGCCGTTGTTCCTGATGACTTCATTGCTCAGCCACATTTACATTCAAACAAAACCTTCTCTTGCAGAAAAGGGAGAAAAAGGACAACAGGTTCTCCTGTGGATAAAGGAATGTAGTTGCCATGAACTCAGTGGGGTAACTGTGACTATGTCATCCATATACTGCTTAGATGTAAGAAATTAAAAAAATAAAAATATATGCAGACTCACCCACAGTAAGAACGCAAGTACATGCATTTAAACCAAGACGTGCACAATTAGTGTGAGGGAAGCACATGCACTTACCTCAGGGGGCAGCCAGGGCAGTGTTGATTTTGGTGGCCTTGTCTGCAGGAAGTGACATTATTGCATTCTGGAGCTCCTGAGGAAACCTCTGCGCCACATCCTTCAGCAGGAGGAGGAGTGTAGCTGTCGTCTCTGTGAGAATGAGAAAGGTGATATGAAATGGGTTTCGAGAAAGACAGGGAACAAGGGCAAGACACACATGCATATGAAGAAGAGACCTGTGGATTATTCAGTAACAATCCAGTATCTATGGGAAGGTGAAATTAGGTCTTACCTGCTTTTTTTTGTAAATCTTTATTCATTTTCAAATCTTACATCAAGTGAATATACATAATCAAAGACAATTTCCACATAACACTTGAATAAGAATCAAATAATCTTGTAAGATAAAATAAATACCCCCCTTTTATCAATACTCCTATTTCCATGTGATATACATTACCCTCCCTAACCCCAAATATAATCTATCCATGTGCTAAGATATCTGATCATTAGAGTAACTAGTCAATGGTCCCCATATTTTTTTTAAATTATGAATATTCCCTTGTTGTAACGCTATCATCTTTTCCATCTTACCTGCTAATTTTCCTTCCTTTAGGCTCTCCAGACCAGTCCAGATGTTGGGTTATGAACTGGTGTGAAGTGGCACTATAAAACTGGTAATAATCCTTAAAAAGGACCTAAAATCATTTTTCAAATACATATCAAGTATCCACTTGTACAGAAAGCTAAAGATAAAACAAGTAATAGGCTCAAGATACCATCATTACAATTGAAACAGTTAACTAAGATAAATTAAAGCAAATTATGATTCATAATAAAGAAAACTTTGCTTAAATTCAGCTCAAGTCCTCAAATTTGAGATCCAAGAAATAGCAATAGCGAGTTTCATTCTAATTAGAAGCCTAAGGCAAAAAGAAAACGACTAAGCTTGGATGATCCTTAATCATTTGCTAGCAATGGTGCTGAAACCCTTGCCACTGTTCAATTCCATCTCCCCATGTCCTCTGATTGACCGAAGGATTCTCAATCCTCCCCCTTGCTCAACCTGAGCACTTGCCCCCGACTTTTTCTACCTATTTATTACTGGGTGTTCCTCAGCCTCCCTCTGACCCTGCAGCTTTGCAAAATACACATGCGTATTTTGGAACATCAGTAGAAGTGCACAGCCTTCCCTCAACTCAAGCTTGCTGCCTAGAAAGCCAAATTTATACAGTGGGAAGATAAGAGCCAAGTAGTAAAATTTTATAGACCTGCTTTGATGCCGATGTCCAAGGCAGTAAATAAAATATACCAAATGCTACCTGATGGCTGATGTGCCATATCCAATTTTATAAATTGGATACCTTGCAGCTCTCTGTGGTTAACATAAAGAGAACTGTACATTCACAAAGAATTACAAAACTCAGTGGTTGGAAATTGTTTTCAAACCGCTCCACTTGGGTAGCTGACTCCCTTTTGAAAATGGTCTTCAGAGCCATTTCCCTTACCTGGTTTTATTTCTTCTGTCCCCAAGACGTGGCTGAAAATCCGGACAATCTCCTTCATATGCTGGACCACCTAGGAAGGAGAAACAGACGAATGGGGAATAGAGAGGTGGAAAGACAAAGAGAAAACGAGAGAAGAATAAAGATGAAAAGGAAACATCAGTTACATGCAGGGAAAACAGGATGTGGGAGAGCAAATCTCTCTGCAGCAGTGGGGCTATTTTAAGAAATGAAAGCAGATGACGTACTCGAGGAAGTGCTGACCCCTGTCCCCCTTCCAGGTCTGCTCACCTTTTCTTTGGAGATAAGAGAGGATCCAAGGGACTAGACACGTAGTAATCATACCACACAAAATTACAAACAGGAACGAGGCAAGTTACTATAGACCCATCAGTCTAACTACAGTATCTCAAAAAGTAGTAAATTATAAGACACCAAGCAACGTTTTCTATCCCGTTTTCTCCAAAGAACTCAGAATGGGTTACATGCTAAACATACATAATATACAGTTAACAGGTTACGATTTGCACTAGATTTGCCATAATTACAGTACAAGTCTTCATCCTAACTTGACACATTCTAGGGGGTCTAATACCAATATACTTTGCACGCAGGGACTTTAGTTCTGATTTCCCTATTGCATTCCTTACTAAGATATAGACTGCGTATATTTCTGCATGCAACGGGGTTAAGGTTTTGGAACCATTCTGTAATGCCACAGAGGGAAGATCTGCAGTCTTTAAAGAGAGCATAGCCTAGGTTCTTCTGTGTTCAGGGCAAGATTGCAGAAATAGACAGAGGGATTGAGAGGAGACATGTGGATGAAGTCTTCAAGCATCTCAGTTTGAGAGTATATTTATTAAAGCTGATGACTTTTCCTGTTGGATTTTGCACGAATATCTTTCAACTTCCTTCCTCTTAACATTATTTTTTTTATTTACATATTTACATATTCTAAAGGTGAAAGAACAGTGCGACAAGTAGAAGAATGAAGGTGTGGGGGGGGGGAAGTGACGTCATCCCAGCGCATGGCTGCCTGAATCGGGAGCTCCGTAGGGGCCGGTGAGAAAAAGAGCTTTTTCAGCTTCCAGCGCTAAAACGCGCTCATTATCAAGATCGCGGTTCGCGGGTGAAGCCATGGCGACGCAGAAGAAATTAGATAAATTTAAATATTTCGGCGAAGGAGGAGAGAAAACAGCGAGTGAGGCACAGGGGAGTGCAGGAGACGCGCTTAAAATGGCCGCGGGGCCGTCGGCGCCGACAGAGATGATTGAAGCTGGGACTTTGGCGATCTCAGGGGAGCTCAGTGAGACGGTGCACAAGTCTTTTCAAATGTGGTTCCAGGACCTGAAGGATGAAATGGTAGGGATGTGAAAGTGGATGTGAAAGCCGCCCTGGCGGAGCTCCGTGCGGATGTGGGGGAGTTGGGAGCCAGAGTGTTAGCCTCTGAAGAGCACGTGGAGGCTCTGTCTGCCACAGTTACTGGGGTCCAGGAATCCACAGGCCATTTAACATCTGAGCTGCAGGAACTACAGGCACAGGTGGAGGATCTTGAGAATAGGTCACGCCGGTGTAACCTGCGATTTAAGGGAATCCCGGAGGGGGAGGCATATCGTGATTGCAAGACTGTGGTGCGAGAGTTTTGTCAGAGCCTCCTAAGTGTGGATGGAGCTGAGATACCTGAGGAGATTAAACTACAGAGAGCGCATCGGAGCTTGGGTCCTGTGAGAGGTCCTGGCTATAAAGATATCATCGCTTGCTTTGCGGATTTTTCCCTCAAAGAGAAGATTTTGCAGATGGCACGGCGCCACCCCCGGTTTCGTTGGAAAGAGTTGGAAGTGGGTGTCTACCAGGACCTAGCATGGTCTACACTACAGAAGCGCAGGGCGTTCAAAGAGGTCACGTAAGTGCTGAGGGATGGTGGCCACAAATACAGGTGGCTGTTCCCCTTTGGGGTCTGGCTTACTATCAACGGGAGGTCTCGAAAGGTGGCTACGGTCACGGAAGCCTGGATAGCTATGAAAGAGCTGGGTTGTGTGAATATCCCGGAGACGGTGCCAGCGCCGGCTACAGCTAGTACTTCGGGAGTACCTGGCGCTTGGTCTACAGTTCTGCGCTCTGGCAAGCGAGCAGCTAAACAGGGAACCTGATGATGAAGAGGACTTACCATCTAGACTGTTCTTTACCGAGGCCACTTTCATTATTGAACACCGATGCAAAAATTTTGGCTAAAGTTTTGGCCCTCAGGCTGGGGAAGTGCTTGCCTAGCCTGATTCATATGGATCAATCGGGGTTTATTCAAAGACGCCAGGTTGGAGACAATATCCGAAGAACGCTGCATCTTCTCTGGGAGGCGCAGCACAATTTGGATAAAGTAGCTCTCTTAGCAGTTGATGCGGAGAAAGCTTTTGATCAGGTGGGTTGGGACTTTTTATGGCAGGTCATGGAGCGGACGGGGTGTGGGGATTTCTTTCTGGCTTGGGTGCAAGCATTCTACCGGTCACCGAGGGCGACTATTAGGGTGAATGGGGACTACACCGAATTTTTTTCAATTGAACGGGGTACACGCCAGGGGTGCCCTCTCTCTCCGCTTTTGTTCGCACTGTCTATTGAACCCTTAGCTATCCACATACGTGAACATCCAGACATGAGGGGTTTATGGATCGGGGCTCAGGAACATCGGCTTGCGTTATTTGCTGATGATGTTTTGTTATATGTGCGTGACCCTGAACTTTCCCTCCCTATCTTGTTAGACATTTTTGCCGAATTTGGTATGGTGTCCGGCTTTACGGTTAATCTGGATAAGTCGGAATTGTTGGGGATCACCTTGACTGCCGATGAAGAGAGGGGACTGTCGGGAAGATTCCCGTTTCGTTGGGCTTCTGGGGCGCTGAAATATTTGGGGATCTATATCTCTCGGGATTTGTCTCAACTGTACACTTTAAATTATACCCCCATTATTAGGCAAATCAAGGTGGACTTGCAGCGGTGGTCTGGGCTGTGGTTGTCTTGGTGGGGACGGATAGCGGTTATTAAAATGAATATTTTGCCTCGTTTATTATTTCTTTTTCAAACACTGCCTATACCGCTCCCGACTGTGGTGTTGAAAGAACTTCATACTCTCTTCTTCCGGTTTATCTGGAAGGGGAAACCGCCTCGGATCTCTCGTCAGTGTTTGTGGCTGCCCCGTGAGTCTGGGGGACGAGCACTTCCCAATTTGTTCTGGTATTATAGGGCTGCACAATTGCGAATTTTGTTGGATTGGGATATAGCGGAACAAAAATGTGTAGTACAATTGGAACAGCAATTAATGGGTACCCGGGTTTTACGAACCTTGATTTGGTCCTCTTTATCTGCACGGGTGGTTTTTAGAACTTTGAGAAACCCTATTTTGACGCACCTTTTGCGGATATGGTGGGAGACGCGGAAGAAATGGGGAGCAGGGATGGTGCCTTCGCTGCTGGGGGCGTTGGGGGACGAACCATCTTTTCCGGCGGGTAGGGAGAGTTCGGTTTTTCAGCGCTGGGAGCGTCAGGGACTCCGGACGTTCTCGGATGTCCTTCATAGGGGGATCCTGGTGTCCTTTGAGGCTTTTCAGAAGAGTGCAGCTTTGCCTAAGGGGGATTTTTTAGCTTACTCCCAAACCCGACATTTTATTCAATCACAGGGCTGGACTGGGGATTCGATTAGGACTAGGGCTCCCTTGGAACATCTGTGGCTTACACTTCGTAACCTGCCCAAACCCATTTCAGTTCTCTATCAATATTTTAGGGGCTCGGTTGTCTTTCACCCTAAATACAAAGGTCTTTGGGAACGGGACTTGGGGTGTTCTTTCTCAGAGAGGGAGTGGACTCAACTTTGTCTTGCGGTGGGCAAGGCATCCTCTTGTGTTCTTATACAGGAGAATGCCTACAAGGTGTTTACCAGGTGGTATTATACCCCTGCTAGGTTACATAAAATGTTTCCGAGATCTTCTGCATTGTGTTGGAGGTGTGGGGGGGCCGTTGGCACCTTTTTGCATATTTGGTGGGACTGTCTTCCTTTACAAATCTTCTGGAAAAATGTTGTTGGCTGTTTATCCCAATTGTTGCAAGTTGTGCTCCCGCTGGTGCCAGTGGAATGTTTACTAGGCTTACATAATGTGTGTGAACACACTTGGCAAACTAAACTCCGCAGGTGGGGATTGGCTGCAGCTAAATGTTTAATTGCTAAATCCTGGAAAAGATCCGAGGCACCTGTTATGTTAGAATGGTATTTGCAGTTTCATCAATTGTGTACCATGGAACTTTCAATTGCTAAACGTCATGGGCACTATTTTCATCTATCCGAACTTGGACTGTTATTATGGACAAGATTGATACTTTGGTTTAAGTTTACTGGGGCTGGGGGGTTTGGGGGGATTGTTGTTGTGGGGATAACTTCCTGAAGGAACCACAGGGAGGTGTCCACTCTGTATATTTCAGTTTACTTGGGAGGGGTGGGGGGATTTGTGATTCATTGCAGGGGATATCTGGTTGGCAATGATGTTTTCTTCTTGCTGTATTGTGATTTCTGAGCCTGTTGTCTTTTGTTCAATACTATGGAGTGCTTGAGCCTTGATATCCTTATTTTGCTTGTATAATACAAAACTTTTAATAAAGATTTTCAAGTTAAAAAAAAAAAAGAATGAAGGTGTGGATGCCCCTGTACAGGTCGTTGGTGAGGCCCCACTTGCGAGTATTGTGTTCAGTTTTGGAGACCATATCTGGCAAATGACACAAAAAGACTTGAAGCGGTCCAGAGGAGGGCAATGAAAATGATAGGAGCTTTGCGCCAAAAGACATATGAGGAGAGACGTGAAGCCCTGAATATGTATACCTTAGAGGAAAGGAGGGACAGGGGAGATATGATTCAGACGTTGAAATACTTGAAAGGTATTAACGTAGAACAAAATCTTTTCCAGAGAAAGGAAAATGGTAAAACCAGAGGATATAATTTGAGGTTGACGGGTGGGAGACTCAAGAGCAATGTAAGGAAATTCTTCTTTATAGAGAGGGTGGTGGATGCCTGGAATGCGCTCCTGAGAGAGGTGATGGAGATGAAAACGGTGACGGAGTTCAAAAAAGCATGGGATGAACACAGAAGATCTAGAATCAGAAAATAAAAGTAAATATTGAAGAACTAAGGCCAGTACTGGGCAGACTTGCACGATCTGTGTCTGTATATGGCCGTTTGGTGGAGGATGGGCTGGGAAGGGCTTCAATGGCTGGGATGGTGTAGATGGACTGGAGTGAGCTGTGATGGAGACTTCAGTAGTTGGAACCTAAGAACAGTACCGGGCAGAGCTTTGGATTCTTGCCCAGAAATAGCTAACAAGAAGAAAAAAAAATCCCCCCAACAAATTTTTAGATTGAATCAGGTTGGGCAGACTGGATGGACCATTCAGGTCTTTTTCTTCCAACATCTACTATGTTACTATGTATTAGTAAAATTTTTGAAACCAAAATAAGGATGAATAAAATGGTAAAAGAAAGGAGAGAGGTGGCTTTTGACAGGGATCCACATAGAAGACTGGCAATCAAACAACTAGGGTGGGGATGGGACAGGAGGTTCTTAATTGAACGAGAAAGCGGTTAAGCAAATTAGTCAAAGTGGTAGAAAGAGTCCACTATGAACGCAAAGAGATGTGAGGAAACCCAGAGCTATGACCAATTCTTTTCATCAGTATTAGCAACCTTGTGAGGGGGGGTTGGGATCAGAGGGAACATCATGTCTATTTGCAAAGTCAAACATTTATGTGTGATAGGGAACACAGACCATGGAAAAGGTAAGGTTATGCATCGTACTCGCTGTACACCACCTTGGGTGAATCTTTTCATAAAGGCTGTTAATAAAGCCCAACAAATAATTTACCTGTTCAGGGTTTTCCTTATATAAAAATGCAATGCAATTGAAAGTGGTTGTATTTTCTTCAAAATCATCCTTTAGAGGCATAGATTTCAACATCACTGGAAGGACCTAAGTAATCCAGAAACACTTTATTATTCCATCTATTCCAACGTCACTGAGAGATCCTATATTCCCAAATACCTATTCATCCACCCAGTACATCTTAAATTTCTCATCAGTAGCAACACAAGAGGATAAGGGGATTGAGGGGTACAGATAGGAGTTGAGGTAGGTTATAGGAATAGTCAGGGACCACTGCACAGGTGATAGGCCTGATGGGCCGCCGCGGGAGCGGACCGCTGGGCGGGATGGACCTCTGGTCTGACTCTGCGGAGGCAACTTCTTATGTTCTTAAGAATCTAATACACTTCCCCCTCTGTATTTGCAGTTTTTCCATGAGTGCAGAAACAGGAACTACTGTAAACTGAAAAACCAGGAAGCAAAATCCTCGCTCCCGTCTCCACGAACTATAACTCCCAGGGCTGCCCTGCGAGAAGACATGCCTTCCCATGCAGAGCGCCGTAACATGAGTGCCGCGACTCTCCCTGAGCGACTGGACTTGCAGTGGCTTTGGAGGCAGGAGCGAGAGGCTGCGGCTGTTCTGTCAGGATTCCCGGGAGTGGGAGAGGAAATCCGTAGTGGGCTGTTTTCCCCTCTCCCGCCCCCTCCACACTCCCATCCAGTTCAAGAGGTCGCATAGGGACCAGCTGAAATCAGTCCGTCCCCGTTGTGGGGAAGCTGCCGACATACTGAATATGGGGAAAGTGCAGGAGCTGGTGGATAAAGCGTGAGTTTAGCTTCCTCCGGCCAGGGAAGAGGTACCCCCTGGCTCCACCCAGCCTACCATCCCCCCTCTCTCTCAGCTGCTGAGGAGGACCCGTCATGGCGGCGCCGGGCTCAATTTGAAGAAGGCTGCAGGCAGGGTAGGGAAGCTGAAACACCATATGATAAGTTATTCGTGGTTTTTACGAATTCGCGGTTCAGTCCAGCCCAAATCACCTCGAATACGGAGGGAGAAGTGTATACCCCAAACTATCACCAAACCACTTAAAATACCCCAAAACATCTCATCGGTCCCTTCAAAACATTCTTTTTTTTTTTTTTCAAAATCTTTATTCATTTTAACATATACATCAAGTGTACATTAAAATATGAACACAACATATTACATTATCACTTGATAATTCCATAACAATATATAGCTAAAAGATTTATATCCCACCCCCATCTCATATCTATACCAGGAGAACCTAGCCATCCCAAAGCAAAACAACAGGACTTTCAATAGATTTCTTCCTTTCTCTGGCTGAAAAGACCCAATAATCTCCTTACCTGATCAACTGGGACACGCTCTGGACTGGTCATGATCAAGCGTGACACCGCCCCACAGACATTGTCCTTGACCCGGATGTTTTCCTCTTGAGCAATGATGGAAGAAAGGACTCCCAGGATCTTGGGGTAGTGTCTGTGATAAAGAATGTTCAGGAAACATGGCAAGAAGAGAGAAAAGACACATGGGAGAATGTGTTCCCAATTACGGAGAAAATAGGAAAAAAAACCCTACTTTCTGACTGGTCAGTTAGATCACAGACCTCCAGAATGATATGTAACAGGTAGTCTGAAAGAGGTGACCAGCATGAGGGGTACAGGAAGATTTCAAGAATGGTCTAGAACAGTGGTATTACTCCCAGTCCTTGAGAGCTGCTAATGTTCCAGCACTTCAGAATGTCCCTAATGAATATGCACAAGAGATTTGCATGTCACATCTCCCTCATACATATTCATTAGCGATATCCTGAAAACCTTATTTGCTGACCTCTTATCTGCTGCCGGAGATCTTGCCTTCCTGCCCGCCCCCTGCTGCTGATCCCTCCCTCCCTGCCCGTCCTCCCCGAAGTCGACCAAGTTCTTGCTTGAGCCGCACTCGCTCCTTCAGTCTTCAGCAAAACTCCTTCCAGGGTTGGTACAGGCAGCGATTTCCATGCTGCACGTAAGTAGCTGACCCGGAAACCTTCTCTCTAATGTCAGAGTTGACGTCAAAGGGAAGGCTTGTGGGTCAGCCACATGCAGCAGGTGAATCGCTACCTGCGCCGTCCCTGCAAGGAGTGCCACTGAAGACAGAAGGAGCAAGTGAGACTCAAACAAGAACTGGACAGGGAGGGAGGGATCCTCAGCAGCGGCAGGAAGCGGGCAAGAAGGCGGGATCCCCACCGGCGGCTTCTACGGACTGGTGGCTACTTACGTGCAGCTACTTACATGCAGGGGAGGGAGGCACAAACTCGACACAGAAAGAAGGGAGGGGGCATGAACATGGGACACAGAAGGGAGGGAGGAAGCGGGCACTAACTTGGGACATAGGAGGGAGGGAATAGAAAGGCAGAATTTTTGGGTATGAGTGTGTAAGTGAGAGGGAAAGATGGTGGCACATGGGGAAAGGAAGAAAGGAAAATTGGTCATGGAGAGAGGAAAGAGATGTATGAAAGAGAAGGATGAGAGGGAGAAATGTTGGATATAGTGGTACAGAAGTACAGATTGAAGGGTAAGACGGGGAGGAATGTTGGACATAGTGATTGAGGGAGAGATGTGGTGTGGTGCTGGAGAGGGGTGATAGAAGGAGAAATGGGGCTGGTGGACAGTTGTGAAAAATGCTCCACATGATCCAGGGGATAAGAGAAATGTTGGATGTGGCAGTAGAGGGGGTGGGAGAGATGCCTGGATCTTTCAAGATAGATGGATAGTGAGTGAGAGAGGGAGACATGCTGCCAATAGGGGTGGAGGAGAGAGGAAGAAATGTTGGACTCGTGGAGGGAGAGAGAGAGAGATATTGGTTGGAGAAGGGAATGAGGTCCGGAGAAGAGGAACCATGCAGCAAGCAAAATGTGTTGGACTCATGGAGAGAGAGAGAGAGATGGAGATGGGGAGGGAAGAAAGGAGGGAAGGAGAAGTGTCACATTCAGGGGAAGGGGGAAAGGGCAGAGAGTAAAATGTTGAACTCACAGAGGGAGGCGAAGGGAAGGAGGTCAGGATGAGAGAGAGCTTGCAGGAGGCAGAAAAAAGAAATATTGGATCCGGGTCAGCTACTTATGTGCAGTGTGTGTCACGTCCCTGCACAGAGTTTTCTAGGTGGATGGAGCGAGTGTGGCTGTATCAAGTAACAGATTCGGGACAGACGGGCAAGGCAGGGATCCCCGTCGGCAGCAGCTTCTATTGACGGGCAGGGAATATCCTCCACTGTGGCCAGGCCGCATACCCCCAACAAGCAGCCCGCGTACCTTAAGAAGCAACTTCCTTTAGTTAGGCCAATGAATCGCAAACTGTGTGCCACGGCGAGACAGGCATCAGCACTTCTCCTCCTCTCTGCACCCCCCCCCCCTCCCAGCGATGGAGGGATTTCCTAAACCCAGCAATTTATCCAGGTTTTGGAAGGCCCTCAAGCTCAGGGCTTCATCTGGAGGGCCTCTGAGCATGCGCGGACATCGACGTGATGATGTCACGTACATGCGTGCAATGTCACCGGTCGATGTCCGCGCATTTAGTCCCGAGTTTAGTGTTTGCGATACACTGAGTTAGGCTAACAAAGTTTCTGATTGTTCCTTCTTCTTCAGGACTCCACCCAAGAGAGACTGCATCCAGATGCAGGATCCGATCCCAAAAGGATACTCAAACGCAGCCTCCTTTCCATGCTCCACCACCACGCCTAGGCCAAAAACCGAATTGCTTCTCACTTCCTCGTTATCCTCTCTGGCGCCAGCGAGTAGCACCGGCAGGAGGCGAGGCAAGAACTGTGCAGAGAAAGGACCCAGCGCCTGCACTGTCTCTGCAATCGTGCCCACAGCAAATGACTTGTCGGATGACGAACTGTTTGGTTTCTGTAGGAGAGAGGAGTTACCAGATAAGCACCAAGACAGGACGTGTTGCCCGTCTGTTTGGAAAACCAGAACAAAGCTTATGTTAGCAATGGGCCCATAAACACATTAGCAATAAGCATCAACTCTTTTACGACGCAGTAAATGTTCCAGCGCCCAAAGGAACTGAGTAGGCGTCAAAGCATTTGCCATGCAGGTTTGTAAAAGAGGCCTTAAGTTCACATTCCAACATCCTCTGGGAATGTATTTAAATTACCTGTAGGTGTTTGAGATATTACTGATAACAGCAAGGCATGTTTGCATATTTGTGAAATGTACATACCACATATGCTATCATTACGAGTACGATATACCAATAACATTAAGAACATAAGACCTGCCATACTGGGTCAGACCAAAAGTCCATCAAGCCCAATATCCTCTTTCCAACAGTGGCCAACCCAGGTCCCAAGTACCTAGCTAGATCTCAAGTAGTCAAACAGATTTTATGCTGCTTATCCTAGGAATAAGCAGTGGATTTCCCCAAGCCATCTCAATAATGGCCCATGGACTTCTCTTTTAATAAATTATCCAAGCATTTTTTAAACCCCGCTAAGCTAACTGATTTCACCACATTCTCCAACAACAAATTCCAGAGTTTAATTACATGTTGTGTGAAAAAGTATTTTCTCCAGTTAGTAGCTTCATCGCATGTCTCCTAGTCCTAGTATTTTTGGAAAGAGTGAACATTGGGTCTACAGAGTAAACAGCACCCAAAATATCTACGCTGTAAAGGGTGCTCTGCGGAGAGTGCATTTTACAGAACAGTGTTTAAAGTGGATTCCCACACCCAAAGTTTAGGCACTAGGATTTACGCCTGCTGAAACCTGGTGTAAATGCCGGCACTTAATTTTCAGGAGTTGGATGTACAAATCTAACATCTAGGACTCCAATAACTGAAACAGATAGGGTTCAAAATAAAAACGAATGGATCTTAACTTCCATAACGTTACAAATCCCTTTCAAACTAGCAAATCTATTTGTGATTTCATTGATAAATTCCAATCTAATTGGACCCCTAAAACTTTTAATGTTGGACTAATGATGTAATTAATCCCATTTAATTGTAACTTTTTTTTCATGTGTCTTATTATTAGAAGGCAAGAAAACTGTAATTTTTTCTTTAATTTTAAAACTAGCCATCCAATCATGTATCGACACTAAAACCTTTTCTGTCCAAGAGCTCAATGGTAAAAGATACTTATCAGCTTACAGTTGGGTGTGTGATATATCGCTAATAATCTCGGTGTGTATTTATGCAGTGTAGAAGTATTACTCTTGTATTTTGATTATCACTGGTGGGAAATAAGTATGTAGCCATATATAATATGCTAACTGCTTTGGTTGTACTACAGAAAGGCGGTATATATCAATCTTTGAAGTGCTCAATGAATCGCTAGGGAGGAAAAAACTAACCCCCTCCTTTACGAAAGAGTAGTGTGGGTTTTAGCACCAGCGGTAACTACTCCAATGCTCATAGGAATTCTATCCGCGTCGGAGCAGTCACCGCCGCTACCAGTGCTAAAACCCACGCTACACATTAGTAAAGGAGGGGGAAAGTGCCAGTTAGTAATAAAAATCAATTAATCATAATTAAAGGCTTCCTTTCAGACCGGTACTGCCTCGGGACTGTTCTTTTTTTTTTTTTTTAATAAAATCTTTAACTAACAAAGGAGCAGACCCCACAGGCTCTCAAAGCTGAGGAGCCTCTAATAAAAAAATTGGGAAAGTGGGGGAAATGGGGGGAGGGACTTAGCAGCTGGAGTGTGGCACCCCCGAAGTCGGATGGACACCCCCAAAAGGTCCTCCAAGCTCTGTCCGGACAGAAAAAGGGACAATAAAAAAAGCCACTAATCAGATCCAAAAGGCCCTAACTAGCCAGAGGAAAGACTGCACAGGTTTACCACCTCCACCTGCTGGACACTTGAGAACAGACTGATTGTAGATGGGACTGCACACTTGTATTACAGCCAAAAGTCAATGTCTGTCTCCATCTGCTGGCAGAGGAGCGTAAACCCATTCGTCTGTGCCGGTCTGGAGGGACGATGAGATATTTGTATGTACCTATATATAATATGCTAACTGCTTTGGCAGTATATCAATCTAATATATTCTACAAAGGGAAAGGGAGAGAGAGTAATCAGATCATGACAGAGAACATACCATCTTACTGAGGAGCAGGGGTAGGAATCCAGCAAAGTAAGGAGCAAACATCTGTCCCCCAACTGCAAGGGCTATAAGAGGTATCCCTTCACCTGCATATTCTATCAGCATCGAGTCATACTCCGCCTGTGGGATAGAGACAGAAGCACCATCAGTACACTCCTGCTACAGGTGAAAGATACAAGCAGTAATACGAGTAGGAGGGGGTCACCCTGCTTCCATGAACCAGTATGTCTCATATGCTCAAGATTAAAAGTGTTTCAGGACTTTTCAATTCTTGGCTGCAGAGGGGACAGAGAGTCCTGAAGTTTTCTCTTGTTACAACCAGGATAAGCTGGAAGTAGCTGACTTACAGACTCCGTGTCTCTCTCGTCTCTTCTGTTTGTGGTCAAACACTGGATTGCTGCATAAAATTAGACCATAAAATTTGCCTTGAGATACAGTGTTCTGCTAAGTTGCACTATTTCCAGAAACCTGAAGACAAATTACAAAAACACAGATGATCCCGCTCAGGATTTCAGATGCAAAACATTATTTTTCACTGGAAAGAAAATATGCAAAATTCAAGAAATGCACCTTGCCACGTGGGAGGGGCTTGTGGCAGAAGCTGTAATATCCAAACATATTAGTGTCTCCAAACAGGAAAGAGAAGAACAATTTACCCACTCAAAACATAGATTTATCAATATGTTAAATTCATAACGACAGAAAGTGAGAGAGAGAGTGCCACAAAAATTTGGTGAGCGAGACACACACATAGATGAAGGGCTGGGATGCTCCACGCCCCGAGTCCGTTCTACCTGCCGAACAGGTTCTCCAGCATCCAAATGTGAGCTGGAACGCTCACTCCTTCAGAGAGATGGAGACACGAGGGGAATCAGAAAGGCAGTAAGACAGTCTGTGATGGGGGGAGAAGGGAGAAGAGACGACCCGCGAAAGACAGGGAATGAGAGAACACTAGAACCATCCTTTAGAAGAATTTGCTGGAGAGCTGACATGAATTCCCCACACAGGTAAATGTTGTATCTTATAACATAAGGCATACAGAGAAAAAAAGCCTGTGGGCGAGAGTCCCTGATGATAGCTGAATGGAGTAATATTAATAATAATAACAACTATTTTTGTATACCGCAATACCAGAAGCGGTTCAGAGAGGTTTACAGAGGAAGAAACTGTGCATAGACAGCAAAGTTACAGAGAGAATTGTCAATTACATTGGTAGAGTAGATTGATTACATTAGGGAATCGAGAATGGTTGGGTAAGACCGAAAATAGGTCAGATATGCAGTAAGTATATCAGTGGCAGGGGGGAGTCAGAGAAATTTGTCAAAGCGATAGGTTTTGATTGATTTCCTGAAGGCTAGGTAGGAGGGTGTATTTGAAATGAGGGTGGTTAGACATGTCTTCCATTTGCCAGCTTGGAATGACAGTGTTCTTTCGAGGCATCTTGCACAAAGGCTCCCTGATGAGAGCCAGATGAGAAAAAAAAGGAGAAAGACTATGTGCAATGGAGGGAGAGAGGAGAGGGGCCATGCAAAAATGCTAATTTAATCAGGCGAAGGATGGAGCTTGGTGGCCGTTTATTTCTTCACTATGTGATAAGAGAGTTAACGATTAGAATTAGGCTGGTCTTTATTACAGTTATTTACTCAGTTAGTTTACTTAGCAAATGCAATGTCATGAACTCTAAACAATAGTGCCTTGGCAAACAAAGCCGGAACGTTATTACCCTGCCTCTTCATTTGCTGAAGAGCACTCCAATAATGCATGAAAAGGACATTGAATGGCTCTGAGGTTTGCCCCAGAGATGAAGGTGTGCTGCGTCCTGTGGCCTATGCCTGCCCCGAACCTGTTGAGCAGGAAGTTCATTCTGAACATGTTACTTCTCAGCTGACAAGTTAATGAGCTGGAGTTTGACATGAAGAACTTGCGGTCTCCTTTTCCCACGCTGAATAGTTAGCTGCTGATTGGGGAGGTTGTTCCATTCAGGATCTCTTCTTATTGTAAATTAAGAAAAAAAAAAAGGAGCCCTGTGGTAGATAATGTGGTTATTGAATTAGTATGCTGTCAGAGTACCTCCTCAGTCTACACCCCTTTATTTTATGTCAGCATGAAAATGCTTGTTGTGTTTGAATCTAATCCTATATAATAAAACCCTACCTCGCGCATGCACACTCCTATCTGCGTGCTTCCATGATCCGTAGGTCTGTGGCCGCAGGAGTGCACATGCGCGAGTCCTCAGCCTTACTTCCCAGCACTTACCACTCGCCGGCAGGACTGGACGCCAGCGCTGGACTCCCTGCTCTCCGTGTCAGCTCCTCTCATCAGCTGCACCAGTGTCGGAGAAGGCTTCCGACGCTGGCGGGATCGAGAGGAGCCGCGGCGACACCTCGCGGGAAGGGAAGCCCAAAACACTCCAGCCGCGAAGGGATGCCCCGGTCCCAACTCCAAACCAGCTGATTCCAGCAGCGTGTGCAGCACTCTACACATGCTGCTTCGGGGCCTTTTACTGCCCTGATTTGCTCTGCCGCGTCTCTGATGATGTCATCGGGGACATGCCAGAGTAAATCAGGGCAGTAAAATGCCCCGAAGCAGTGTTTGTAGAGTGCTGCACACGCTGCTGGAATCAGCAGATTTGTCGGACCGCGGGAAGAGAAGGGTGGGGGCGGCAAGGGACTAAGGGAGCAGGCAAGACCGAGGGAAGGGAAAGGGGGGTAAGGGAAACGCTGCTGCTGCTGCACAGGGAAGTGGTGTGGGGTGGGAGGGAATGCTGCTGCTGCTGTGGCTGCTGCACAGGGAAGGGGGGATCTAAATGCTGCTGTACAGGGAAGTAGTGGAGGAGGAGGGAATGCTGCTGCACAGGTACATGGAGGGGGAGGGAATGCTGCTGTGGCTGCTGCACAGGGAAATGGGGGGGAGAGAGACAGATAGATAGAAAGAAAGCCAGACAGCGAGAGGAAGGAAGACAGAAAGAAAAGAAGAAAGGCACAGGGGCAGAGAGAAAGACACAGAAAGACAGACAGACAAAGGGGGCCAGGGAGAGAGACAGACAAAAAAAAAGACAGAGGGAGGGAGAGAGACACAGAAAGAAAGACATATATTCTAGCACCCGTTAATGTAACGGGCTAAAATACTAGTCTATAATAATTTGGAGACACTTTAGGGATCCTTTTGCTAAGGTGCGCTAATCGATTGGCGCACACTAAGGGCTCCTTTTATCAAGCCACGCTAGCAGCTATCAGGCGGTAGTTTTTAGGCCAGCGCGGGGGTTAACGCTTGACGACACGTTGCGTGCGTTAACATCCCGCTAGCGCGGCTTGATAAAAGGAGCCCTAGATGCTAACAAGTCCATAGAGTATAATGGCTGCGTTAGCATTTACCGTGCCTTAGTCAAAGAGGGGGTTAGTCTTTTCTACTTTATGCTTTTAATTGTGAATTACTTCAACTTGTTGGTACACAGGAAGCGGTATAGAAAAGCCTCTAATAAACCATGATTTTTGTGATAACCGATAAAATAAATGAAAAGATGATAGCTAAGTAATTTGTGTCGTCATTCTTCATTCAGCTTCCCACTTGCGTGCATCCTGCAGAGACCAAGACCCCGAGTGTGAGAGGCGAGACGCGCAGTCATCCTGAGTGGAAGAGAGACTAGAGAGGAGAAAACCCAGCAAGCCCATGAATGGGTTAAACGGCTGAAGAGAGACCAGGCCCCCGAGAGTGAAAGTGAAGAAGCCTGGTCTGTCGAGTGTGACGGAGGCCGAGGAGCTGCCATGAGTGTGGCGGAATCTGTGCTGTGCTTGGAGATCTTGAGGAATGTCATGAATCTTCCGGTGTTGCCGTTGCTCAGGAGCAGAAAGCATTCCATCGGTACCTATTCCATCCTCATCCTCAGCCTCACAGATTTCCTCATCACAGGTAATCAGGACCCTGTTGCCCAGCAGTCCTAAATAAGAACATAAGAATAGCCTTACTGGGTCAGACCAATGGTCCATCAAGCCCAGTAGCCCGTTCTCACAGTGGCCAATCCAGGTCCCTAGTAAGAGTAGAATCCTAAAGAATAGCAATATTCCAAAATCCCCAAAAAGTAACAAAAAATTCTGGAATCCCAAGTAGGAGCAACATTCCATGCTACTGAACCAGGGCAAGCAGTGGCTTCCCCCATGTCTTTCTCAATACATACCACCTGGCAATGTATCAGGAAAGTGGGGGGGGGAGGAACTCCCCCTAAGGAAACCCATGCAGCTAATACGGGTGAGAGGATAATCTTGCTACATGGAAGCTCTTGCATTACTACAAGCAAGCTGTAACCTATCTTTCAAACCTACCTCTGTTTCTAGGAGGGTGACTGATGTTATACCAATTTAGCAAAGGGGTGTCTTGTCTTGCCAACTTATTAGAACTGAGTGATTCACATAGGGGTCAGGAGCATCCTACCATCGAGCGAGCCCAGCAAAATGCCCAGGGCCGTTCAATGGCAGGGGCCGCCTGCAGTTGAACCCTCCCCTTCCTCTTCTCACCCTGTGCCCAAGTTTTGCATCTTTCCAGCTCTTCACTCATCATCCGCCAGTCCTCCAAACAGTGCAACGGGTCGCGGTAGAGACAGCAATGCAAGCAGTCTCTCTCTGGCCGGCGGAGCCTTTCTTCTGCCACGTCCCACTCACACAGAAAGAAGCGTAGGTGGTGCATAATTTTTCAATTTGAAATGTGCTTGTGGCGTGTTTTCATATGTATTTTATTAGCCACATTGAACCAGTAATGGGATTAAGTGGTTTATAAGCTCTCCGATTGTGATCAAGGGAAGTGGGGTGACTTCTGCAAGGGAACTTCTCCTGTTAATAGGGAGGGAAGTAAGGTAGCGTCACTTTGGCAAGGAAGCTCTAGCTGCTAACGGGGTGCCGTCACTTTATGTTTATGAAAAACTTTATATACCGCGTATATAGCCAAAAAGGATCCAAGGGTTTACAATATATTATACAAAACAATTTTGAAAAGGACAGAACAGGAGAAAAATAATTGTTTTTGTAACATAATATTCCATAACAATCAAAATATCAATAATGAAAATGAACTAATTAATATAAACCAAAAATTATTTTAAAAATAAATGAATAAGTACAGACTGCAGTCCCAAACTCATTTCTTCAATTGAAAAAAATGTGCTTTTAGATGTCTTTTAAAATTTATACATAGTACGATTCTTCTTGCCTCAGTTCCATAACCGTGGAACTAAATAGAAAAATGCACAATCTCTAGCTGAGGCAAGATGGGCCTTCGAAATATGAGGACCAGCGACCCTATTGTCATTCAAAGATCGTAATAGATGCCTCGGTGCAGAAAATAACACCAAGTTAGAAAAATATAATAGCTGGAACTCAAACAATGCTCGATGTGCCAACATATGAGATGGGGGTGGGATATAAATCTTTTAGCTATATATTGTTATGGAATTATCAAGTGATAATGTAATATGTTGTGTTCATATTTTAATGTACACTTGATGTATATGTTAAAATGAATAAAGATTTGGAAAAAAAAAGATCTTAAATTTGATCCTAAATTCTATTGGCAACCAATGGAATTTCAGGTACAGAGGTGTCACATGATCACGAATATATGCTTAGCCTAGCAGCCGAATCGCACCATTTTGTACTGTTTGTAAGCGCATCAGTTGACCTGTTCCCATGCCTGCATATGCTAAATTGCCATAATCGTAACTTAGATAGTACGAAAAGCATGAATTGGCGTAATCTCGACTAGTCTTAATGCCCCACTGCAGTGAGGAAAATCTAGATGCTGGTAGTGTGTAATACAAATCCTCCTCTCACCTTCTCCGTCTTTGCTACAGGGTACCTCCTAATCCAATGGGCCTGTGCCCTCCTGGAAGATCGCCAACTGAATCATCTTTCTCTCCACTTCCTGGCCTTCCAAAACCAGCTGTACAACAGTGTTCTGCTCCTGTTGCCGGGTTTGCTCCTCAGTGAGGGTCTCTGCTCTGCCTGGGGCTCAGGGCCCTTGTTGCCTCTGGTGAACTGTCTCTTCACACTCAGCTGCTGGCTAGTAGGGGCCTCCTATGGCAGCCGTGACTTTCTGTGGGGAGTCCTGCAGGGGGAGCTCTGTCCGGAATGGGGGGAGGTCCGCTGCCATATTTCCAGCTGTTTAACAGCCCCCTATCTTCCAGATACCCTGCTCCCCTCCATTGCTCTATTACTGGCGGCCACGTACATCTGCAGTTGCTTGGGTCATCCCAAGCTCCCTCACGCCTCCAGGGTCCCCAAGATTGCCTCCTGGGGTCTGCTCTGGCTAGCGGTGGTTCCCTTCCTCTACGCTGTGGCCCCTTTCTGGTGGCTTAGTGGGCCCCTGATCCTGGGGCTGGACTCTTTACTCCCAACCAGCAAGCCAGAAACTGCTCCGAGAAGGGCAGGTGAAGATGCTGTGTGAACGGGCTGAACTCCTTGACTGATGGCAGGATAACCTTCCCAGATTCTGTATGTTGGATCAGGTCAGACCAGACTGTTGAAGAGACACCCCTCCCCAGTTTCTTATAACAGAGAAGAGCGAGAAGCACAAAGCATTAAATATATCTCATAACCAGGAAGGGAAAGAGAAAAGAGAGACAGAGGGAAAAAGAGAAAGGTAAAAACATGACAGCGAGATACAGAACAACTCAGAACAAGCAGGGAAGAGACAAACAGGAGAATCAAAACATGAGACACAGCTATTCAGAGCCAGTGGAACAGAAGAGCGACACCCGACAGAGCGCACAAGAGAGACCAGAGCTGATCCAAACGAGGACTAGATGAAAGGAAGAGAGAGACAAACATGGCTAGGAATGTAACCTTTGTACATCAGTGTCTAAAGAGCCCTAGGGGTGTGCAAGAGTCCTAGGCCAAAGCAGAACAGCCCAGGCACACAAGCCAGGCGAGTCCCTCGGGAGGGGAGCAGCAGAAAATTACGACAACGTCTCTGCTGCCTGTATTTCCCAAGACGACCCCGTGCGCATCTTAAGGGAAATGTCAATACAGATTCCACTCTATGATACACCATGGTCGGAGACAGCCAGTCTACACACACATGGAGGAGGGTCAGGCTTGAAAATTCCAAGTGGGTGTTGATCCTCAAACATTCTACCAGGTTTGCACAGCTTTCTGTGAAGACAAAGGCTGTCTGTTTGCAGTTTACTTTACATTACATTTCTAGATCGCAAAAGCTTACGGGGCGATGCAAAAACTGGACACTGCCAGCGATCTACAATACTTGGAATTTTGTAAATAATATTGATTTTAGCAGTTTTCTAAAATGTAAATAGGAACAAGACTTTGTAAATAAAGAGCGTATTTTAGAGAGAGACCTCTCGAACACCGGCACAAATCATGTGCGAAATGAGCCCACAGAGAGCAGGCGTAATATTTTGCGTATAATTTCATAGGTATGGACGAAAATAGAGCATGATCACATATTTATCCCACACCTTAACATGTTTATACCCCTTTTTTCTCCCCTGTCCTCAGATTTAATTGTAAACCAATCCATATTTTTCTTTCCTTCATGTTTCTTGATATGTTTGTACATTTGAATTTGTTAACACATTGTAAACCGCTCAGATTTTTACTCTGGTTTTATATATATCAAATAAATTGAACTTGAACTATATGCACAGAATTCATAAACTACGGGGTAGATATTCAGCCAGTGACAGAGAGCAGGTTTGCACACCAACAGAGTTATTCCCAGGCCCGACTTTGATCACCTGGTTATTTTGAGCTGGTTAAAACATTGCCCCTTAAGTTGACATTCAGCTCTTAAGCAGGTGTGGGTTACCACATAAGAAATCACTACTAAGCAACCAATGGTTTTAAGTTCAAGCTATATACAATCAAAAGCAAACCAAACTGATGTTATACTTGACTGGAAACAATCCAAGCCGAGTAGTTGTGTTTTATATATGAAACCCTCAGACTTCTGCGCTGCTCAATGTATTCACTGAAGCAGCTGATAGCAGATATGCAGTTTTCTTTCATTGGGTTTTCATATTTTGGTTTTTCAGTTTTTTTACCAAATAATCTCTTCAACGTTCTTGTATCTAAATGCACTGGATTACATGCAACTAGAAAAAATATATGACAAGCGATACTTATCTTTAGTTAGTCGCTGAATCTGTGACAGGAACGCTCAGCCGGTACATTAATAGCCCGACGGGACCCGTTTTGCCGGTTGAGGCTTTTTCAAGGGTCAAACTATTCAGGTGCCATTTTTGACCTGTGAAGTGCGGGTCAAGCTGTGCACACCTGAATAGTTTGACCCTTGAAAAAGCCTCAACCGGCAAAATGGGTCCCGTCGGGCTATTAATGTACCGGCTGAGATTCACAGATTCAGCGACTAACTAAAGATAAGTATCGCTTGTCATATATTTTTTCTAGTTGCATGTAATCCAGTGCATTTAGATACAAGAACGTTGAAGAGATTATTTGGTAAAAAAACTGAAAAACCAAAATATGAAAACCCAATGAAAGAAAACTGCATATCTGCTATCAGCTGCTTCAGTGAATACATTGAGCAGCGCAGAAGTCTGAGGGTTTCATATATAAAACACAACTACTCGGCTTGGATTGTTTCCAGTCAAGTATAACAGAAGTTCGGTTTACCACATAAGAGACAGGACAGACACTAACCCTGGCTGCTAAGGATTGAATATTGGCACTTAAGCGGCCAAATGCTGACTCTGTCCCTGGAACGCCATCAACGTAGCCGGCTTTGAGTCGGCCGCTAACTGCAAATTTCAGCGGCACTCGGCCAGTTAAGTGCAGCTGAAAATTAGCAGCCGGCCCCGACTAAGCGATTTAACTGGTCAACAGCCAGCTAAATCGTTTTGAATATCGGACAGCAAGTGTGAAATTCACCCACTCTCCTCTGAAAATTTCAGCAGAGAACATGCAGACACTTTTACACATAGGGTGATTTAAGTGGCATGATATATGCCTATATTGGCAAATATGAGGAAAAAATGGCCCCTATGTGGTTATAGGTCTTTTCTGTTACCAGTAGCTGTCCATCTTAGGTTCATTTACCTGCTGTCCATCGTCATCATCACCATCTTCAGCCTCAGGGTCTTGACAGCATGTCTGTTGAGGAGAGAGGGAGGAGGGTTTGTAAGCAAGGGCAAAGTCTCACCAAGACCAAGATATAATGTAATAGAAAAAGAGAGAGCAGAGATTGTCCAGTGTCTTTACAAGAAACCTCAAAAATATCAGAGGGCTGAAAAAAAAATTCCTAGAGACAGAAACATTCAAAGAGAGACAGTTGACAGAAGAACACTTGGAGAAAGGCACAGAGGAAGTGCACTTCCTGTTCTCTCTCCCTCTCTCCACAAGTGTCACAAATATCAAAGAGAGAGGGGGGGAAGACAAACCTGGAGAAGGAGAGGGGCATAAAGACAGAAAAACACCTAAAGAGATGGAGAGAAAGCAATTAAATGCACAAAGATGATATATGAAGAGAGGGGGGGAGGGAGAAAGAAAGAGAGAGGGGGGAGAGAGAGAGAGCACTTGCAAATGTCGCAGGGATAGAGACAGAGTGAATGGGAGATTGTACTGTGTCCATTAAAGACCTCAAGAAATGTCAAATGCAGTAGAGACCTGGCATGAGAAAAGGGCACAGGGTTGTTACATTCACGCTTTGAGCACCCTACCTTCTGCTGTAGCACCAGACGAACCACCTGACATATCTCACCCAATCGCCTGGCATCCTGCATGGCCGTGCTCTTGCAGTCCTTGATGATGTCGTTCATGGCCTCCAATATGCTCATCACCACCAGCCGTTCCTTGTCTTCTTGGATGGCCTTAAAGTACACAGGAAAGACCAGGTCCAGCATTTTCTGAAGAGCTGTAGGGAGGAGCCACACACCGACACAAAAACATCTTCATAACACACCACAAGGCCCCTCTCTCCTAAGCTTTTACTCCCTCTATAAATCTCACCACATCAAAAGGCCTGGTTTACTTCCTGTCCTACAGATCCCAGACTTCACCATACCAAGTGCCCCCCCCCGACCTCCTGCTCATCAGATCTCAAACTGCACCACACTAAGTGGTCCCAGTCCACCAGATCCCAGACTATATCACACAAGAGGTCCCCTGACCAATTTTCTCTTAAGACCCCATGATACCAAGAGGCCTTGAGAGAACAAGACGAGAGATTTTAGACATTCTGCTCTCTGGATTCCAGACCATGTCATACCAAGAAGGCCCCTCCCACATCCCATCATTCTGTGCCATCTTCTCCTCAACTCCAGCACCCCTTACCTGCTGAATTTTGCTGTGGAGGGCTGTTCTGGCAGACCTTATGGAGGGCTCGGCAGAACTGACCAAGCGTCTCATAGACGGCTTTTCTGATATTCATATGAGGAGACTGGAGACAGGTGACAGGAGGGAGATGGAGATTTGGAGACAGAAAAGAATGGAGTGGTGGGATGGACGGACAAAGAGATGGAAAGATATAACAGGATCAGTCTGTATCTGACAGTGAATAAAAAAACGGAATTTCAGTTGAGTCACTTCCCTAGACACTGCGATGAGGAACTTTTCCTACGAATCATCTAAAAAGACAGCAAAGAATCAGACTGTCTCCCGAGCCCAGCTTTTGCTGCAAAGGCAGTGTTCACAGCCCCAGTGTGGGGAGGGGGAAAGAAGGGATCTTCTGGACACCCAACATCAGGATCCATGCAGACCTGCTCAACTGGCTATCAGCTGACCAAAGTGGTCCAGAAGTGACCTCATCCATCAGTCCAGCAGCTGCACAGCAGACCACCTTCCGCCTGCTGGAGATAGAAAAACACCGGAATGTGCTCTAAACTATAAGGACATTGTGTATCTCCAGCACTTCAGTATTTTTCTATGTCCACTTGCAAGTTCTGGACTGATCTGGTGAGGACCCCAAGGAATTGAAATGTGAGGCTGCCCTTAATCAATGGATTGTCACTGGATTGTCTGGACTTGAAAGCATAAGAACAGCCATATTGGGTTAGACCAATGGTCCATCAAGCCCAGGCTCCTGTTTCCAACAGTGGCCAATCCAGTTCACAGTACCTGGCAGAAACCCAAACAGTAGCAATATTCCCTGCTACCGATCCAAGGCAAGCTGTGGCTTCCCCAATGTCTGTCTCAAAGGCAGAGGGGCAGTTGGGAGGGTGCCATATGCCCCCAGCAGAGACAGGCGCTCAAAACCCAAAGAAGAGAAGGAAACTGCTGGACCATAACGTATAAAACCAGGCAACTGGAGTGGGAAGTTAAGACCCTTGGTCGCATTTTCAGATTCAAGAGGCTTAAACTATCACCACCCATCCTAACCCCAGATGTGACCCCCAGGGGGCCTGTAGCACATAGTCCAAAACGCAGCTCTGCCCGGGAGGGAAACACTCACCTCATGGTGTTTAAATACTTCCTCAAAGCATGGCTCAAGGTATGGTATGAAAGCGCCGCTGAGAAAGAGGAGAGAAGACAGAAATGCTTAGAGTAGAGATTCCCAAACTTTCATCTAACATGACCCCAGACCTCAGTTCATTCAGAGTGGAAAAGCAGTAGCTAGTGCAAGCCTTGGGGGTGGGGGGAGCCCTGATGAAGCAGAAACAGAGATTTATTTGACCCCCCCATTCGCTTAATTTGTGATCCCATTTGGGGTCATGACCCACAGTTCGGGAACCACTGTCTTAAAGATACAGCTATGACCAAACGAGAGAAAATTCACATTGTATATAGACAGCCATTGGAAATCTTTTGCCAGGGCATACCCACAAACTCTTCTTCTCACTCTCATAGGAGAATTTAGCAAATGCAATGCTGGGGAATGTTTTTACCTGGCATTGAGGGCAATCTCTCCCAGGGCTACACACGCATCTTCCTTTTCATCAATATAAGCATTTTCCACAGTGAATCTATCGAAAAACAGCAGCAACAGTGACATCATCATGTTCTCTAACAGTTGGCCTTTGATCCAGAGCTTTTCCTACCCTCCTGAATTCTTTATCCAGCCCCCCTTTTCCTATCCTCTTCCACTACCCGCACCCCTATGCAGCTTCGCCCTGCTTCTTTCCTTTCACTTCTGAGCCTCACTCAGAGCCCCACTATTCCCTCCCTCAATTCCTCTTTTCACAGGGGTTAGAGCTACAGCCTCAGCACACTGAGGCTGTGGGTTCAAATACCGTGCTGCTCCCTGTGACCCTGGGCAAGTCACTTAATCCACCATCGCCCCAGGTACATTAGATAGATTGTGAACCCCCAGGATAGAGTGGGAAAAATACTTGATTACCTGAATGTAAACCACTTAAAAGTGGTATATAAATATTAAAAATAATAATATTCTCAGCCTCTTCCTGCACATCTCCTCTCACCTCTTGACCACACCCGCCAAACCCTCTTCATTCTCTCCCCCCGTCCCCTCTAGTTCAATCTCAGCCTCTCTATGATTCTCCTCTCATCTCTGGGCCCTCATTTCCTTTCCCCCTCCTTCCCCCCTCCACTGAGCCTCAGTCTCTCCCTGCTTCTACATCTCCTCTCACCTCTGGACCACACCCGCCAAACCCTCTTCATTCTCTCCCCCCTCCCCTCTAGTTCAATCTCAACCTCTCCCTGATTCTCCTCTCATCTCTGGCCCTCATTTCCTTTCCCCCTCCTTCCATGCATCTTCCTATTCCTTCCCCCCCTCCATTGAGCCTCAGTCTCTCCCTGCTTCTACATCTCCTCTCACCTCTTGACCACACCCGCCAAACCCTCTTCATTCTCTCCCCTTCCCCTCTAGTTCAATCTCAGCCTCTTCCTGCTTCTCTCCTCTCATCTCTGGGCCCTCATTTGCTTTCCTCTCCTTCCATGCCTCTTCTTATTCAGCCTCTCCTTGCTTCTATATCTCTCATCACCTCTTCACCTTGTCCAGCATCCCCCTCCTCCCATACCTTTTCTCACTTCTCTCTTTCTAACCTCTACAAAATGAAATTCTCTTTCTTGTCAAGTATTTTGCTTTCGTCTCACCCTTCAATGTCTGGGTCATCATCCTCGATCTCCTCATCATGAATCTGTGAATCTTCCTCTTCCTCAGCCTCATCATCATCAAACAGCAAAAACGATATGTTCTCACTGTAGTGAGTCTAGTGGCGAGACAGAAAATGTAAGACAGCAGCAAAGGAGGAGGCGAAGAGCAGAGTTCTGTCTTCTGCAACAGCATTTCTGTGCTAGATTTTCCCTTTCAGAAGCCTCAGGAAATCAAATGGTTTGATTAAAAAAAAGACACGGCCACTTGGTAGAGCAGACGTAACATTTTTTTTTTTCTACCCTGGTTTCACCCAACACATAAACCTGGTATTAAATTTGCCGGTGCTGGTAGGGAAGGAGGGTTGTGAGATTTAGGGGAGCAATAACACAGAAACATGACAACAGATAAAAGCCAAATGGCCCATCCACAATAACCATTATCTCTGTCTTTCTCCGAGAGATCCCACATGCCTATCCCAGGCCCTCTTGAATTCAGACACAGTCTCTGTTTCTATCACCTCTTCCGGGAGACTGTTCCACACATCTACCACCCTTTCTGGAAAAAAATATTTCCTCAGATTACTCCTGAGCCCGTCACCTTTTAACTTCATCCTATGCCCTCCCATTGCAGAGTTTCCTTTCAAATGAAAGAGATTCGACTCATGCGCATTTACATTGCGCAGGTATTTAAACGTCTCTATCATAACCATTCTGTTTGACAAATTCATCACCTAAACAGACCGACCTTCACTCTACACATTTTTCACCTTCAAATCCGAAACAATCTCTCAGGCAATACCAACCCCCTCTCACTTCCATCCCCTCAACCCCGCTTACTTTCCCTCCCCTTCAACCCTTTCTGCTGCAACATTCCCCTCACACATTTGTAATTCGCTGAATGTCCAGCCTTCTTTCGATGTGAACCGCCTAGAAGTCGACTGACTATGGCGGTATAGAAAAATAAAGTTATTATTATTATAATATTTCCCCTCTCCCGCCTTTCCTCTAAAGTATACAGATTGATATCTTTAAGTCTGTTCCCATACTCCTTATCACGAAGACCACACACCATTTCAGTAGCCTTCCTCTGGCTGACTTCATCCTTTTTATATCTTTTTGAAGGTGTGGTTTCCAGAATTGTACACAATATTCTAAATGAGGTCTCACCAGAGTCTTATACAGAGGCAGTCCATGCGAGAGGATATCCAGCAGTCCTGCTGAAGGCAGAAAGAAAGGGAGGGTACCCCACCCAGCTACTCACCACCACACCCTCTGTGGACTTCAGAGAAAGGCGCATGAGCGTCGTTATTTTCTCCAGGTGCGAGGAAATGCTGTCCCCCATCATCAAGGAGAGAGCACCAAAGAGGCTGTACCTGCGGGGAGGAAGCCATGACAGCGTGTGGGTGGGCAAGGCTGTACCTCACACAGCCCCATCGCCCCATCCCCTCCTCAAGAACCCCTACGACAGTTAACTCACGTGCAGCGCCGCAAGTCAGGGTCGTCCACCTGGTCGGAGAGGCTCAGGCCCAGCTGACAGCATTCTTCACTAAGGGGCAGGAAAACGTCTTTGCCCAGGGTACGTGCCAGGAGGCCCAAGGTCTCTGCAACCGAAGAACACACTTATTCTCCGACCAGCTGCCCCCTGTCTTCTCTCTCTTACCCCACTCCCCATTATCTGCCTGCCTCACCACCACCCCTTCCACCTGCTTATAACATAGTTTATGGTTTAATAATCTTGTTATACCGCTCATTAATTTTACTGGTCCAAGTGGTTTACAAAATACAAAGAGTGTGTGGTGCGGTGGCTGGAGCTACAGCCCTGGGATTGTGGGTTCAAATCCCGCACTGCTCCTTGTGACCCTTGGCAAGTCACTTAATCCCCATTGCCCCAGGTGCATTAGATAGAGTGTGAGCCCGCCGAGACAGATAGGGAAAATTGCTCGAATACCTGAATAATTTGTAATCCACATAGAATTGTAGGATATGCGTTATATAAATAATTAAATAAATAGGATAGACCTAACCCACACAAACAGCAAGTATACAAGAAAACATTCACTCCTAAATAAAACAATAAGGAGAAATTAGGTTCTTACCAGCTAATTTCCTCTCTTTTAATCTCTCTAAACCGGCACAGTTCTTAACTGATGGATAATAGCTCACTGTAACCAGCAGGTGGAGACTGAGATCAAAACTTTGATTGTAGTATATTAGCTGAGGCTCCCCCTCCCAAACCAGTCTTGCTCAATATCCAAGTAGGTGGTAAGCTAGAAAAAAATTTAGGCCTCCCCCTTATTAGAGCTGTTGGGCTTTGTTTAGGACCCCTGATTCCCTTTTTGGTGCCGGACGGAGCTTGGACAGAACCTATTTGGGGGTCCATCTGACCTTGGGGGTGTCAAACCCGACGAGTCTCAAGTTGGGTCCCTACTCCCCACCCTTCCTCCACCTCCCTAGGTTTTTGTAGAGGTGCCTCAGCTAGCACCCTGGACACCAATACCGGTCAGGCCTCCGGCTTAAACAACCAGTAGAGCCTGTTGTGAAACAAACCCCCCTCCCCCAAACCTTGAGGCTGTGTCTAAAGGGTACTGTTCCTTTAAATTTACTGTATTTTTCTGCAAACCGGCACTTTTCTCCTAGCTGTACCGGTTTAGAGAGCGAGAAAGAATATGATATTAAGATTTCACAGGACTGCTGATTGAAGATCCAAAACGTTTAGAAGATATGAGTAATTTCAGATTGATTCAAATCTTGTCCGAATGCTTCTTTTTAAAAAAACTTTTCTTAACATAATTTTTAAAAGATTAAAAATTTGCCTCTAATTTTAACTCTCAAGGCAATAGATTCCATAAGTTTGGAACTGCAAAACAGAACGCTTTATTCCGTGTAGACTTCCACCTAGCTCTACGAACAGAGGGTATTACCAATCTATTGTCTTGAATAGATCTTAAAGTTCTTGATGGTGAATAAGGAATTAGAAACAAATGCAAATAATCAGGCTGTAAAGAGTAGAAGACTCGATGCGCAAGAATTAAAGCTTTAAATCAAATTCTACAGGGTGCCCACAAAAACACACCTTGATTTTAAATGGTTAAAAAAGCTAAATTTATTGGAATATTCTTTCACCTTTGATGCTTTCATCAACTCATAAAATTTCACATGGTATCTGATGATTACATACACTCGATGTGCGCCCCACCTGTTACTCGGAAAACATCGATGCGATAATCGAGCTCGGACCAGACTCTCCGAAGCATATCCGGCGTGATCCTCAAGATCATCCATAACTGTGGGTAGCGGAGGTCTTTCGTGTACCCCCAAAGGAAAAAGTCACAAGCAGTAATGTCCGATGATCTCGGGGGCCACTTGAGGAACACCTGGTCATTTTGGCGCATTGCATTGTTTGAAGGTTGTAACTTCTGCACCAATTGCAGCTTATATGGGTAAAAGTGCAAGCGATTGTGTAAGATCTTGCTCACCGAGCTTTTTGGGACTTGTATTTGCTGTCATCTTATTTATAAATATATTCCAATAAGTTTTGATTGTGTAACCATTTAAAACCAAGGAGTGTTTTTATGGGCACCCTGTATAATAAACAGGTAACCAAAGATATTGCAAATTCAATTACCAAGGGACTGGATCTGAACAGGCCGGAAATCCTCATGGGTGTTTACCAGATACCCTTTCAGGTGCTCAATCACCGCTGGGAAATATGGCAGCAGTAACGACTCTGCAGCTGTGGCTGGAAGGGGATAACGAGAAAAGTATGAGCATGAGAGAGGAGAAAAATATCATAGAAAGAGGATCATATTATGGGGGGTATTAGACAGGGAGCTGAGAAAGGAGACCCCCCCCCCATCCAGAGAAACCTACCGATAGATCCGATTGTACTGACAGAGAGCTCTTTGATGCGATTTCGCTCTGATTCACGCAGTGATGCCAACACTCGTTCCATGAGTGTGGGAAGATATGGCTGAATCTTTGGGCCTGGGTGATAGAAAGGAGGGATAACCTTTAACTCGGAGACAAGTCAAGAAACCAGCTTCCTCCCTTCTTGCAATCCATGGGAGACAAAAACGAGCGTGTCCCACATACAGAATCATGGCAAAAAAAACCAGGATTAGAACTCCACACATGACGCACATTGGCAAATGGATGAATGAAGCTACCCTAGGGAACCCCCTTCCCCTCTTGTCTCTGCCTAGAAAGGTCCTGCACCAAGTTGAAAGCTGGATTAAAAACCTTCCTCTTCCAAGATGCATTTAATTCACCCTCTGCTCACGCCTGGACTACAGCAATCTTGACATCTTTCGCATTTAGTCTATCTCTACCGCAACTAGGATTCTTTGATTTCCACTTTCTCTAGGTGAATTGTAGTTCTTTTCCGCTCTCTAATTTTAATATATTATAAACTGTAAACCACTCTGATGGTTCCCTCTTAAGAGCAGAATATCAGACTTTAAATAAACATAAGAACATAAGAATAGCCTTACTAGGTCAGACTAATAATGGTCCATCCAGCCCAGTATCCCAACTTCGCGGAGGCCAATCCAAGTCACAAGTACCTGGCAAAAAGCCAAACAGTAACAACATTCCAGAGACGAGATTGTGACGTTATAATGCCTCATTCAACCAATGCCTCATCAGTAATGTCACAATGGCTTGATTGTCCTAGACTTGGCTCACAAGAGTAGCCTCACTAGGTCAAACCAATGGTCCATCCAGCCCAGTATCCTGTCTTCACGGAGGCCAATCCAAGTTACAAGTACCTGGCAAAAACCCAAATAGTAGCAGCATTCCATGCTACCGTCCCATGTCTGTCTCAACAGCAAGACTATGGACTTTTCCTCCAGAACTTGTCCAAACTGTTCTTAAAACCAGCTACGCTATCTGCTCTTACCACAACCTATGGCAATGCATTCCAGAGATTAACTATTCTCTGAGTGAAAAAATATTTCCTCCTATTGGTTTTAAAAGTATTTCCCTGTAACTTCATCGAGTGTCCCCTAGTCTTTGTAATTTTTGATGGAGTGAAAAATCGATCCACTTGTACCCGTTCTACTCCACTCAGGATTTTGTAGACTTCAATCCTATCTCCCCTCAGCCGTCTCTTTTCCAAGCTGAAGAGCCCTAACTTTTCTTGTCTTTCCTCATACGAGAGGAGTTCCATCCCCTTTATCATCTTGGTCGTTCTTCTTTGAACCTTTTCTAGTGCCACTAAATCTTTCTTGAGATAAGGAGACCAGAATTGAATGCAATACTCCAGATGAGGTCTCACCATGGAGCGATACAGGGGCATTATGACATTCTTAGTCTTGTTAACAATCCCTTTAATAATTCCTAGCACTGTTTGCTGTTTTGGCTGCCACCACACATTGGGCAGATCAGCAACAAGAAGCTTGCTCATAAGTCATTAATTATAGGTGATGTTTCTTGATATCTCTTTATACAACTATTATTCAGTCTCCTGAAGCAGGTCCTTAAGCCAAAACATGTTTTGAGTCGAATCTCAACATATAAAAGAAACTTGAGTTTTTCTTGCTTTCCTATGTTGGGAAGGTGGTATCTTCTGTTTCTTCATGGTGTTGAGATTTTTTAAAATAACTTTTTTTACCTAACTAGCCAGCTATTTAGTAGATATTTCATCTCACAATTTCAAAGAGATGCATACTTTTTTTTTTTTTAAGTTTTAAATATTTATTGAAAAATTGCAAATACAAGCATAACGATGAGCAATATAACCATCATCCCATACAGTCAAATCCCCATTTCCGAGATGCATACATTTTGAGTATAAATCATGCTACATATGGATTTCCGATCATGTGACCCACTCTTTAAAAATCTTTGCATACCCCCGAGTTCAAACATTGCTGAAATTCAAGTATACCGCATCCATGCTCTTGATCTAATCCTTTAGACACTCGCCACCCTATCCCTCTTGAACACAGAATCAGGGCACTTACCCAGGTTTTCCACGAAGTTCTCGAGTGCGTAATAGACTTTCTCCAGGTGTCCTATGTGAGATGGTTCCAGACTGGAGAAGTAATTCAGCAATAGTGGCATGATTTCCTCAGAGAAGTTACTGATATCAGGCTTCATAAAGAAAAAACAGGACATGAGAAGAGAAGACCACCAGAGATCCGTCAGCAGGAGGGGAAAAGAGAAAATATGTCTACCTAATTTTCTTTCCTTTAGTTCTATCAGACCAGTCCAGAATCTGTGCTGGCAGACAGGCATAACCCATTTGTTCTGGACCAATCTGTTGATGAGGCTAAGGAAAGAAAATTAGTTCTTACCTGCTAATTTTCTTTCCTTTAATTTCAACAGATTGGTCCAGAACAAATGGGTTATGCCCATAGATAGCTTAAATTCCTGTTACATTTTGAAATTTCCTTTTTGGGTGAAAGAAGGAGGCAGCAGGGGATGAGAATATAAGGCTGGGGGGGAAGGAAACACAAGATACTGGATTAAATTGTACTCATACTTGAAGGTTCTCCGAGAACTGTCCCAAAGCAAAGAGTGCAGCATTCCTGACCACCTGATTCTCATCTCCCAGGGCCTGACAGACGATCTGCAACATGGGCTGGAGATGCCTGAGAGAGACAGGGAGAAAAGTGTTAGAGGGTGGTGACCTGCAGATATGAATTTATTGTTATTTCCTGTCACATGCATTACACCTACTTATGCCGGATGTGGTCCGCACAGCCTTCAGACAGCACCGCTAGACACATCAGGCCAGCTTTACGCTGATACGGGTTCATACTGAGCAGTGCTGGCTCCATCAGCAGAGTCTGCAGCGAGAAAGACAGAAGTGACACCACGTACCAGCTGGACAGTACTGCAGGAGGAGGGAGAAGGTAGCGTGGTACTCACCAGCTGAGGGAAGAGCTTCTCTGGTGGAAGGTGAAGTGCCAACATGTCAACAACCTGCGACAGCAAGAAATAAATTAGGGGTGGTGTGACAAACCACCCCCAAGGACAGCAAGTTTCAAGTTTATTTTAAAATTTGATCAAACGCTTATAAAAGAATTTCTAAGTAAAGTACAGTGTTCCCCTGCGAATTTGCGGTTTGCGGACTCGCTCATTCACGGTCTGCTCCGACCGCCTCGTCCTGTAGTAAAGTTGGGCTACACCAATCAGGAGCTGTGTGTCAAAGCAGCTCCTGATTGATGTAGCCCGACTTTACTACAGGAAGAAGCGGTCGGAGAAGACCGCGAGTTATTTTCTTCACCCGCCGGCGCTCCAGCTACCCTCTCCTACATCTCCAGCTGACCTCTCCTGCCTCCCCTGCCTTTTGACAGGTGAAAAACCGCATTTGCGGTTTTTCAAAATTCACGGGGGTTCCTATAACGGAACCCCTGCGAATTTCAGGGGGAGTACTCTACATAGAAATGGGAAATATCAAACAATTAAGATTAAAAACAAACTTAATGAAAAAAGGACGTTTTACAAACAGAAACATGACGGAAAAAGGAGGGTAGAACTACAATGCTTATAGGAGAGATAACACTAATGGAAAGAGGAAAGGGCTCGGGGACACAATTAAATCAAAATCTTTTGGAAGAGGTAGTGTAGGGCCAAGGAAGAAGCACTGTTCTGTTTGGACAGGACTGAATTAAAATGTTTAAAATTTCAAACGCGTCCTTAAATACAAAAGTTTTCAAGGAGCACTTAAATCTGTCTAAAGATTTTTCTTCTCTAAGGTGGGTTGGAAGCACATTCCATAATTGGGGAGCAGTGATCGAGAAAATTTCATTGCATCTCGTGTTAATGATTTTTAATGTGGGAACTGAAAGTAAATTTTGTTTGCTTGAAACATAGAAACATGACGTCAGATAAAGGCCAAATGGCCCATCTAGTCTGCCCATCCGCAGCAACCATTATCTCTTTCTCTCTCTGAGAGATCCCACGTGCCCATCCCAGGCCCTCTTGAATTCAAACAATCTCTGTTCCACCACCTCTTCTGGGAGACTGTTCCACGCATCTGCCAACCTTTCCGTTAAAAAGAATTTCCTCAGATTATTCTGGAGCCTCTCACCTCTTAACTTCATCCTTTGCCCTCTCATTCCAGAGCTTCCTTTCAAATGAAAGAGACTCGACTCATGCGCATTTACATTACGTAGGTATTTAAACGTCTGTATCATATCTCCCATCTTTCCTCCAAAGTATACAGATTGTCTGTTCCCATACGCCTTATCATGAAGACCACATACCATTTTAGTAGCTTTCCTCTGGACCGACTCCATCCTTTTTATATCTTTTTGAAGGTGCGGTTTCCAGAATTGTACACAATATTCTAAATGAGGTCTTACCAGAGTCTTATACAGGGGCATCAATACCGCCTTTTTCCTACTGGCCATACCTCTCCCTATGCAACCTAGCATTGAACATCAAGTTCTTGGAGGACAAAGGGGTATTGTCTGTCTAAGAAAGTGGGGTAGTGTGATTGTTGAATTTTGAATGATAAAATGGCTATTTTATAGGAAATGCCGTGGGGTATAGGCAACCAGTGAGCGTTTTTCAGAAGTGGCATTACGTGATCATATTTTTTTTTTTAGAGTTTGTAAGAATTTTTATAGCAGTATTTTGGATTAATTGCAGTCTCCTTAATTGGTTCCGTGTAATGCATTTCAGTAATGAATTACAGTAATCTAGTTTTGAAATTATGAGGGAATGAATAATACTATTAAGTGCAGACGGTTCGAGAACATTCGCCAAGGATCTGGGGCAGTGAGAGAAAGAGAGCGAGAAAATGAGACTATATGGGAGAGAGCGACAAACAAAAGGACAGGGCGAGACAGCGACAGAGCTGGGTCCAGGCACTTGCTGCTTTACCTGGACGGAGAAGTGTTTGGGCGTTTGGACCTCGGCATCCTCCTCCATGTCGGAATCCTGTTCCTCATTATCTTCAGGATCCATCTCCCCGAGGGGGGGCTCCGCACTCATGATTGGGAAGAGGGTGTTCAGGATGGGAGCCAACAGCTTCTGTTTCACTATTGCCTGAAGCCCACGGGAAGGGGGGGGCGAGAGGAGAGGAGAGACAGATAAAGAGAAAGTGCATCAGAGAGAGTGAAGAGCAACCAAAGCTCCCCCGTCTACCTTCCCTTTCACTATCCTCTGAAACAGTGGTCTCCAAAGTACGGCCCGCGATATGATTTTATCCGGTCCGCGGAAGAATTGTGCGGAAATGTGCCAATTTGCCTAATTTTCCAATGAGAATCCGCAAAAAAAAAAAAACCCAAAACACAGGATGTTGATAGATTTCAAATGCATTAATTAAAATTGTGTTCAAAATATACTGATATTCCATATTATGTTAATATTAATACAGTTGTACCTTGGAATCTGAACTATTCTTTTTATTACGTTTTGCCCCGGAATCCGAACGTACGGGAACTGCAAGCGTTGCTCAGCCCAAATCTTCCCTTCTGAAGCAGCTTCCTGTTTCTGCCTTGGCGGTTCGCGTCAGAGGGAAGCTTTGGGCTGAGCAACGCTTGCAGTTCCCGTAAGTTCGGATTCCGCTTGCCGTTGCTGATCTTGCTTTCTCTGCCTGAGTTTGTGGGACCAAGGAATGGATTAATTTGGTTTCATTATTTTCAATGGGAAAAATTGTCTTGGAACTCAAACGGAGTTCTGGAACGGATTAAGTTCGGATTCCGAGGTACCACTGTATTATTCACAACTTTACTTAATACTGAATCGTAAATACTCCGTAAATACTTATTTAATACTGAGTAAATACTCTGCGATATTTCTTCCTACTTGTTCGGCCTCGATCGACAGTGTAGATAATAATAATAATTTTATTCTTATATACCGCCATACCGAAAAAGTTCTAGGCGGTTTACCACAAGGTGAGCTAATACATGGGATACAGATAAAATACAAATTAGCTCTTATGCTATAATTGCATAAAAAGGGTGAAGCAGAATTTCCTCTCTCGTTCGAAAATTTAGTTATTTCAGATCTTAAACAATTTCAGAAGCGATTTGCGGATTTGGATGCCAATTCTAGAGAAATTAGATTGTTTCAAAATCCGTTCATTGTAATGTTGCTGATGTCCCAAGTCAAATTTAAATGGAAATTACTGAACTTCAGGAAAATTAACATATTAAAGATAAATACAAGGAAGGAAACAATCGATTTTTATACATTTTTGAACTCTGAACAGTTTCCAAATTTGCTTGTAAAATTTATCTCCATTTTCGGGACAATGTATCTTTGCAAACAAACTTTTTCCCAAATGAAATCTATCAAGTCAATATACAGGGCAAATTTATTTGATGAACATTTGAAGTTATACTTGTAAACAGCATTTCAAATTTTGAACCTCAGTTTAATAAGATTTTAAAAACAGTTCCATCATTCACATTAATGTTTTGATTATCATTTGTAATGAAAATATGAGAATTTGCTGGTAGTGTTCGTTGCCATTAATATACGATAATTTAATCTCACATACTCTGTAATTAGTTTATAACATTTTCTGCTTTCAATAAAACTCATATCTGAAAAGTGCTGAAGTACCCAATGTGGCCCTCATGGTCAAAGGTTTGGAGACCCCTGGTCAAGAGGGACAAGTAGTGTCAAAGAGACAGACCGGGCGAGAGAGACGCAATAAGATTATCCACTCCTCAGAAAAACAGACCAGAACCCTCTGCCCCTTACTATACTCTGGAAAAGAAGGTTGGGTCAGTGTGACAACATGAAAGAAAACACAAGCTAGCCATCACACCAAACTCCACAAAAACCAGACCAGTAATCCCTTACTTCCATTTCTCACTCCCTTCCCTCACCTTGCTCTTCAGTTTGATCAGGAAGCTGATACAGGATAGGGCTTTCACCCGCAGATTGTCCCCCAGTTCCCGGTTTGCTGCAATCTGAGAAATCCAAAACAGAAAAAAAAAAAAAAAAAAAGTAAAACCTTGTAAGCAAAAAAACGAAGAAAACAAACCCCATGAAGAATAATCAAACAACGAAAGACTGGGGATGGAATTGTACGCATCAACCAGAGATTTATTTTTTTAGTATTTATACACCGCTTATGTACTCAAGTATGTGTTTCGATCTATCTCGGCAGGGTCACAATCTGTCTAATGTACCTGGTACAATGGAGTGTTAGTGACTTGTCCAGGGTCACAAGGAGCAGCGCTGGCCTTGAACCTGCAACCTCAGGGTGCTAAGGCCACAGCCCTAATCACTAGGCCACTCCTCCACTCCAGGATGGGAGATAAAATGAATATTTATTAAAAAGTCAATAAAAGAGTCTTTATCAAATGATAATACAGTCCGTGTTTCTGCATTGGAGTCTGCCTCAGGGGTACAAGAACTACCCAATCTATGGCAGTCTTGTATTATTGATAATTGCTAATGGCAAAATAACACTTTATTGATAATTCAGTACCGATACTCGAGCAACAAAAGCCCTCCAAGGAGAAACAATGCTTGAAAACTCTCATCAGGTTTCAGGTTTTTATTAAAATTTGATTCTGTCGCTTATCAGGTTTCTAAGCGAGTTTACAATTAAAATGTAAGGGGTGAAAAAAATAAAGCACGCCAATAACAGTACAAATAGTTACAAAACAGAGATTAAACGATATAAATTAAATGGCGTACTTGATATTATACAGTCTAGACAGGACTAACAAGAAACATAGGAATAGCCTTACTGGGTCAGACCAATGGTCCATCAAGCCCAGAAGCCCGCTCTCACGGTGGCCAATCCAGGTCCCTAGTACCTGGCCAAACCCAAGGTGCAGCAATATTCCATGCTACCGATCAGGGCAAGCAGTGGCTTCCCCCATGTCTTTCTCAATAACAGACTATGGACTTTTCCTCCAGGAACTTGTCCAAACCTTTCTTAAAACCAGCTACGCTATCCGCTCTTACCACAACCTCTGCCAATGCATTTACTATTCTCTAAGTGAAAAAATATTTCCTCCTATTGGTTTTAAAAGTATTTCCCCGTAATTTCATCGAATGTCCCCTAGTCTTTGTAATTTTTGATGGAGTGAAAAATTGATCCACTTGTACCTATTCTACTCCACTCAGGATTTTGTAGACTTCAATCATATGTCTCCTCAGCCGTCTCTTTTTCAAGCTGAAGAGCCCTAACCGTTTTAGTCTTTCCTCAAACGAGAGGAGTTCCATCCCCTTTGCCATCTTGGTCGCTCTTCTTTGAACCTTTTCTAGCACCACTATATCTTTCTTGAGATAAGGAGACCAGAATTGAACGCAATATTCCAAATGAGATCGGTAGGTAGTTGGGGAAGAAATACAATTGTAAAGGATAGGAAACATTAAAGGAAAGGACACAAGGAGGGTAAATGCTGCCTCTTGTTTCTTTGAATAGCTTGAAATCAGAAGGAATAGAAAGGGACTAGGTACTGAAGGCTTCTTTAAATAGATGGCTTTTAAGAAGGCTCTTGAAGCGATCCAAGTTATTTTCTTCTCTAACAAGAGCGGGCAGAGTGTTCCAAAGTTGGGGGGCAACTACGGAAAAGATGTCTTGACGCTTGGTGCCAATTACTCTCAACGAGGGAATGGTAAATAGTTTACGGTCTGAAGTTCTGAGAAGGCGGTTGGCTCGTACGGAATCAAGTATTTTTCGATAAATTGGGGAGATTTGGTCTGAAGTGTTTTGAAGGTTAATAATGCAATTTTATAAGAAATCCTATTTTTTAATCGGTAACCAATGGGCCTTACATAACAGAGGGGTTACATAATCAAATTTTTTGGATTTTGTTATAAATTTAATGGCGGCGTTTTGAATTATTTGTAGGCGCTCGATTTCTTTTTGAGTGGTTCCATTGAGAAGGCTATTACAGTAATCTAATTTTGCTATGACTAATGAGTGGACTTCCATCAACTGGAGACTTCAATGCTGAAACATGGACCGTGTCGGGTCTGCAACACAGATTGAACTTGACATTTGATAAAGACTCTTTTATTGACTTTTTAATAAATATTCATTTTATCTCTGGTTGATGTGTACAATTCCATCCGCCCTCTTTCGTTGTTTAAACCTTGTAAGGAGTCACAAATGCTATTCCTCCCCCTCTGCCTTAGCAGGCTGTGGGGTTGGGGAAAGATAAGGCAGAGGAAGGGGAGATGGTGGTTCTTCGGACTCTGTTGCTCTCACCTCTAGGCAGAAATGAACAACTTCGGAGAGATGCTGGATAATGATCGACACCTCGCTCTCCATCATTTCGTCAAAGACCTCCATTGCCTCAATGGCCTGCACCTACGGGCGAGAGAGATCCCAGAAGAAGCTGGGAGGGCGGAGAACGTCTAACAAAAAAGCTTTAAATATCATGAGACGCTAACTGCCTGAACATAGCCTGCATTAAATTCCTTGAGACTCAGCACCTAGCTGATGTGCAGACTAGTTGGGGGGAAGAGACGTGGATAGCTCAAAATCTGTTTTCCATGCATCCCCGAGTCACGTGACCTCTGACAGTTCACCTTGTGTGCCTGAAATGAACACATCACACACATGCATAACCTGTAATCACGCTAAGGAGGACAGGCAGCTAGGTGTGCGCTGCAGTTTGCCATCAGATCCTCACCTCGTCCAGTCTAATTAACTCTCTAATGGCCGAGATGATCTTTGGAATCAGAGATCGCATGAGATTCTGGAACAAAAGAAGATGCCAAGGTAAGAGTCCTATGAGGGGCGCTGAGGGAAACAGAGCAGCGAAGAAGCAAGCAAGCCACTGAGGGGAAAAAGCGGCAAGGGATACACAAGGGGGGGTTAAAAGATAAAGGTTTATTGTTTATTGGAAGCTTCTAACAACTGGGAAGTCAATTCTGAGCAGTTTGCATGAGCTTCAGTAACGTTTTACAATAGGTGGATGCAGTGATTTCATTAGGACCCTTGTCAGGAGGGGAGGTGGGTAGAACACAGGGTCTGTCCAATTATCAAGCAAGACTAGGCCGTCACCTAGGGCAACAGCTGTGGGTGGGCGGGGGGAAGTGCAAGTTAAAGAACTTCTTGTCCTGACAAGCAGAGCGAGGCCGATCATGGGGGTTTTTTGGGGGTGGGGTGGGCAGCCCAAGTACAACGAACGTTATATGTTTGCCTAGGGTGCCCAATACCCTTCCGCTGGCCTTGCTTGAAAGTGGAAATCATGGACACAGAGTACAGCAGGGTGAGGGAGGCGAGGCCTCTTGTAACACCCTCTCGCAAGCCAGGGGAGAAGCACAAGTGAGCAGAGGCGAGGGAATTGGAACCAGTTCTCTCACCATTTCATCGGTGCCCATATAAGATACCATGACGGTGACGGTCTGGATGGAGTAGTGCAAAACGACCTTGTTACCGCGGTCTGTCAATGTCTGGTGGAAAAGCCGCAGGAGGTCCCGGAAATGGGGCTGGAAGGCTTCAGGGCTGGCTTCCACCACTGTGCTGAGAAGGAGGAGACCCACCTGCAATGTGACAGAATAGGGGGAAGAAAGATACAGGGAGAAATGGGGAGGGATAAAGTGCACAGAGAAGAGTGGGAAAGGGAAAAGAAGCAGGGATATGAGGGACAATAAACATAACATAAGAATTAGCCTTACTGGGTCAGACCAATAGTCCATCAAGCACGGTAGCCCGTTCTCACGGTAGCCAATCCCGGTCACTAGTACCTGGCCAAAACCCAAGGTGTAGCAATATTCCATGCTACTGAACCAGGGCAAGCAGTGGCTTCCCCCATGTTTTTCTCAATAACAGACTATGGACTTTTCCTCCAAGAACTTGTCCAAACCTTTCTTAAAACCAGCTACGCTATCCACTCTTACCACAACCTCTGGTAACGCGCTCCAGAGCTTAACTATTCTCCGAGTGGAAATTTTTTTTCTCCTATTGGTTTTAAAAGTATTTCCCTCTAACTTCATCAAGTGTCCCCTAGTCTTTGTAATTTTTGACGGAGTGAAAAATCGATCCACTTGTACCCGTTCTACTCCACTCCCCTGTAGAATCCTTCCCCCATTGTCTGCCTATGCTCAGGATCATACCCCTGATCCCCTATCCATCCCATTAGCTGCCTTTGCTTGGGATTAGACACCTGACCCCCCTCTCATCCTATGACCTATTTGTGCTCAACATAGTAGCATAGTAAATGACAGAAGACGACGACTTGAAAGGTCCCATCCGGTCTGCCCAATAGTTACATGCATTATATATTCACGATTAAATTGTCTTTTTTCCTTCGATATTTCTGGGCCACAGACCATAAAGTCTGAACCCAGCACCGTCCTCATGTTCCAAATTACTGGAGCTCCCATTGAAGCCCTTCCTAGCCCACAAACGGGACACAGACGGTGCAAGTCTGCCCAGTACCGGCCTTAGTTCTTTAAATGATACCACTCATTTTCTAATTAGGAGATCCTCTGTGTTCACACCTCAGGGATCCCTCCCCTCCTTACCTGTCTCTGCTCAGGGACAGAGCTGCGGGATGCCTGTTGGAGGAAGTGCAAGAGCTGGGGCCATTTCTGTAGGGTCTCATTCTTCAGAATAATAGCTGCGAGCTGAGCCACAGCATGACGAACCTTGTGTCTGCGAAGAAATAAAGCACGAGCAAGGATGTCAAGAGATGGAAAAAGCTCACCCTCAAGAACTTTTCTGTTTTATGAATTTCATGTAAAAAAAACTACAATTTGTTCTTGGTTTTAGCATTTATTTCTTATTGATTTGGAAATCATACCCTATTTCCGCTTGTTACACTGTCAGTTAAACCAGTACATGAAGTGTAGAATCCTGAATGTGGGATGCAAAGAGCCAAAGGCAGTGCACGATACAGGGGTAAGAAACGGATGTGCACAAAGAAGGAGAGAAACGCTGGGGTGATCGTACCCAGTGTTCTCAAGGTAAAAGCATGGTAAGGTAGGTGTCAAAGTCAGAGGGCTACTGAGATGTGTAGAAAGAGGCACAACATAAGAACATAATTGCCGCTGCTGGGTCCATCGTGGCCGCTCCCGCGGCGGCCCCTAGGTCAAAGACCAGTGCCCTAACTGAGACTAGCTCTAACTGCATACGTTCTGGTTCAGCAGGAACTTGTCCAACCTTGTCTTGAATCCCTAGAGGGTGTTTTCCCCTATAACAACCTCCGGAAGAGCGTTCCAGTTTTCCACCACTCTCTGGGTGAAGAACTTCCTTACGTTTGTACGGAATCTCTCCCCTTTTAACTTTAGAGAGTGCCCTCTCGTTCTCCTATCTACTTTGTCTTGAATCCCTGGAGGTGTTTTCCCCTATAACAACCTCCGGAAGAGCGTTCCAGTTTTCCAACACTCTCTGGGTGAAGAAGAACTTCCTTAGTTTGTACAGAATCTATCCCCTTTCAACTTTAGAGAGTGCGCTCCTGTTCTCCCTACCTTGGAGAGGGTGAAGAATCTGTCTTTATCTACTAAGTCTATTCCCTTCAATGTTTTGATCATGTCCCCTCTCAGTCTCCTCTTTTCAAGGGAAAAGAGGCCCAGTTTCTCTAATCTCTCGCTGTACGGCAACTCCTCCAGGAGAGAATGTTGTAAAAGCAATTAGCTTAGAAGGGATTAAAAAAAAAGAAAAACCCATAAGCCATTATTAAGATCGTCTTGGGAAAATCCAGTGCTCGTTTCTAGGATAAGAAACAAACTCTGTTTTACTTTTTTGGGGATCTTGCCAGGTACTTATGACCTAGAATGGCCACTTAGGAAACTGGGATACTGGGACCGAAGGACCTTCGGTCTGTCCAAGTGTGGCAACGCCATGACTTGTGACTAGAGAGTGCAATATTTTCTCATAATTCTGACTAGGTAGTTAATTTCCTTGTAACTTTTTCATATTATTGGTGATCAGATAGTCACTATCTTACATTTATCTTTACTTTTTCTTATTCTTTCTGTATCCTACCCTGCTTGTTTTTCCCTTAAGATATTATAAACCTTTCCTGCCCTATTGTCCTCTTGTGTCTAGTTTGGTTAATTTGTTTGTGTACATTCCCCTTGTTATGTTTTTATTTTAAATATTGCCCACTGGTTTTTATTTATTGTAAATAATAATAATTTATTCATAACCCGCTATACCTTAACAGTTCAGAGCAGTTTACAACAAAGAGAATCTGCCAGACGCAGATGAAATACAAATGAAATTACATAACTACTATGGTTGGGTTTCTTTAGCCAAAATTGCCTTCCAAAAGAGATTTCCTTAAACATTTGGTAAGGGGAAGAATTTACAGAAGAGGTTTCTCAGGTAAATTTGTCATACAAATAAGATTTCACAGATTTCCTAAAAGTTCATGCTCCAGACACTAGCCTGTTAGGCTTGACTTGTTTGTTAAAAATGGCAGTATATCAAATAAAATAACTAACTGTAACCGTATTTACGAAGGCAATAAGCCCTCTTCAAAGGGCTTTGGTGGGACCTCACTTGGAACATGGTGTCCCATTCTGAAAGCCGTACCTCCAGAACAGAGCAATCAATGCAGTGTGGGATCTGCACAAAAGCCCAATGAGATGAGACTTAAGATCAAACATGAATTGGGGGGGGGAAGGGAGAGATATGGACTTGTATACCGCCTTTGTAGTTATACAAACACACTCGGAGCGGTTTACATACAAGTACTTCAAGCATTTTCCCTGTGGGAACCGGTGGGTTCACGGGTCACAGGGAGCAGCACAGGATTTGAACCCACAACCTCAGAGTGCTGAGGCCGTAGCTCTAACCATTACGCCACACTCTCCTGCTAAAGTAGAGGTTCTCAACTCAGAACTCAGGACACACTCAGTCAGCTGAGTTTGCAGGATATGCACCATGAATTTACATGAGAATGATTTGCATGTCAACCCCCCCCCCCCCATTGTATGTAAATGCATCTCATGCATATGCATGGTGGGAATCCCGAAACCCGGACTGGTTGGGAGTGTCCCGAGGACTGGATTGAGAACCCGTGTTCTAAAGGAAAGGGGGAAACTGGTAAATGACAGACGTTCAAAAGCCTAAAAGATAAAGAGGCTCATTTTCAAAGCACTTAAGACACACAAAGTACCAGAGTAACCTATGTGTGTTTAAGTGCTTTGAAAATGAGCTCCACAGGTTCTTTTGGCATTTAAGAGTTGCTGTAACTGATGTCTCTTAAGGTTCATAATAGAAATGAATCAGTGATGCTGCCATATTTCATGCTATACAGTGGGTACGACCACTTCCCTTATACTTACTCTGGTTCCCGCTGTATTGCTTCCAGCACCAGAGACTTCAGGCTGAAACGAACAAACACACAAAATAAACCAACATTTATATATTATTTGTCCAATGAAGCCATAGAAGTACAGCCCAATTCCGACCTTTCACCCCTAGCCTTATACTCCAGGCCTCAAGAAGCTGGGCAGCTTACTCCCTGGAGAGATTATTCCTAATTATCTCTAATCAGAAAATAATGGGTATACATTGAAGGAACTAAGGCCAGTACTGGGCAGGCTTGCACGGCCTGTGTCCCGTATATGGACATTCAGTTGAGGACGGGCTGAGGAGGGTTTTGATGGCTGGGATGGTTAAGATGGGCTGGAGTGAGCTTTGATAAGAGTTTCCAGTAACTGGAACCTAAGCACACTACCGAGCAGGGCTCTGGGTTTCTGGCCCAGAAATATCTAATAAAAAGGACCATTTAAATTAAATTAATTTATGAAGCAAGTATGGTTGGGCAGGCTGGATGGACCACTTGGGTCTTTATCTGCCGTCATTTACTATGTTACTATGTTATTCCAAGCACAGGGCCTGGAAGTTCTTTCCCTTCCGGTAGGGAGGCTAGAGTGTTTCCTTCCAGCTCTGCTGTCCTTTCATTCTTCACCTCCTCGGGGCTAGGTATAAGAAAAGCAGCAAAGGGGAGAGACCCTCACTCACTTTTCTCGGAGCTCAAGATTTACTTGTTTCCAGTGCTTGGTCAAACGCCTCCTCACCAGCACTGCAGCAAACTGCCGGATCTAAGCGGAGAGAAGAGAGACAAGGTGAGTGTCAGCCTAGGATTGTAAGGCCGCTTCAACCATAACCCCTCCAACCTTACAGTGAGAAGGAAGCAGGAACAGAGGCACTGTGGTGAAGGGACAACGATTGAATCCATTCTCGGGGGCACAGGAGACCCTCTCCTCACACACAGACCCTCCATTACCGTAGCATAGGGGTGAGGTGGAAAAAGGCTAACTGGCCCACACTGCCAATATATCCCAACTGCCAGAACTGATCTGTCGTTCAATACAGGGTTGAAATCCAGAACTCTGTGCTTGCATCAAATCCATTCAAAAAGATACAAAGATTTTCCCCTCCTCAAGTACAGAACTAATTTGTACACATGGCTCCCCATCCCCTCAGAGACGGCAGGGGGAAATTCTACGGCTGGGTGCCATGACATAGCAGATCACTCCATTTGGGCCCCTAGGCAGTATTAGAGAATACTAGCATGGGGGGGGGGGGGGGGGGCGCTAGTGGTTAGAGCTGCTGCCTCAGCACCCTGAGGTTGCGAGTTCAATCCCAGCCTGCTCCTTGTGACTCTGGACAAATCACTTAACCCTCCATGATCCCAAGTTCCACAATTAGATTGTGAGCCTGCCGGGACAGATAGGGAAAATATTTTAGGAGTATCTGATTAGTGATTACTATTCAATTTATTGTAAACTGCCTTGGGGCGGTTAAGAAATCCAATACTGTAAATCAGCACATCTAACATTTACCTGTCCCCACCCCCGGTTACACTACCAATAGACCTGGCATAAGTGTGGAAGCCTAAATGTGGCACAACATGCAATATTATGTGAGCCCTGCCCATATGCGTATTCCCGTGTCAATACAGGCTATGCAAATTATGCGGGTATTTGAGGAAGAGAAATTTTTCATGACACGTGTATTCGTGTATCTATATCAGGGGGACTCAAACCTATTCTGGGGGTCCACAGGCCAGTTGGGTTTTCAGGAAGACTAGAGAGGTTAGGGCTCTTCAGCCTGGAAAAGAGAGGGGAGATATGATTGAAGTCTACAAAATCCTGAGTGGATCAATTTTTCACTCCGTCAAAAATTACAAAGACTAGAGGACACTCGATGAAGTTACAGGGAAAACTTTTGAAACCAAGAGGAAATATTTTTTCACTCAGACGATAGTTAAGCTCTAAAACACACTGCCAGAGGACACATTGTAAGAGCAGATAATGTAGCTGGTTTAAAAAAAGGTTCCTGGAGGATAAATCCACAAAGTGCTGTTGAGACATAGAAGCCACTGCTTGCCCTGGATCAGTAGCATGGAATGTTACTACTATTTGGGTTTTGACTTGGATTGGCCTCCATGAAGACAGGATACTGGGCTAGATGGACCATTGGCCTGACCCAGTATGCATGAGAGTCATTTGCAAGCCTGTCACCTGTATTATATGTAAATCTCTCTCATGAATATTCATTAGGGACATCCTGAAAACTCAACTGGCCTGTGGAACCCTTTGAGTATCCCTGGCTTAGGCTATAGAACTGCCTTTCACAACTCTTCCCTCCTCACACACATCCACCCCCTCCCCCATCAGGGATTAGATGCCCCGGGGGGGCTTCTCCTGGTTACCTGAGGATTTGATGAGGCAGTCAGCACTTCACACATCATAGCGAGCACTGCAGGGTCTTTAAACGCCTCCTTCAGCTGTGCTGTAGCCTGAGGACATGGAGGGCAGAAAAAAATACATGGCATCTAATACAGCTTCCTCCACCCCCCCCCACCTGCATTTCCTGTAAAAAGCCTCTTCCCACTCCTCATCCACTTTTTCTCTGACAATTTTTCTCTGCCCCCTTTGCATCTAAGTTGGCTGCCCACCTTATAACAATGTTCTCCTTCACGTTGCCTGTTTTCCACCGACTGCAACCTCATCACCAGAAGTGGGATACCTGCTATATAACACCCTCTCCCCTCATACCATTGTTTCTTAGTGAAATACCTGCTCCATGACAGAAGCGACCTCTCCCTATTGCCCCAGACCTCACTCACATCATTGCCTCTCAGTGGGCCACCTACTTTATGAAAGGTTCACCATCTTCATCACCCCACTGCCCCCCTAAAGGGCTACCTGTTGTATGACGGCATTGTCCGGCTGCAGTAAGTTGGTGAGGATGGATTCCAGGATGCCCGCCATGGCACAGATGGAAGGAGAGCAAACTGAGAAACACAAAGGAAGAGAAAGTGAAAGATATGTCAATGTTTTGTGGAATCGTCTAGAGACTGCGAAGGCACAGGAGAGAGGGGGATACATTTAAGCAAAGAGGCAATGGGCATTATCAGAAAGAAAGAGCCAAATTGCAACACCTGCCTTTGTCCCATCTGTTTATCTAGTAATATGGGATGGACTGATGAGGGGCACACAGATGAAAATATACTTGTAGTGTGTAAGGTCAACGAGGAGAAGAAAATGTTAATATTTAAGATCTGTGTGAGAGAGAGCCCCGACAAGCAGATTAACAGGCAGGGTCAGCAGAGACTGCCTTAGATAGACACGCATAGAGTGGGTAAAGGCCAGGCCCCTGGGGACATGTGCAGGGCAAGTCCAGGCTGAGCCCCATAGACAGAGAGAGAGACACACATCCACTTTTCCAAGGCTGCTTTCAACTCCTATCCCCCACTCACTGTAAAATTGCCTATCATTCTCTGTGCAACCCCCTCCCTCTATATGTCCTGTCTGTCTGTCCAAAGTAGATTGTAAGCTCTTCTGAGCAGGGACCGATCACTGCATGTTAAATGAACACCGTACACACACTCTAGAGATGATAAACAGGAGCAGGAGGAACATACCAAGGCTCAGCAGAGTCAGAGACACACATCCAGCACAGGCTGAGCCCTAACACACAGACAGAAAGAGTGTCCCCTCCTCCTGGCACCCAATCAGGAGCTGCTGCAGTTGCACTTCCTGCACTCCACATGGAGACCCAGAGAGAAGGAGAGAGCTTGGCCTTCCTGTGGCGCCACATCCCCCTCTGCTGGACGGAGGCTTACATGCAGCTCTGAAAGCAGGACCTGGTGCTTTCACACACAGTCCATTCTGGGGTCTCCAACCTCAAACCCTTTGCAGGGCCACATTTTGGATTTGTAGGTACTTGGAGGGTCTCAGAAAATATAGGTAATGTCTTATTGGACAATTTTGCATGAGGTTTTATGAGGTCTTTATAGTTTCTAAATCTTTCCTTTTGGCTGTCTTAATAATAATATTGTAATTTATAGCTAAAGAGACATATGATTAAGAAACGGTTTTATTTTACTTTTCTGATTATGATAAATATACCGAGGGCCTCAAAATAGGACCTGGCGGGCCGCGAGTTTGAGACCACTGCTCTAAGCCAGGGGTGTCCAATGTCGGTCCTCGAGGGCCGCAGTCCAGTCGGGTTTTCAGGATTTCCCCAGTGAATATGCATGAGATCTATTAGCATACAATGAAAGCAGTGCATGCAAATAGACCTCATGTATATTCATTGGGGAAATCCTGAAAACCCGACTGGACTGCGGCCCTCGAGGACCGACATTGGACACTAAGCTGAGCACGCAAGCAATTGCTCAGACATTCAAGGAACGTCGCTCACAAAAATACTTGCAAATCTGGAAAACTGTTGGTTTTTAGAACTTGTTGCTCATACTATCAATGTTTAAGACTTGTCACTGGCATGAGGAAGCATTGCTCTAGAGCAGGGCTGCCCAAGTCCAGTCCTCGCGAGATCTACTGGCAGGCCAGGTTTTCAGGATATCCACAATGAATATGCATGAGAGAGATTTGCCTGCACTGCCTTCTTGGTATGCAAATCTCTCTCATGCATGTTCATTGTGGATATCCTGAAAACCTGGCCTGCCAGTAGATCTCGAGGATCGAACTTGGGCAGCCCTGCTCTAGAGATCCTGGTTCTTAAGACTGTGAAACTACAGGTCCCAGCGTACACTGGGCACAAAATCAGACCTGATTTTGCTTATCTCTCTTTCAAAGGGAGGCTTCACAAGTCTCTCCTCTTTAAAGAAGTCATCTTTTCAACGTTTTCAGGGATGTGGCAGTTTGCTCCTGTGCTTTTGGGCTTCCAACTTAAACAAAACCAGCCAGTTACATGGGTTTTTTGTTTGTTTTTTTAATTGAACAGGAATATGTGAAGGCGGTATAGCAAACTAAACTGAATTAAGAACAGAGCAAATAAACTAAATTAAGAACAGAGCTGCTTTACGTTATTCAGTTGAAGCAGTTAGGCTTTTTGGCCTGCCCTGCTTTTAAACTTACATTCCAGTGCAGTGTGTAATTTGTACTTCCTGATTCTACCCACTTAGGATTAGCAGAAGTCCGGATTTACCTGGACTTGTCCTCTTTTTAGAGAACTGTTGAAGCGTCTAGATGGATTTTCTAAACCTGTCACTTTGTCCAGGTTTGGAAAATCGTTGAGCTCAGGGCCACATCTGGAGGGCATCTGTGCATGCATGGATGCCATGCAATGACATCACACACATGTTGTTATTGTGCCACATGCACAGATGCCCTCCAGGCGCAGCCCTGAAGAGATGAAGTTTGAGTGGGGGTAGAACAGGGCAGGGCTGTGGACAGAATAGGGTGGGGCCACACAGTAATCCTATACCCACTAAAAGCAGTGCGTTCCATTGTAAACTCCAATCCACCTGCTAAGCACCAATATCTATCTTATCATTCTCTCTGTAATTCCCCCCCAAGCACAGTGTTTTAAAGCACCTTCTTATCCAGTTTGTCTGTCTTGACTAGAGTGTAAGCTCTTTTGAGCAGGGACTGTCCCTTCTACGTTTTGATGTACAACACTGCGTATGTTTAGTAGCGCTATAGAAATTATTAAGTAGTAGTAGAAGAAGCTGTCTGAACGCTCAGTGACATCACAATGCATCTGGGTCAAAGCCAGAATTATTGATGACATCATAATGCAGCTGTATGTGGTTCCCGCACCTGAGCACTGTGTATTAAAGCACCTTGTCCAATTTGTGTCTTGACTAGATTGTAAGCTCTTTTCAGACAAGACTGTCTCTTCTGCGTCTGTCTAGTAGCATTATATAACTGATTAGTAGTAGTAGTAATAGAAGTTGGCTGAACGCTCAGTGACATCACAATGCATTTGGTCATACCCAGAATTATTGATGACATCATAATGCAGCTGTATATGGTTCTCCCACCTGAGCACCTTCTTGTCCGGTTTGTCTGTCTTGACTAGACTGTAAGCTCTTTATTCTGATCATAAATCTAGGCCTGAAAATCTGCCTCCTGGAACTGGGTAACTTGGAAACTGAGCAGGAACTTGCTATTCTGAGCACAAGAATGCCAGCTCACTTTGTACACAGGAGTCTGCTATAAATGACCCAGTGAGGCAATTTCCTTCAGCCAGTACAAACTTTAGACCAGTGCAATGTGAAGAATGTTGTCATATGCCTGGATTCTTTTCTCTCACCATGTACATCGCAGCCTTTACATTTCAGACGTTACAGCAATCATCCAGAGATGACTCGGGCACCAACTATGGATTTCCTAATTCCACGTCATGATGTAATATGAATTCACCAAAGACACAAAGCACCAATGCAGAGTCGCCAAGTTACCCAGATCCGTGCTGGAGAATTTTAGGATGGTCTTGGATTTCTAACCACCCCATTCTGTTGCATTATGGGACTTGCAGCACTCATTCAATGGACAGGATCAGACACTACAAATCCTACACTGCTTTAGGATATAAATTTAGAACCAGGACTGGCCAAAACATCTCCAGCCTGTAATTGGGTAACTTGCAGATGCCTAAACTCAGAGGGTCAAGAAAGCTGGACCAGAGATAAGCAAGGTCTGTTCTTAAAATGGGCAAGGGATAGGGTACAGGTGAGGCCAGATGTTCACAGTAACATACTGCATGGCAGATAAAAAAAAAACCCAAAATGGCCCTCAGCACTTCCAAGGTACCTAGTTCCAAGAGGGAGACTTTAGATATGTTCTGGATTTCTGCCAACCTCATCCTGTTGCATCATGGGACCCACAGCACCGTCAATGGAAAATATAATCAAGGACTACAAATCCCACAGTGCACTGGGATGCAAGTTTAAAACCAAGATTAGCCAAAGTGTCCTCTTCCTGGAACTGTGTAATTTGGCACCTCTGGGCCCAACCCATTGCCCAGTAAGGTGGTTAGAATTATAACTGCCCCTCCATGTAGGTTACCCCCTCCCCTGTCTTCTTAGCAGTGAAAAAAGTTGTTTCATTCCTGTTTTGAAGGGTCATCAGAGCCTGATTTCCATGCTCCTGTCACTTAGGGCTCTGTCTACATCCCTCTTATTTTTACCTCCACCACCTTCTCTAGGAAGACATTCCAGGCATCCAACACAAAACTTAGAATCATAGAAGGGGTCCAGTCTCTCCCACTCACCCTCTTTTATTAGGGGGTCAAAGGCTGAGCCCCAGCTGGGTCAGGGGGTAGAGACAAGACCTCAGTTCAGACCACAGATGCAAACTCCCCCATTCTTGGTTGGTCAGGTATTTAAAGTAGCGAACGAAAAGCACATAATCTGACTATCTATTGAAGCATCTTGACTTTGTAATCCACTAGGACAAGTGTTCTCAACCCATCCTTGAGTGTCCAGCTAGTAAGGTTCTAAGTGTCTGTTTTCCAATGCATTTTTTAATCCAAGATATCCACAATGAATGTGTGTGAGATTCATCTGCCTACAAAGGGAGGGGGGCCACACATGCAATTTCTCTCATGCATCATTACTACAGATATCCTGAAAAGCTGGCTGGCTGGATTTGCCCAGAGGACTGGTTTGAGAATCCCAGCACTAAGAAGTCTTAAGATCCAATAATACTCAGATGGTTATCAACCCATTACTTAGACCAGGGGTAGGCAATTCCAGTCCTCGAGAACCGGAGCCAGGTCAGGTTTTCAGGATATCCACAATAAATATGCACGAGATAGATTTGCATCTCAAGGAGGCAGTGCATGCAAATCCAACTCATACATATTCATTGTGGATATCCTGAAAACCTGACCTGGCTCCAGCTCTCAAGGACTGGAATTGCCTACCCCTGACTTAGACACACCCAGCCTATCAGATTTTCAGGATATCTACCATGAACAATCATGAGAGAGATGTGCAATACCTGGCTCCTAGGTCTGTAAATCTCTCTTACGATTATTCATTGTGGATATCCTGGAAACTTGACAGGCCAGGTTAGTCCTGAGTAGAGAATGACATAGGGACAAATTTTTCCCCGTCTCATCCAAGCAAGTTCTTTTCCTGTCCCTGCTCCATTCCTGCATAAGTGTTTGAGGCTTGTGCGGTTAAGGCTGAGCTTGAATGGGGCAGAGGCAGGAACAGCGACAAACCTCACAGGGACGGGGAAAAATGTGTCCCCCATGTCATTCTCTAGTCCCGAGGACTGGCTTGATAACCCATGCAGCATTTAGGACCCAGAGCTTAAAAGCTATCCTGTTCCATGAGAGAGATGTTAGGTCTGTCAGAAATCTTGGACTGCCTTATCAGGTGCATTTTAGCACTGCCAGCACTGATTTATATGGATAGGATCCAGGATTACAAATCCCACACTGCTTTGGGATAGACATTTTTAAAAAGCCCCTCTTGTGGAACTGGATAACTTGGCAACTCTGTAATAGACCACTATGTCTTAGTCCAGTCCCTGGAGCACACTCGGCCAGTTGGGTTTTCAGAAGGACCTAAATATGATGTACTCTGGAGGAGGGGAAGGACAGGGGAGATACGATACAGATGTTTAAATACTTGAAAGGCATTAATATAGAACCAAATCCTTTCCAGAGAAGAAAAAATGGTCAAAGTAGAGGGCCTGATTTGAGGTTATGGGGAAGAAGACTTAGGAGCAATGTTAGGAAATTCTTCTCCACGGAGAGGGTGGGAGATGCCTGGAATGCCCTCCCGAGGGAAGTGGTGAAGAGGAAAACGGTGATGGAATTCAAAAAAGCGTGGGATAAAAATAGAGGATCTCTAATTAGAAAATGACGGATGTAAATTAAAGAACTAAGGCCGGTATTGGACAGGCTTGCACGGTCTGTGTCCCATATATGGTGATTTGGTGTAGGATGGGCATCAATGGGAACTCCACCAATATGGAACAGAAGGATGTTACTGACCAGGCTTTACGGTAGCTGTGGGATAGGCTGGAGTGACCTTGGACGGCAACTTCAGCATTTGGAACCTAGGACAATACCAGACTTTACAGTCTATGGCCCAGAAATATCAAAGAAGAGACTTCAGACTGGATGGACCATTCTATGATATCTATAATGCATACACATAAGATAGATTTGTGGATATCCTGAAAACTCAAGTGGATGTGCCTCAGTTGAGAGAAATATTACTGTTCTAGGATCCTGCTACTCAATTCCAGTCCACAAAGTTCATAAGTAAGCCAGGTTTTCAGGATAAATCTATCTGATGCATATTCACTGTGGATATCTTGATAACCTGGCTCGCCTGTGGCCCTTGAGGACCAGACCTGAGCAACACCCCTGAAATCTGACCGCTGATGGTAAATGCAAGTTTAGTCCAAACCTTCCTTTCAGATTCTTTTTTAAAGCAAAAGGCATTTTCTCTCCCATTAAGCAACCTTATGTCTGATCGGTTTCCTGGTTGCACTTAGGTAGTTCCATCTTAGCCCCTCCCCTCCATCCAGGTCTTTCACTGTGGCCTGATGTCTGGCATTCTGTCGTGGTGGTTCTAGAAGAAGCCAGAATTCCCACAGGCTGTCTTGTATGAGAGTAAATGTGAACCAGAGTGTTAGAAGCATAAGTAAGCTGTTTAATAACTTGTATGGAACCAACCTAAGAATTCGAGACAGCACGGAAACAGTGAGGTATGGGGTCTTAGACCCAGAAAGCTCAAACTCCCATCACCTCTAGCTAATTCTCAGCAACCCAAGGGTCTAGCTCCTGAGCTTTATTCCTCCCTCACCCCCAACAGAGCAACACTGGCCTTCCTCAGCTATTCTGCAGTCCCACCTCTTCCTCTGGATCTCCTGCTCCATAGGCCAGGCTGGGACTCGTCACTTCCTTTTCAAGATGCACTGGGGGGGAAGGGGGGGTTTGAGAAATTTCACAATCACTGAGTGATTAATTCAATTCCTGACCCTTCCAGGACACCAGTTGTGATCTGAGCTTCTTTTTTTATTTTATTTTTAAAGAGTTCCCTAACTGCAGCCTAATAAGACCATCACCCACTCTTAAATTTCAACCTTTAATTACGAAAGGGTTATTAAAAGAACTGAAAAATAGAAGATGTAAATTAGAAAAAAGAAAAAACCCTTCCAAATGCTGAGACAAAATATAAAGGGAAAACAAAAATTCTACAAATATATACATATATATATATGCATTCATTACATTATATAATATTTATAACCTATTAAAGTTATTTATAGAAGTTTCTGTATAAATCTCCACAACAGTAATCCCTACCCACAAAGTTCTGAGTGCTAATACAAAGCAAAAAAAAATAAAAAAAAATTGAATGAAAAAGATGAGAAACGAGGCACCAAACTTAATTTAATAGGAATGAACCAAATTGGCAAATGTGTGTCACATCCAGGAGGTGAAGGTCACTCTTTCCTCTTCAGAAACCAGAGGAGAAAAGCCCTAGAAAGGAGCATTAAGCTTAGAGGCAGCAGAAACATGTATCTATGTCTGCTCAGGTCTGTACCAGCAGCACCTGCCTTTGTGCACATCCGCAGTCACCTGAAAAAGGAGAGCTCTTTGCGCTTCAAACACACATTCTCGCACCCTAGGACATTAGGTGAAGACTCTTCCACACACGCTTCTTGAACTCTACATCCCCTTGCACAGCTCATGCACAGCTGCCTCATAGCCTACAGGTGAGATTATTCCAGATGTGGAGCCACCGTACAGTCTAGAAAAGTTCTTACACACAAAACCAGTCATTTCCTATGGAGTCGACAAAGAGAAAGGAGGAGAATTTGAAGGGCATAGAAATTCTCCCCCTTCTTCTGTCAGGCTTGATTAGAATCATTTTTTCATACACAGCCCTCCACCCTTGTGTCCCATCTCGCTTGCAACCTGTCTGCAGCATAAAGCATGTGTAAGGCATCCTAGGGGATGAAGGGGTCAGGGGATCACTTCATATCCCAATGTGAGATCTAAAAACTATGCCTAGCCTTCTCGCATCCTCCCGTCACCCCCTCAGTCTCTTCCAATCCACTGAACTCAAGGGCAGGTCCAGGAAAGAGTCTGCCCCCTTTTCCTCCAAGGTGGGAAGAAAGTTTATGTATTTGAGCTTCCACGGGGGATTGCCTCACGGAGGGGAAGGCAAGGTGGTAGACGGGCACAGCAGCTCTCAATCCATCTTCAGGTTCACATAGATGTAACGAATAAACTTGAGGGATGCAGCAAAAGAAACGGTGCCCAACATGAGGAAAAACACAAAAGCAGTGAGGAAGGTGTAGCCAAAGAACTCCACTGTCTGCATGCTCCCCGACATGTTGGAACGGCGACAGTAGTAAAAGATGGAGTAGAGGAAGATGAAGCCCCCCGTGGAGCCAGTGCTCAGCACAGAGCGCCACCACCAGCGGTGGTCCTCCCCCGAAAGCTGGAAGTAGGTCAGCGCCACCGAGATGCAGGCGCCCACGCTCAGAAGGATGGCGAAGACCAGGAAGAGGATTCCGTAGAGTGTATACTGCTCTCGGCCCCACACGGTGGCGAAGATGTAATACAGTTCCACCGAGATGGCACTGGGAGGGTTGGAGAGGAAAGAAAGAAGGAATTATTCACAGAGCAATGGAAAGGGGTTTGAGGGGCAAGAACTATGTGTGCTTGCAATCTGCAAAGAGACAGAGACAAGTTTAATTCCGATCCCTCATTCCAGAGCGTCCTTTCAATTGAAAGAGATTTGCTTCTTGGACATTTTTATGCCATGGAGGTATTTAAATGTCTATCATATTCCCCCATCTTTTTTTTTTTTTTTTAATAATTTATATTCCGCCTATTCTATAATTCTTTGCAGATTACAAATTATTCAGGTATTCAAGAATTATTCCCTAACTGTCCCTGGTGGGTTCCCACTCTTTCTAAAGTACCTGGGGCAATGGGGATTAGGTGACTTGCCCAGGGTCACAAGGAGCGGTGCGGGATTTGAACCCACATCCTCGGGGTGCCGAGGCTGTAGCTCTAACCACTGCACCACACACTCCCCAAAGTCTACATACTGAGATCTTTACGTCTGTCCCCGTACACTTTATGATGAAAGCTTTAAACTGCCTGCGAGTTAACCCTTTCCACACTAACAGCCAGCAACTGTAAACTGCAGTACTGTAATGCTAGTCTCTGCTGGATGAACTTAATTTCTATAAAGAGCAGGTTTTCTACAGAACAAACTAAAACTCCAAACAAACAAAGGAGAAAAATGCACAAACGTGTTGCCACAAAGTCATCTCATTTCTAGTGCAGCTGGGGAGGGAAAGACATCTTAAAGTTATTAATACTGCCAGATTGTTGGTTGTTGGGAATTGATTGGGCAGGCAAATGCACTCACTCAGCTGCCACTCACTCTCTCTCTTCACTTATCTCCCCCTACGATCCCACCCACCCTGTGAGCTCCGCTCAGCTGCTAAGACCCTCCTATCTGTGCCCTTCTCTTCAACTGCCAACTCCAGACTCTGGGCCTTCTATTTGGCTGTGCCGTATGTTTGGAACAAGCTGCTCGAATGCCTATGGCAGGCTTCATCTCTGGCAGTGTTCAAGGCCCAGTTAAAAGTCCACCTCTTGGAGAGTGCTTTTGACTCCTAACTCCTCTCACCTTAGGTTCTGCATCCCCAACCCTATATGTCGTGTCTGGCTGTCCAAGGTAGATTTGTAAGCTCTTCCAAGTAGGGACCGTCTATAAATGTCAGCCCACCTCTTGGAGAGTGCTTTTGACTCCTAACTTCTCTCACCTTAGGTTCTGCATCCCCAACCCTATGTCATGTCTGTCTGTCTGTCCAAGTAAGATTGTAAGCTCTTCCAAGCAGGGACCGTCTATAAATTTCAAAATGTATACCAGTGAATACGCCTTTGAGCACTATATAAGTGATAAGTAGTAGTAGCAGCAGTGACAGAACATTAGACTGAGTGACCGACCTGTAGGGAGCAGAAAAGATGGTGAGGATATTACCTGAATGGCAAGAAGCCTCCGATGGTCATGTGCACCAAGGCAGACTTGTACCAGGGCTGTTGAGGGATTTCTCGGGCAATATTCTTGGTCCGGCATGGAGCTTCAAAACTGCCAGCATTGTTCTTGCCAAAGATGCCACCGATGACCGTGAGAGGGAAGCCGACGACCAGCCACACAGTGAGGAGAAGGAGGATGGTGGTGACAGGCAGAGCCTGTGTGGAACCATTGACCCAGTGGACAGAGTTCACTACACTCCAGGTCAGGAAAAAGGGAGCTGAAAAGAGTAGCAGCTGGTCAGTATGAATACACAGAGAACCTCACGCAATTTCTTGCTCCCAAGAAAGGGGGTGGGGGGCTCCCGCTACAATAGGGGTTAACCCAATCCTCGGGACCCACCTGGCCAGTCAAGTTTTCGGAATACTCTCAATGAATACACACGAGACAAATCTGCATACAATGGAGACAATATTGTATATCAATACCATTCGCCACACTCTCAATCATAGAAGACCTGATAAATTCTTCATTTGCACTTAATCCAAGCCAACCGTGACCTCAGCGGCTACACTTGAACGTCACATTTCAGTTAATCAAGTAAGATCTCTAATCACATTCCATCCTTTATAGATAGGGTGTTAATCCCATATGATCCACAGAGAACTCTACGTTCTTCCCAACTAAACCTTTTAGCGGTCCCTTCAGTCCGCCAACTGTTTTATGATACAACGCGGAAAACAATCTTCTCTGTGACCGCTCCCACACTGTGAAATACTTTACCTCTGACCTCGAGACAAGAAAAGAATCTCAATAACTTTAAATCTAATCTTAAAACATTTCTTTTCAGAGATGCTTTTGAGATTTATACTTAATTTTTTAATTCAAAATCTCAGACATCAGGCCTTACGTTAACGATTCCCTATGTACCTTTTGTTTTTTACCTCCCCTTTCTTTTATTTTATGCAATGTATCCTCCCCATTTGCTCATCTGTATCATGTTGTGTCTGTATGGTAATTGTGAATTTGTTCCCTTTATTTTTTTTTAAATCTTTTTAAAACTTTGCATTAATTGGAAACCACTTTGACTATAAAAGCGGTATATCAAGATTTAAATAAACTTAAAACTTGAATTTATTGGACATTCCAAAAATGACAGAGACAGTGGATAAACGGTCTGTGTGGTCTAATAAAGAGCCAAAATATTTGAATTTACAGACTTATGACTTATTTACGTTATGTTTACAATAGCCGTAAATGATAACGGTAAATAATACTAAACTTTGCTAAAATAATTACGATTGGAACCAGCGTAACGTAAAATTTATTACGATAGGAAAAGGTTAAGCTGCATCACATATAAGATTATTTATGAATACATAGAAGACGTAACTGATGAGGAGACTGACTACTGTAAGCTCGAACTTTACATGAAATATGACGCTGAGGTCACGGTTGGATTGGCTTAATTGCAAATGAAGAGTGATATATAACAAAAAAAGAAAAATAATTTATTAGGTCTTCTATTAATAAGAGCGTGGCAAATGCTACTGATATACAATGGAGAGAAGAAATGCTAATTTATCCCACACTTTTTCATTTTGATAGTGTCCTGGAAACCTCTGCTCTATGCTGACATCTGGGATGTCTGTCTCTTCGGTGCTTGTTTACAAGTTTATTAAAATAAATTTTGATACAATGCTTATAAAATTTCTAAGCGATTTCCATAATAATAAAAACATGTCGTAACTGACATTCATATTACTTACTTGAGGCTCAATCAGGAAGAGATAGAGCTATAAATTGTTATAGTAATGAAGAACATAAAAAGGGCTAAAAACAATAGGGCAAAGGGTTAAAAGCAGCCGATCGGAGTCCGAGCTTGTGGCTTGTGCGGAGTAAAGATTAGGTGACAAGTGGATCAGACCTCGAAAACTCTTCAGGGAGCCCTTGAATCTTCTAAAGTAGGTTCTTTTCTAATATGGGCTGGTATGTTTGGGGGGAAGTGATCATGAGACGATATTCTGGCACATACTGGGATGCTTCGGTCTTAAGAAAGGCTCACTGGTTGCCAATCCCTCATCGTATTTCCTATAAAACTGCCCTTTTAACATTTAAGATTCGTCAAACTCACTCCCCTATCTTTTGAGACAGATTGTTAATTCCCTATTCCACCATGAGATTACTTCGTTCGAGTGCTCATTATCTCCTTTCACTACCCTCGTTAAAAATCATCAGTTGAGATCTTTTCACTCACCGCGCCCCAGCTTTGGACCTCGCTCCCAAATCATCTTAGAGAGAAACCCATACTAGGAAAATTTAAGAGTTCCTTTCAAACTTTTCTCTTTAAGGACGCGTTTGAAACTTAAATCTACTTACCTCAGCACATCTAAACAACCGATCAGTCCATCATTCAATTCTTCTATTTTCTTTAAAATTTTACTAGTCATGCGCCCTTTCATTGTGAACTTTTCTTTTCCTTTTGTTCTTGTTAGTTGCTGTCCAATGATTGCACATGTATGTACTTCTGTATGTTTTGTACAGAAGAACAGAACGACACTGTGGGTTGGTCTACGTCATCAGGACGGTCCTACCCACCACAGGAATAGACCTTGGTACCACAAAGACTGGGTTGTACAGAAGAACAAAAATGTGGAACCAGATCCTGGACTTCCAAAAGTTTAAAATTGGAAAGTTTATTGGTGTGGAAGACAAACCAAATAAATCACAAGGTACTAAAAAGTCATATTCATTCCAACAGTTGAAGACCAATGATTGCACTGCATTGATGATGACCAAACTCTACACAGGCCGTGTTTTGGCTTAATCTAGCCTTCCTCAGGGGTCCTTAAAATACAGTAACAAGCAGTCAAATGACACTAAATCTGCGAGATGAATGCTTGCGCCGTGCTGCCTGAAAATGTACCCCATATTTTTATTATTATGTACAGCGCTTAGAAAGTTTTTATAAGCGTTTTTATCAAATCACAAATAAACTTGGAACTTGAAGAGTTCTACTGCAAAGACTATTCTTAAGTTACCATTTCCTTAACCACCCATCTTAAAAATCCATCCAAAGCGTAGTGTAGTGAAAAGAAATGTGACTGCGTTTACCTGAGAATAGACTGGTGGTGAGAATAATGTTCCAGACCCAGCGCTCTCCTCCAATCTTGCGATAAAAGTTGCTGGATACGTAACCAGAGATGCAACAGGTGAGTGCGTAGAGGAGGATGGCAGCCGAGTTTATAGCACCGTGACGGTGAATATTAAATATTCCCAAGAGAGCCATGACAATGATACCTGAGGGAGTGAAGAGTCTCGGGTTACATCCATTAACCAAACCAAATGAAGAGAAAGAGAGAGGCAGGAGGAAGGCAGAGGCAGGGGATGAGAAAGTGAGAGATGAAAACTGCTATATACACTCAATTATAAGTTGCGAAATCTTGGGCCAAATAAGAACAGGAAAAACCAGGTCATCTTATTTATGCAACCCTACCAAGGCCAGCCCCTCTCTCTCCCTTTCCCTTCTGCTAGAAAGCTGCTCCCTTCCATACCTTCTCCCCTGCCCAGGAATCCCCACTGTGCTTCCTGTGTGGCAGTACCTGATAAAAATAGATTCAGTGCAATCCTTGGAAGCTGCTTGTGACATGCCCCACAGCATTCTCTATAATTCTCTCCCTCCAACAGGGGGGTCTCATCTTATATTCAGGTCAGCGGCTCCCCCCCTCCCCATTGCAGGCCTCCGCCAGCCTGCCATATGACCTGGTGGGGTGGGCTGGGCCGGGAGGGATTCCTCCCATCTCCTGTCCCAGTCGACTCTGATAATTTTTTAACCTCCCTCCTGCCTCCTCCCGTATACCTTTTTGAATCCCTGGTGGTCCAGTGGTGTATTGGGCTGGAGCAGGCTTTCTGCACTCCTGCACCACATTGAGCCCCTTTGAATGGCTGTGATCCAGCGGTGTACCAGGCAGGAGTGAGCTCTTTGTGCTCCTGCCCGGTGCTGAGCCACTCCCTGAATGGCTGCCACCAGTTCTCATGGGACTTATGAGAACTGGCAGCCATTCAGGGAGGGGGACAGCGCAGCCTAGAAAGCTCACTTCTGCTCGGTACACTGCTGGACCACCAAGGATTCAAAAAGGTACATGCAGGAGGCAGGCAGGAGGTAAAAAATTGTCAGAATTGGTCGGGACAGGAGACAGGCCAACCAATGGTCATACAGTAGGCTCAGTGGAGGTCTACAGGACACTGTGAGAGAGGGGGAGCGACAGGGTGCAGAGCTTGGCAGGGATGGAAGGGGGGGGGGACAGGGTTGAGAGTCTGGCAGGACAGGGAGTGAGGGGGACTAGGTGCAGATCCTGGCAGGGCAGATGAATACAACCCCTCCCCCCCCCCCCCGCAAGCTGCAAGTTAAGTTTGCTCAGTTCTTTGACTAAAAGCTTAGTAAACAGTGTGCTGAACGTCAGTGGTTTTTTCATAAGACAAAAAGCATATATGAAATGATATAACGTTCTGTTTACTCTCCGTGCGATGATTGGGCTGTGAGGTGGTTTTTTCCGGGGTTAGCCCCAGTTTTTCCCTCCTTGATTCTGAGCAAGTTTTTGTGGAACTGTGTTATATCATCCATATAACTCTTTGAATAGGTCTACAGAGTGATTTTTTTCATTTCAACACATGCACTTTATCACTCTTGTTACATTGGTTGTAACTTGTCCCCCTTCTTTATACATGGTTCATAAAACAGCAGAGTGTAAGAAAATGGGTATCTACCAGTGGGTACAGTGCCATTAAGATGTCAAAGGTGAGAAGCTGGGTTCTGAACCCAGTGCACAGTCCTTACCAGTGCCCAGGGCAAGAAACTGGGAACCCACACCCAGTACAGCACACAGCAGACTCTTGTATGGTGGAAAACGGAAGACGTCAGTGTGGATGATCTTCCAGCCATTGTCGCCCTGGTCAAAGTCATCACCAGCATCTTCATCCAGGTTGTAGCGAGCAAGGTCGCTCTTCAGCACCCTCATCAGGATGATGATCACGAAGCCAGTGAGCAGGAAGACCAGCACCAGAGAGTTGATGATGGAAAGCCAGTGTATCTCCAGGGTCTTTGGAAAGAAGCTGGAGTTCTGTAAGCGGTCCCCACGCCGCTCGTAAGTCACCAAAGTCTCATACCAATGCACACTATAAGTGTGGGTCAGGCTAAGTGGCTCCCGACCATCATCCAGGCTAAAAGGTTTGACGTCCTGCACGCTGACATTAGCAAAAATGACGCGATCGTTATTGTAATGCACGTTAAAATCCAGGTGGGTCCAGAGTCCCAGTTTGTGAGTATGTGGCAGGAAGCCGCTCTCCTCCATATAACCTAGGAAGCCCCGGATAGGGATCTCATCCAGAACAAATTCAAAGTAATACAGTTCTTCAATGGCCTGCCGCAGGGTCTGCACCTGGGGAGAGAGCAGGGAGATAGATCCAAGACCTTTCCAAGGATAACATTATGATTTATCACCAACCTCCTATTACTGGTTTTGTCTAATCTCAGCTTCCCACAATCCCCAAACAGCATAGTTCCTCCTGCACCATCTCACCAGTTTGATGTCACTTTTTCCCCAATTCCTTTCTCCTTTCCCCATCCCCCCCCCCGTCTTACCTGGTTGGCATCAAGTTTCAGCTCACAAAGAGGGACATTGTCCATGTTTTGACGAAACTGTATTTTGTACATGGATTCAGCCATACGATCCCCATCCAACACCTCCCCGAGAGTGAGGCTCTTGTGGCGGATTTCCTTTGGAGAGCAGACTGGGAGCTGGTAGTAGTGATAAGTCTCCTGAGGGTTGTGGTAGGGTCCTACTTTGTTCACATATAACATGACCTGCTCCCCAATCTTGTAGCGGCCTTCACCTGCTGAGCAGTTCTTGATAGCAAAGACCCATAACAGACAGAAAAGGGAAATGCCAGTCATGGAAGCCATTGCCTGGTTTCAGGATCTGAGATCTACACCAGGGAGCAGAGATCATGGTGGAAGAATGATGGAGAGAGCAGGATTAGAGGAGCAAAAGACAGAAGAATAAGAATAACGGGGAAAACAGGAAGGAAAACCAAAATATTTTATAAAACTGTAACATTTTGCCTCAAGAACAATTTATAAACCCATCAAAGTAGGAAGACATATGTGTCCTGCCCCAGCACAAAGTGGGCATCAGGGCATCCTTGTCTTACAGTCTCAGGATTGACTTCACCAGACCACTAAATCTCCTACACACTTCCAACCCATCACCCCAGTTTCCCATATGTCCGCACTGAAGGTGCACCAGTGTTCCACTTGATTGCCCACCCCAAATCCATCTACCGTACAACCCCCTCTCCTACCAGCTTTTTTTCTCGCCGCCCTCTTCCTTCTTCTTATAGAGTGGAACAGCTGCCTAACGGTTAGTACAGTAAGCTATGAACCTGGGGAAGTGGGTTCAAATTCACTTAACCCTCCCTTGTTCCAGGTCCAAAAAAAAATTACATTATGAGCCCACTAGGGCAGAGAAAGTACCTGCATATTATATATAAGCAGCTTTGCTCCTGCTACAGAAAGGTTGCAGCATATCAAGTCCATGACTCTTTACCTTCATTCTCTCCATCCCCACTCTCCCACCTCCATCTTTCCTATCTCCATCCTCCACTTTCTTTCTCTCCATTCCACCTCACCACCCTCCACCCACTTTCATTCCCTTCATCCCATCCTGCACCTTCTCTCCTAGCTCCATCTTCTCTCCTCTCCCAACTTCCCTCCTCTCTCCCCCTTCCACTTTCCCTCCCTCCACCTTCCCTGTTTTCATCCCCCCTCTCCCACCCTCCACCCTCTCTTCAACCCCTTCTCCCACCCTCCACATTTTCTCACTCCATCGTCCACTTTCCTTCTATTCATCCCATCTCCTATCCTGCACCTTCTCTCCTCTCTCTAATGTCCACTTTCCTTCTCTTCCTCCACCTACTCTCCTCTATCTTCCACTTTCCCTCCCTCCACCTTCTCTCCTCTGTCCATCTTCCACTTTCCCTCTCTATAACCCCCTCTCCCACCCTCCACATTTCCTCCCTCCATCATCCACTTTCCTTCTCTTCATCCCAACTCCCATCCTGCACCTTCTCTCCTATCTCCATCCTTTTTCCTATCTGCTCTCCTCTCCTAACTTCTCTTCTCTTTCCATTATCCACTTTCCTTCTTTCCTCTATCTTCCACTTTCCCCCTCTTCCACCCTCCTCCTTCCCTATTTTCATCCCCCCCCCACCCTCCACTTTCTCTTATCTGTCCATTTTCTACTTTCCCTCCCTTCAACCCCCTCTCCCACCCTCCACCCTCTCTTTAACCTGCACTCCCACCCTCCACCTTTCCTCTCCACAACTCCCCTCTCCCACCCTCCACCTTCTCTCCTCTCTCCCCCCATTCCCCGTCCCCTGTCCTCAATCCACACTCACCGTCACGTCAGCAAGCACCGGATCCCCGTTCCGCCTCTATTTGCGCAGCCGCAAACCCGCCCCATGACGTTCACGAGGCGACAGAAGCGCCTGCCCAGTGACGGGGAGCGTTGCCAGTCCCGGCTATTTCTCTGAAGGCCGGCTGCGCGCTTTTGGTCCACTTTCGTGCCCTGCGGGACGTTTCTCGGCGACATTCACTGTTCAACAAACTTCCGAGCTTCAGTGTGCTGTTTCGGCCGCTTCGCTGTGAATCCAAGCCTCATTCTGGTGCTCCAATAAGTTCGGTATTCTCCAAACCTCGTTCTGATGTCTCGCTAAGTGCGTTGCAAGCCTCATTCTAGTGCTCCAAAATCGATATACTGTAGTATATTCCGAACCTTCATTCTGATGCTCCAAATAGCCTCCTTAGGTGCATTTCCAAGCCTCTTTCTAGTGCTCCAATAGCCTCTCCCACTGTATCCAAGCCTCACTTTGGGCATTACCATCCTACGTCATGGAGTTGGTACAACAGGGCAACCAAAATAGTCAAAATTAGAGAGTTGTATACATTTTTCTTGTTTTCAATACATTTTATTGAATTTTTATAATATGATCCCATGTGTGTATGCATTTTGTGAGATTATGCTCTGGCTTCACAATAAAAAAAAGCATTCATTTATGTCCCAAGCTTGACTTTCCTTCATCGTCGTTCCAAATTCGACCACTTAAAAAGTTGAGCATATTCTTCCCGTCTCATATCGCATCCCTTTCAAGTACAATATACTCTCTCATCAAATATTATCTAGTGGTCTGTCTGCCTTCCTTTTCATTTAGCCTTTTGGTTCAATACTCTCCGCAAATAACTCTTCGATCATCCCAACAAGTTATTAGTTGTTCCTTCATTTCAACAATTGATGTTCACAGGAATTCCTCATTTCCACCCTCTGGAATTCTGTACCTTACTACAGTATCTCTGCACTGAAAGTTCATTTCTGACATTCAAGACACAATTAAAGGCATATTATTTTTCTCTGGCATTCTGCTCACAACTTTTTAAATTTCTCTACTTCACTATCTGCACAGACAGCTCACTCTTTGAGACTTAAGATACAATCTCTCAAATCACTACTTAACCCAAATTCAATCAATATTCTTATCTATTCTTTAGTCATTTCAACTTTAGATTATTGTAATTCACTTTATCAGGGCATCGCTCAAAAGGAGATCAGGAGATTACAGGTCATCCAGAACATTGCTATAAAAATCATTTTTAACGCTAAAAAATTCAACCATGTAACACCACTCCTCAGAAAAGCTCACTGGCTACTCATTTCACATAGGATTACTTTCAAAATACTACTTCTTACTTTTAAAGTTCAATTTAATCATATTCCATCCTTTATAGATAGGATGTTAATACCATATGATCCACATAGGACTCTACGTTCTTCCCAACAATATCTTTTAGCGGTCCCTTCAGCCCAACTGTTTTGTGATACAACGCGGAAAACAATCATTTTCTGTAACCGCTCCCACACTGTGGAATACTTTACCTCTGACCTTGTGACAAAAAAGGAAACTCAATAATTTTAAATCTAATCTTAAATCATTTCTTTTCAGAGATGCTTTTCAGATGTACACTTAATTTTTTTAATTCAAAATCTCATACATCAGGCATTAATGATTCCCTTTGTACCTTTTTGTTTTTTACCTGCCCTTTTATTTTATGCAATGTATCCTCCCCATTTGCCCATGTGTATCATGTGTCTGTATGGTAATTGTGAATTTGTTCCCTTTATTTTAATTTTTTAAAAACTTTGTATTAATTGGAAACCACTTTAACTATAAAAACGGTATATCAAGACTTGAATAAACCTGAAACTACAATCTCAGACATAATAATAAATAATAATAATAATAACAGCTTACATACCGCAATACCGTGAAGTTCTATGCGGTTTACAAAAGATTAAGCAAAGGTACAAATTGACCGACTTCAAGAGGGGAAGAAGAAAGAGAAGTAATTAGAAATTCATTGTTGAGGAGAAAAGTGATCAAAAGGACAGTAGGTCGCTATTGAGAGGAAAGAGATAAGTGGATTCTGCTTATACTCAAAAGGCGCAGGCAGCAATCGTAAATGGTTATATTTTTACCCTTTCCTTATATGTTCTCATCCATCCCTATTCCTCTTCTCAAATGTAACTCACCCTACTTTCCTAATGTTTCAAGACATGTCTTTCCAGTTGGTATACCATTTGTTTGCATTCATCCCCACCCTTCTTATTGGAAACTGCTGAGATTTTTACCTCAGTTATATGTTTGCAGTATATCAAATAAATTTAACTTGAAATACAAAGTATGCATAAAATACACACTGAGATAGAAACACACATGAACAAATGCCTGAGACTTGAAAGCTATTCCCAGGCCCCAATCAGAACCTCCCCCTGAAAAAAAAAAGACCCCAGGTAAAAAACAAACCTACCTTACCCTAATTTTGTTACAACCATTTTTCTCAAAATATAAAATACTGGGATTGAATGGTGATATATGCGTCATGTCTGTATCCCAGAGGGATGGATTTTCTCAAAACTGAACAGAGGAAGCCCCTTACATAGGGTTGGCTAGGTGGCTGACGGCTTGATAACTTTGGAGGAGTTTTACAGGTATGGCTCAACCATCCCCCACCTACCGCCTCTGCTGAAATGTTCATTCTTCGGGCAGGTCACTGGCAGCATCAGTGAGGTGAGCCTGCTGCCATTGGCCTGCCCCAGAAGCCTTCATTCTACAGCTGTCCCGCCTACATTGGAACAGGATGTTGCTGCAGAATAAAGGCTTCTGGGACAGGCCGATGGCAACAGGCTCACCTTGCTGATGCTGCCAGCCTGCCCGAAGATTGAACATTTCAGCGGGGGACAAGGGAGAGCCATGGATGGAGAGAAAGCGAGCCCCAGATCCTGCTGGGGGAGGGGGAGACAGAGAGAGAAGCGCCCATAAGAGGATGGGTGCGAGAGTGAGAAAGAAAGAAGCACCTGTGGGGGGAAGGGAGTTGGAAAGACAGAAAGAGGAACTAAGGAAATAGATGAAGGGTGGGGATGGTGGGGCAGGAATAAGATTGGTGGTAGGCAGGGCTGGGGCCAAGGGCAGGGCAGGAGCAAGACTGATGGGAGGCAGGGCTGAGGCGGGGCCAAGGTCCTCTTTTCTGACTTCCCAAGTATGGTAACCCTACCCTTCAAATTGCCCTTACTCCAAGAAGCCAAGTTCCTCCACACACTCAAGGCCCATGGCATCATTGTACTGTTAATCATCACAGCCTGCCCTGGAGGGGAACAGAAAGGGAGCCTTCTTTACCCATGTCTGGGCAATGACATCACAGCTGAAGCAGCCACTCAGAAAGCACTGGACATTGAGGCTAAGGTATAGATTGTGACATCACTGCGAGGTCACAGCTGGAACCTGGGAACCATGAGCTCCACCACCCGGCAACACCCCAAGCAGGAGAAAACAAAGGGACCCTGAGAGGAGAAGTATAAAAACACCACTGTTGAAGATTCACCCATTCTCATTCCAGCAGGGAGAAGCTTCCCGTGGTCATCACTGTGACGTGCAGCAGGGGGAATTACAAACTTTGTAGGTGCGTTCTTTCAACAAGCTGGTTCATCGGCGATGAAGAGGTGGGACAAGGCCTCATTGTCCCTGCGCCACAGGGCGCTTTAAGTCCGTGGTGACGATTTCTTTTGTTGGTGGGGGGGGAGAGTGTGGGTGGCTGGGAGCTCTCCCCCCCCACACCTCATGAGCCATGGCCGCTTCAAAAGGCATGGAAACACAAACCACAGCAGACCCCCGTGTGGATGCCCGCTCGGTGATGGAAAAATATGGCTACCAAATCACCAAAACCATCGGATATGGCTCTTATGGTACTGTGTATGAGGCCAAACTGGAGAAGCAGAAGGTCAATGTGGCCATGAAAATCATTTCCAAGAAGAAGGCATCAGGGGAATACCTGGAAAAATTCCTACCACGTGAAATCCAGGTAATGCACCCCTTAGTCCAAGATACTAAGATGGTTTGCTAGCATGAACTCAATCATGAGATCCACAAACCTTTCCTGCTGCCGCTCCTCTTCTTTGGGTTGTTACATTTAGGGAACCAGGCTCAATCTCAGCTTGAATTCCTCAGGCTAGAAATGCTGCAGTGGGTATCTATGTATACCATCTCTTCCCTCTTTCTTCTCCCCTATTCTATCCATTAACAGCATTTCTTCCATCTCTCTTCTCCTCTTCAACTCCATTGCAGTGCACCATCTCTTCTCTCTCACTCTCCCCTTTCCTTCCATCCCTGTGAGATATTTGTTCATTTTAGTCAGTTTTTTCTCATTTTATACAACGACTTTCCAATATAAGATATATAATCCCTGTTTTTTGCCAGAAACAAAGATAGATGTAGGGCAGAAAGTGAAGATGGAGAGAAAAACATAACATATTAAAAATGGTAATAGAAGATATAATCCAAAGAGGATAAAATCATAGCCTTAAACCAAAAAAATGCATACATAAAAACATATGTAAAACAAATAAAAGGATCAAAAATGTACAATGTAAATAACATGCAAAGATAGAACTGCATGAAGCAATATATAAATGAAACACATAACAGTATAAATAAGCAGAAAATCTTTTCTGTTACGGCCCCTACCATCTGGAACTCAGCACCAAATTATATAAGAGAAATTTCATCACTTGATAAATTTAAAAGTAGCTTGAAGGCCTTTTTTTTTTTTAAAAGACGCATTTGGAGTAAAATAGTCCTTTTAAGGACTGTAATGGAACTTTGCTCCTTGCTTTTCTTATTCATTTTAATCTTTTCTACAAAATACTCAATTATTTATTTTTTGTTCCCTCCCTTTTGTTTCGATCCTTCTCGCTCTCTTTTTCATTACACAAATGTATTTCTACCCTTTTTCATTTTGTTTCGGTAAGTTAATGTTCGTCTATGTGTTTGACTATCTGTTTTAATAATTATAATTTGTTTTTAATGTATGCCTTTCTACTCTTTGTTTTTATATATTATGTAAAACCGCTTTGAATTTTGATAAGGCGGTATATAAAATTTTTAAATAAACCTGAAACCTGAATAAAATACCAAATGTATGCATAAATAGTGTAACAAAACTAAAATGAGGACCAAACTCAATTAAACATAGAAAAGCCAAAAGCATTTCTAAAATCTGGCCACATGATAAATGAGAGAATCTAGCAATGATAGCATAGAGACAAAAAGGCATAATATATGGATCAAGGGGAACAAGTCAAGCAAAAACCTAGAACACAACTTAAACAATAAAATAAGTAATGTGAAACAGACTGGATTCTGTAGTTAAAAAAAAACCAAAGGAAAATCCCATATAAAAGCCATCATCAGAATACAACCAAAATAGAGAAGTGCCGGTAGCAAACGGAAAGAGAAGCGTGAACCAGAGCAGAGAGTAAAACAAGACATCAGGGCAAAATAAAAAGAGATTTACCTGATTAAACAACACTCCATTCAACATGAAGCATTTTCCTTGGTCGCGCCACCGCTTCTGAATCAGGTCTTCTTCTCCTCCTCTCAGTCGCCGGTATCGGGGCCTTTGGGGGACTCGGGCAGCTCACCAAATACAGGCTGACTTCCTGCTCTAGCCTTGCACGTGACACCGCCCGACCAATCAGCTGCAATGCAGTGAGCTCAGCACGTAGGCACACTGAGCGCCTATGTATGGCTGTTCCCGCTGCGGCGCTGGACCCGGATCAATCTCAACTTGAAAATTTCAACGATTGACATTAGGTAGGCCTCGGAATGGGAATCCCGGATCCATCCCCGTGGGAGTCCTGTCGGGCTCAGAGGGGTCCCCATGGGAGTCCCGTTGACCTTGAGGGGATCCCCGTGGGATTCCTGCGATCCCCGTTCCCGTGCAGACCTCTACTATGCAGGCCCTCTTACAATCAGTCTTTACGAACAGCCAAGAGAAATCAGCTAAGCTAAACAAGAACCTACAACTCCACACACTTGGAGAAGACCAAGGAATAGTCCCAAAATGGACCAGGGAACACTGCTGGATACCGATTAGAACAAGAACCCTTCAAAATGACCCACAATTCGTCAGCAAAACCATTCAAACCAAATGCCGCCGCTCTTTAAACTCCCCAACAACCAAATACTGCAGGAAAAAACTCGTACTCTTTGCAAAAAAAACTGAACAAAATTACCAGGTGGGGTGTGTGCTGGTCTGGAGGGACTAAAAGAAAGAAAATTAGCAGGTAAGGACCTACTTCCCTCTTTTTTTAGCACCCTTGCAGATCAGCACAGAAATGGATGGGACGTACCAAAGCAGTACCCATCATGGATGGGACCCCCAAGGAGCCACCACAAGAACACGCTCACTGAACAATGCATCCCGATGCGCCTGAACGTCCATATGGCAGTGTCGAACAAAAGAATGGAGAGAAGACTAGACTGCAGCTTTCCAGATATCCACTGGAGGTACAAGAGAAGATTCAGCCCAAGAAGCTGCTTGACCCCGAGTGGAATGAGATTTGTGAAATTCTGAACAGGCTTCTTTTGGAGAAGGTTCACCAAAGCGATAGCCTCCTTGTACCATCGCACAATGGTCGCCTCGGAAGCATTGTCCCCCTTACGAGGATCCGCTAAGAGGACAAAAGGACGGTCCAACTTACAGACCTCCTGGATCCACTAAACATAAGAGCTAAGGCCCCTATGTAAATCCACTTGCGCAACTGCATCTGCTCTGAGCCTTCCCGCTTGCACAAGACCAGGAGGATCATGGACTGGTCACCATGAAACGGCGAGACCACCTTTGGAAGAAAGGAGGGGACTGGCTACAGCACGACCCACTCTCTAAAGAACTCCAGGAAGGGAGGTCTACACAAAAAAAGACCTGCAACACCAAAAATTAATCTCGTAGAGAAAATGGCCACCAAGAAAAACTGCCTTAAGATTAAGGTCCTTCCATGTAAACCACTGAGAGGCTCAAACGGAGGACGTACAAGCACGGAAAGGGCTAGAAGGAGATCCCATATAGGAACCGATGACCGCACTGCAGTTTCAGAAGTTTTGACACGATTTGAAGACGTGGTTGTTAAAATAATGCTGTAGATGATAACATTTCTTGATGTACATTAACTCCATTTTTCTTTAGCTTACCAAGATTTCCTGATTATCCTTCACATTTCATTCATTGCTTTTATATATTTTATCTGTTTGTTTCCCACTTTGAGTTGTGCCTTGATTGTTAAGCTACTACTATGAATTATTTCTATAGCGCTACCAGACGTATGCAGCGCTGTAGAGACTCACAAAGAAGACAGTCCCTGCTCAAAAGAGTTTATTATCTGAACAGACAAGACAGACAAACAGGTTATAAAGAAAGCAAGCAGGTTATAAACGTGCTACTCATCCATTCTCAATTTGTTATTCATCTTTGTGCTACGATAAAGAGTTTTTAAGTCAGAAATGAAGCAGGCAACATATCAAATGATCTAGTTTTATTAAAGCAGGTCCAAGCAGCTTATAAATATATAACCAGTGAAAAAGAACTCCAACTTAAAATAGGACAGACCTAAACAACTCAAAACCAAACATTCACTCATATAAATAATACACAAATACATCTTGTACCAATGTCAAATCACAGGAAACTAACTGAAAACCCAAAAATCCACGAGAAAATATGGATTAGTTTAGAGTAAATTGCATCTTTCCCAAGAGCTTCACAGAAGAAGGTCTTTAACATAATTTTAAGATAAATTTGGTGCAACGAAATCAAATGCTTCATTTCTTGAAAATGTTTGCTGATGGGAGTATTAATCTATTATCCTGAATAGATCTTAGGGTTCTTTATTGGTGCATAAGGAATTGTCAGAGAGTGCAAACAATTGGGCGGCTGAGAATAAAAGGCTCTATGTGGAAGAATTAGAGCTTTGAAGCGAGTTCTATAAAAAACTGGCAACCAACAAATTACAAATGGAGAGGGGTTACTCAAATAACTATTATAACCTAGTACTTTTATAGCAGTATTTTGAATAGTTTGTAATGTTACAATAATCTGATTTTAAAATTACTAATGCATGAATAAGAGTATGTAAATGTTTTTTCCCCTGAAAATATCCCCTTATTGCCCGCAAAGCTCTCATCCAAAACTTGACTCTCAAAAGTTAATTGATAATCAACAAAAATTCCAAAATATTTCCAAACTCTCAACTGATGGAATTTTTATTTCCAAAATGTCAACATCTGTCTTTGGTTGTGGATAATGTCCTGTAATTCAACAAGAGACACATTTCTCAATATTAAGAGCCAGTCTATGATCTAACGACCACTGAGCAATTGTTATGTCCCTTTTTAATTGGCTCCAAATCTCCATTGGTGTATCTAAGGCAGTGGTCTCAAACTCCAACCCTTTGCAGGGCCACATTTTGGATTTGTAGGTAAATTGGAGGGCCTCAGAAAAAAAAAACAAAAAACAACCAATTAAATGTCTTATTAAAGAAATGACAATTTTGCTTGAGGTAAAACTTTTTATAGTTTATAAATCTTTCCTTTTGGCTAAGTCTTAATAATAATATTGTAATTTATAGCTAAAAAGACATATGATCAAGAAACTGTTTTATTTTACTTTTGTGATTAGCATAAACATACCAAGGGTCTCAAAATAGTACCTGGCGGGCCGCGAGTTTGAGACCACTGATTTAAAGCAATGGTGTTCTCTCTCAGTGTGTTTGAGGCAATGCGTCTCGGGAAACAACGTTACCTGGTCTCATATCTTTCCTTCCTCAGGTAATGAAAGTTTTGCGGCATAGAAACCTGATCAGTTTCTATCAGGCGATAGAGACCACCAGCCGCATGTACATGATTCTGGAACTGGCCCAAGGGGGCGATGTCCTGGAGAAGATTCAGAACTCGGGCCCCTGTGAAGAGGCTCTGGCTGGGAAGTGGTTCAGTCAGCTGACGCTCGGCATGGCCTACATCCACAGCAAAGGAATTGTACACAGGTAAGCCCCAGTAGGTATAGGTATTCTTTCCAGACTGGACTATTGTAACTCCATCTACTTAAGTCTAACCAAGAAAAGACTTCAGCAGATTCAGAATACCGCAGCTAAGCTAATCTTCGCAAAAAGTAAATTTGACCATATCTCCCCGCTCCTATCCAAACTTCACTGGCTTCCAGTAATCTCCAGGGTTCACTTTAAATGCACCTGCCTAACTTTTAAGATCCTACACAGCATCCTTTCTCCCCTTATTCTATTATCTTGGAATTCCTTGAATCCTGATACCACTAGATCCACCCAAAAATTCAAACTATCCTTCTCCTCATTAAAAGGTATATCCCATGCAGGAAAACTAGGGACATCCCTCTCCTTCAGAGCTCTGGAATAATCTTACTATCCCACTTCGGAATCTGAGCTCCCTTCAACTATTCCGAAAACATCTGAAAACCTAGCTATTCTCAAAAATGTAATACTTCCTCCCTCTATGGTATACTAAGTCCCTCTAAACATTCTTTATACTATGTTCCTGTAACCCTTCATTGGAGTTCCTTCTTAATATCAATTCCTGTAATCCGTGCCAAGCTCTACGATTGTGGAGAGGATGCGGTATACAAACTTAAGGTTTAGTTTAGTTTATAGGAAGGGTGGACGGTGAGGGAATGCCATTACCCAGAAGACCTTCTATCGTCCAGGGCTGCTGCTTTAAATGTCAGAAACAGATGCCTGCAGTAATCATTTTGCATGCAAAAGGAGGATGCAATAGCCCCATTTTGCATGCACTGAAGATCCAGGTTCAATATGATTTGCTCTCCAAACCCCCACTGTAATCCCCTTTCAGAGCACAAAGTGGACGCTGCAGTAACTGAGGTCAAAGCCACAGCCGTGGGCAACACTATATACCATGTTCAGAGTGCTAATTCAATGCTTATCAGCTATCCACTGAGGCCCACTTCCCTGTTTATCAGCTGACTAGAATTGCCTCAAGTCAGAAAGGCTTTCTATGTGGATTTATTCAGACAGATGTAAGATATGTTTTCTCTGCACCGACAGTGATGTTTGCATTGATATCAGATGGGTAACACGATCTTTCTGCCATTTCAATAAGCAACACTTAGGTGATATGAAGCAGTAACGGTTTAACTGGACATTTTGGAGCTAAGGGGGGTATTGGATGCATTTTGCTGTGTTTAAAGAAAACCTTTTAGATAAAGAGTTATTACAACACTTCCTAAAATTAATAGGTCAATTGATTAAGGTTGGTTTGGGGTACATTTTTAGGTAAGGTAAAAGGAAAGAGAGAAAGGTTATGTATCGAAAAGGCCTGCTTAGTAGGGGGAACATGTGTTTTCCAACATTGGACACAAGATGAATCCCCAGCTTATTGGTTTTGGAGGAATTAATTCCATAATCTAATGATATTGGAGCAGCAACAAAGGAGCAAAATCCTCAAATCACCTGGAAGGGATGTGCAGTGAAGCACAGCGAGCCCAAAATCCATGGGAAGGGACCAAAGTTCCACAGAACAAGCGAAAGTGTCCAAAGTCACAAAAGGGGGAACCAGCTCCTGGAGACACCAGGATATGTATTAAAATATAATGTTTATTAAAATCAAGAAGTGCAACAGTCTGTGTCAAACATTGCCAAAATTATCGCAGAATCAACTGCAAGCTAGACACTACACTTGATTTTCGGCAGTTGTGTCCGAGGTTTTGTCGACACCAGAATTTCAAAATATTCAAGATACCATCGGAAATCAATGCGAGAGACGGGACCCCTGAGGAAGGCAACTGTATAAATGAAACACAGCCCGTGTAGGGCCTAGCTTCCAGTTTATTCTGTGATACGTTGTAATTTTGGTATTGTTTGACACAGACTGTTGCACTTCTTGATTTTAATAAACATTATATTTTAATACATATCCTGATGTCTCCAGGAGTTAGTAGTTCCACCTTTTGTGACTTTTAGCAGCAAAGGAAACAGAATAAAGTGTTTTCCTCAGTTTGGGAAGGCTATATTCAGTGCTTTCCTTCAATAGCAAGAAGTCATTATTGGTATATAAGATGTTACGTCTATACGGTTATCTTTAAAATAGGGAAAAGGAAAGCATAAGTGGAGCCTGAGTATCGGGAAGGAGGATAGATGGATGGGGAGGGGGAGGGAGAGATGAGAGCTGTTATGATTCAGTAAGGGAGTTATTAAAGACCCCATTAAGTGATCGAAATGCAAATTGTATTGGCTGGAGAAACAAAGCGTTCCCTTGTGTCTGTTTCATACATGGATTTCTCTTACTGCTTTGGTTCCCAAAACATCTGCTCCATTTCCATGTCTCTTACCATCCTCTTCCTCCCTACAATTTCTCAGGGACCTGAAGCTGGAGAACCTCCTCCTGGACACGGCGGAGAACATCAAAATTTCAAACTTTGGTTTCTCCAAGCTGACAGCTGCCTCCTCGATCGGGGGACCCCGTAACCTCAATTGCTTCTCCAACTTGAGCCAGACATTCTGTGGCAGCTATGCTTACGCCTGTCCCGAGATCCTGCTTGGGAACCCTTACAACCCCTTCCTGTCTGATGTCTGGAGCATGGGTGTCATCCTCTATGCCCTTCTTACAGGCCACATGCCCTTTGACGACACCAACCTAAGGAAGCTACTGAAGGAGATGCAGACAGTGGTGTACTTCCCCCAGAAGGAGAAGTTGTGTCAGGAAAGCAAGGTATGCCCCCCTCCTTCCAAGATACTCTACAGGATTCCAGTTGCTGGTTATTCCAGGTGCCCATTATCAAAGGGAGAGTATGTGCTCCATGCTTAGCCAGGGTTCTTAGTAATGCCTACCTTTTGATATCTGTCTGCTTCTCTCTTTCTGTCTTTCTTTAATATTACTCTTTTGCTGTAGCACTCCTAGTACTTCTAAGGCCTGGTTTATTGGATGTTAAACCAGGCTTTTCTAACATAAGAACATAAGACTAGCCTTACTGGGTCAAACCAATGGTCCATCAAGCCCAGTACCCTGTTTTCACGGTGGCCAATCCAGGTCCCAAGCAGTGTTCCCTCTAAGCTGCGCTGGCGTGCGCTGGCGCACAAAATATTGCATCGCAGCGCACAAGTTTACGTCACAGCGCACGGCGTACGGAGATGGCAGGGCGGCGAGAGGAGAATCGGGCGAGTTGGCGCTGGCGCCCGATATTTGTAGCGCACAGCGAAAAAAATTTTGCCCACAACACCCGCCCGCTTAGAGGGAGCACTGGTCCCAAGTACCGGGTAAAAACCCAAAGAATAGAAATATTCCATGCTCCCAATCAGGGCAAGCAGAGGCTTCCCCCCCTTGTCTTTCTCAATAACAGACTATGGACTTTTCCTCCTTTGTTTTGCAGCCCTTGTTATGGAAGACACCCCTCTCTAAAGCCTTTCTTTTGTTTCACAGGTCTTTGTTTGGAAGATGCTGAAGCAGACCTCTCTTACACACACTTTTCTAGAGCATGTTAAAGAAGGCCTCTCTCTAAAGTCTTTGTTGAACAGGTCTTGGCCTGGAATATGTTTAAGCAAGCATCCTGACATAGGCCTTTTCCTCTTTCAAATCCTTCTAGAGTTGGTTCTGGAGTATCCCCATGCCAGTCAGGTTTTCAGAATATCCCCAATGCATATGCATGAGATTCCAAGTTTATTATTTTCTTGATATACCGTCCATCAAGTTATATGTAGACGGGTTTACAGTCAATAAAATAAATTTAAAAGAAAATTTTAAAAAGGAAAAGAAATTTTAAAAAAAATCTCAAAATTTAGTGAGAGGGGAGGTAACATGACAAGACTGACATCACATGGAGGAAGATACAAAAGGTGGCAAAAAATAGATCGAGATAAAAAAAATATACAGTGGAACCTTGGTTTACGAGCATAATTCGTTCCAGAAGCATGCTCGTAAACCAAATTGCTCGTATATCAAAGCAAGTTCCCCATAGGAAGGGAAACTCGTTTTGATTGGTTCCACCTTTCCCCCTTCTCTAGCAGACAGCAAACAACTAGTTTTCTTGCCGACAGCCTTGCAAATTCACCAGATACAACCTCCACCCCTGCCACCTGCATTCACTGTTCCTCTGCCCATTTTGAGCAGTCTCCCCTTTTCCTCTTGCTGAGCCTTGTTCCACACTTCCTCCACCAAGCATTCACACCTCCTCCCCCCCCCCGAGGCTACCGGTGCTGCTTCATTCCCCCCCCTTGAGGCCACTGACGCTGCTCCATACCCCTCCCCGCGATCCGGCATCCCCCCCTGCGAACCGGCATCTTCCCCCCGCTCGCGCTGCCCCCCCCCTCCACCGCGATCCTACATCTGCCCCCGAGCACGGCAATGACATCCCTTACCCCGACTGGGCACCGGCACCAGCACCGGTGCCCGAAGTTCTTCTGGTGCGGCCTAGGCTGGGCGATACGTCGGAGATCCTTCCTCTTCTGGGCTGGGCTGGGCTGGACTGGCTTTGAGCATTTGCGCATGCTCAAAGCTTTCTGGTCTCGATCTCTCCGAGATTCTGAATCTGAGAATCTTGGAGAGAGTGAGACCAGAAGGCTTTGAGCATGCGCAAATGCTCAAAGTCAGCCCAACCCAGCCCAGAAGAGGGAGGATCTCCGACGCACTGCCCAGCCTAGGCCGCGCCAGAAGAGGGAGGATCTTCGGGCACCGGCACTAGTGCCCAGTCGGGGTAAGGGATGTCATTGCCATGCTTGGGGGGGGGGAAGTAGGATCGCCGGGGGGAGGGGGGGGGGCTCGTACAGTGAGGCAAGCTCGGTTTACGAGGCATCAAGTTTGCAAATGTTTTGCTCGTCTTGCAAAACACTCGCAAACCGGTGCACTTGTAAACCGAGGTACCACTGTATATAAATGAGGGAGAGGGGTGGATAGGACATACACTGTCTCCATTGTATCTTTTATGCAAAACCTAAAAATCTGACTGGCAAAGTACTCCAGGACTGACTTAGGAAACACTGTTCTAGAACACGTTGAAGCAGACCTCACATTTCTCTCTCTCAGGTCTTTCCAGAATATGCCGAAGCAGACCTTCTCTCTCAGGCTTTTCTACCGTGTTTCACCGAAAATAAGCCCTAGCCTGATTTTTAAAGATGCTCCTAATATAAGCCCCACCCCTAAAATAAGCCCTAGTTAAGATCGACCCCTGAAGGCCCCACCCCTAAATGTCCCTAACACTCCCAAACTCCATCCCCAACACTAGTGCTGCCCAATTCGCTGAAAAAAATCTGACTCACCCTGGTGAGACCTGACAAACCTCCGCTCTGAGGCCTCCTAAAGCAGCAGCGGTGCTTTTAACAGGCTGCTCCGCGGCCTTCCCCCCTGTCGCATCACTAATGACATCATCAGTGATGCGACAGAGGGAAGGCCCCGGCGGGAAGGTCGTGAAGCAGCCCGTTCAAAGCGCTGCCACCGCTGCTGTTTTTGGAGGCCACAGAGTGGAGGTATTTCAGTTTCAAAGTGGGAGGGTCGGTTGGGTTCTGTGGCACAGGGGGATGGGAGGGAGGGCTAGAAAGATGCTGCACAAGGGGATGGGTGAGAGGGGAGGAAAGATGCTGTATATGGGGTGGGGGGTGAGAAAGGAAAGAGGAAGAATTGGGGTGGAGAGGGAGAGATGATTGTTGTACATGAAAAAAAAGACATCCCCTGAAAATAAGCCCTAAAGCATTTTTTGGAGCCAAAATTAATATAAGACCTGGTCTTATTTTCAGAGAAACACGGTAGTGCATCCTGAAGAATATCTATTTCTCTGCCTCAGGCCTTTCCAGAATGTGCTAAAATAGGTCTCATTTTCTCTCATCTTTCTGGAACGTGCTGAAACAGTCCTCTTTCCCTCTTTTTCATTAGGCGTTTACAAATTGTTCAAAATACCGTAATAAAAATCATCTTTGATGCAAGAAAATTTGATCATGTCACCCCACTCTTAGTTAGAGCACACTGGCTTCCCATTGAACACAGAAAACTAGAATTGCAGGTCAGCCCGAATTAATAAACAGACTCCTGATTCCGCACTCTTCCTAGTGCTCTCCTCAATCCTCCAACCAAAATCTGCTTTCAATTCCCTCGTTAAGACACATCAATACCATGAGAACCAATATCTTCTCAGTTACGGCCCCCTCACTTTGGAATTCAGCCCCTTGCTACTTAACAGAGATTAATTCCCTAGACAAATTTAAATCCAGTTTAAAAGCAGATGCTTCTGATCGTCCTTTTAAGGATGTTTTGAATTTTATACTAGTTAGGCCATTCTGACCTTTTCTATTTCGTTTCCCCCTTCCTTTCATTTTTCCTGTTTTTTTGTTCTTTACTAGCCAATCATTGTAGTTCTTCCTCATCTTCCCTCGTTCCACTATGTCATGTGTACTTGTTTGTCTTTGTTTTAATGCCCTTGTTCTGTTTTCTTTTATATAATTTTAATTGTTGTAAAAACCGCTTTAAATTTTGATAAGGCGGTATATCAAAGTTTTAATAAACTTGATAAACTTCATGCCTTTCAAGTACATCCTCTAATGCAGGCCTCTCTCTAATGCATTTTACCGTACAGGTCTTGATCTGGAAGATGTTGACCCCGGCTTCCCAGCGCATCACAATCTTGGATGTACTGCGGAGCCCTTGGGTGCAGAAGTTCCTACCTGAGCGGCCTGAACAAGAGATCAAGGCCTTGGAAGTCATGTGTGCCCCCATCTCATACGACGACATACCAGCTATTTGCTCACCTTTTGCGCCGCCCATGATCAAGCGTGATGATTTCGTAAGGGAGGTCATTGTCCCCGAAGCAACCATGAGGCTCTACATCACCCCTAGTGACAGCATGGCTCAACTGAAGGGAGGCGTGCTCTAGGGAGCCAGCAATGTTGCAGCAGAGAAACTGGGATATTATCACCACTTCCCCAGGCACAATCAGTGCTACAGAGACCCTCCAGGAAACAGGAGGGAAGACAAAGGAAGATAGAATCTACATTTGAATCCTAATATCAATGAAATAAAAAAACAAAAACCAGCTGTAACCTTCTAGTACCTCCCAATGTCCAACTTAGACCAAGAGAAAATGAATGTGCATTACTGATTCAAACACAGCAAGGCAGCCCCCTGCAATGCGGTACAGAGAAGGAGAACAGCCACCTTAAATGTGTGACACCAGTGGGGATGGGAAGGAGAGAGACCATTCAGTGTGGGACTGAAGATAGTCTTCTTCAGTATGAGGCAGGAGTCCCCTGAGGATGAGATGGAAACAGCTCCTTAGGGGATGAGAGGTGGGAAAAAGCGCCATCTCAGGGAAAGTTCTAGGAGTGCAAAGGGCACAGTCCCCTTCAGTAAGAGAGCTCTAGGAACAGGATATAGGTCAATGTGGAAGGAAAAGGGAAGAGACAGCTTTATTCAGTATGGGGAGAGGGACACCTCCAGATATCGCATGGGAGACAGTTTTCTCCCAGTGTGAAGCATAGAGGACTGGGAATGGGAAGGAATGAGAAGGCATTTTTTTATTGTGGGACAGATGAGAAAGTTCTGGTTGATTAATTGTTGAGTGCATGTCAAAGAATAATCTCCAGAAACGAGTTTGATTTTGTTCTAAAGATCACATGTTTATTATTTTCTACATCTTTTGAAAAATAAAATCCAAGTAAGGCTGAAATGTGATTAACAGCAGCAGAATAATCGGGAGTTATCAGAGGAATGATGAACTGATGGGGATAAAACAGACACAAATATACTGTATCTTCTTTTTGTTACCTGATTAAATTATTTACTGCATATATTATACAAAGTACCTTAAAAAAAGAACACAGAGGGAGACTTAAGTTGCCTTTGGGGTGCTCTCCCCCACCTCAATCACATCCCAGCGATAGAGGTGGTTCACCTATCAGCATATCCTGTAACACTGGTGGCTCAAGGGCCAGAAACAGCTCTGGTTTTTCCAAGGGAGCAAATTATGCAAACGAACCTGGTCATCAAACAATCTATGCAAATGTGCCCGACAACTATGTACTGAGAACACACACTCTGAACCTCTCAAATCCCACTGGCCAAGACTACAATGGACCTTGGAATGAAACTCAGGTTTCCTACCAAGTGAGAAAGAATGTTCACAAGATGGAGGCAAAGAAGGCATTCATAATGGAAGGCCTACAAAATGGCTGTGCATTTCTCAAGAACCCGTTATCATTCACAAGGAAAATGAAACTTTACAGGACTGGACCTAGGCAACACGTCCTTGGCTCCCAGCCCAAAGATAGTAGACAGGACACGATGGCCTTCAGCTGCACATGAAAGAAGAAGAGAGGATGAACACCCTTATATGGCCAGGGAAACAACTCAGGCCCACGAGAGCTAGGAAGGGGGGCTGGAAGCAAGGTGTAGATATGCAATCCAAGAACAACAAGGGAAATTAGGTGTCACAAGCAGATTTGCTAAGAAAACTCTCAGGAAAGTCAGATAGCAAGCATGGCAAAATATAAAAGTTGGAAAACGAACAGAGCAGGCTCAGAGTGAAACTTTCTGTACCTTGTAAAAGCCGGCTACAGGGAGTAGAATTTCCTCCCTTGTTACAATTTCTTGAATTACTAACTTTTCTTTTTGATAAATTTCTTTGATAAATAGCTTCTCACAAGCAATACCAAGGAGAGATACTGTCATTGTCACTACTGATGGAGAACAAAATGACACCGTTTTCAAGGTGGGACCAGGCTTCTTCCTCTGGTTCCTATGATCCAAATCCGCTAAACAAAAGGATGAAGATCAGACAGCCTTAGCCAAATTCTCTTAACCAGTTCAGTGCTGGGCATGCAGCATGGTGGAAGAAGGAAAGGAGCTGAGGGGGGGGGGGGGAGGGAGAGATAAGGCACCACAGAACAAGCTTTATGGATTGTGTGCTGAGTTGCAGCACAGGAAGGGCAAAGGTCATGAAGCAGGAGTTGGAGAATGACAGAGCGTGGGAAGAGCCCTGTCACTGGGGTTCTTAGCACTGGGGGAACCCTGAGGATACAGATATAATCCTCTGGTAACAGATACCTTTGATAAAGAATGCTCCAAGTGAGAGATTCTTTTGATGGTGCAGGGCGGGCAACCCGAGTTTCTCCACATGACATTTGGGTGCTAAAAGCATGCTCAGGGTGATGGATAGATGCTGGAGGCATGCGAAAGGCCAACAGGACCTTCTGCCTTTTTCCATCTGAGCCACATGTCACATTGTCTGCACCCACCACACACTGCTGTTTCTAAATGTGGACATGAATTATTCTGTATTCCTGCTCCTATTGATAGAAAGCAGGTTCTTACTAAAGGACTATTTACAATTTGAGGGAAATTGCCATTTCCTGAGAGAAAAATAACCTAGGGTTTCCCTCTCCTGCATCCAACCTGACCCAAACCCCTCCTCTCTCAAGCCTTCTGCACTCTTGTGTGTTAATGGTGTTTCTTCTTTGAGAGGTCAGGATGCCCATGAAGCCAACTCCTTCATATCCTCATCGTCATCTTCCGCCACTCGGGATGCTGGGAATAAAACAAGGCATCAGGTGAGTTCCAACTGCCATTGCATCCCTCACTTTTTCTATTAACCCCCCCCTCAGCTCAGAGCAGAATCCCGATCTTGGAGGAAGGTACCTGGGACAGACGGCAGACGGTTGGCTGGGACGCTAGGGAGGTCCTCCTCTCCCACACTTAGTAACTCGTTCTCCAGGTCTTCCTGCTCCAACTCTTCCAGCTCAGCAAGTAAATCGTCCTGAAGAGAGGATTAGACGGGGGAGAACGTGAGCAGTGATATACCTAGAAAAGCTCCAACATAGTCAGAAACATCAACAATCTTAAATGCAGAGGCAGACTGAAGAAGAGACAGGAGGATGGATAGAGCAGGCAGCAGAGACACATATACAAGGCCACACAGAGGCTAGAAATGTCATTAATATGGACCAGAACCAGCATAAGGATTTTGGAACTCTCTCTGTTATTGTCTATTCTGTGCTTTGTAATTTTGATTTTTTTTTTACACTTTATATATTTCTTTGGTGACACGTGTCAATAAAGTCTCCTGAGTATACATCAGAGAAAGAACTAGAGAGAAAAGGAAGAGGAGAGAGAGAAACAAACATAACACAGAAACACCTCCTATACCTGAATGTAGCTTGTTTTGAACTAGAACTGTACAAGGCATAAGCGAAATCCAAATAAATAAAATAATAAAGAGGCTGAAAAAGAGAGACATGTATCTTCACCTCATCCACATCGTCTCCGAAGCCTACAGGTCGGGAAATGGCGTCTGAAATCTCCTGTGCTATCTCCTGCTGCTCTGTGATCTCTGCCATCAGGTCATCCACCTTCTCGATGTCCCTTCAAAGCAACACAGGCAGATTCAGCCTCTTTGTAAAGGGAAAGGGTGGTTTCAAAGAATGTTTCTTTTTAATTGACAGATATCGTTATTAAACAGTATGCCACAAAGTGCAATAAGAACACTGGATGCTGTAACAACAGAAGAATCACATGGATAGAAAACGTAATATAGCAAACTTGTAGCTAGTATATTTTTTTGCATAACAAACACATTTCTCATATTGCAGCTCAAAGAGAAAAAGAACCTTCATATAACAAATAAACCCTCTTCCCTAATCCAAGCAGATCATGCTCAAAAGAACTACCAGATCCATACACAATTTAAAATGTATGCGAAGAACAAGTCCAAAGGCTATCAAAAGTTCATCAAGGACCATTTGCAAAGAGTAGCGACCAAATGCATTTCCAGGTTAGAGAATGACATGGTGGACGTTACCCGCAGCTAACCTGCCAAAACGGTAGAGAGGGGGGAAAGGTGCTCACCACAGGTACGGGGACAAGGCCATCCACCGCCCCATGGAGCTTATAGGAATGGGGCAGCGACAAAACTCACAGGGACGGGGAAATTGAGTTCTTGTGGGGATGGGGGACAAATCCCCATGTCTTCCTCAGACATGCAGACAGTGGGAAGAGGACTGCTAACAACTGAAACCTCAGCACAAATTCCATTTATATTACAGGACACAGCTCAAGCTCAGGTGCCGTCTGGGTTATGTGGGTCAACATGACAAGCATCAGCCACACCAACATCAGCATTTTGGGGGGGGCATTATGTCACTCAATCTATTAACAACATACACACTCAGCTTAAAGTGTTTAACCCTTGAGTCTTCTTACCTACGTCAGCAAACAGCTAAACATATCACAAACTCCACAAGAGCAATACAAAAAAATAAAAATAGAAGTGACGAAAAAGACCTGAGCTTCATAGGTCTAAAAACACTCCAGTCCTTAAAAAGCATATAAACATGGCTGACATCAAGGAGAAGACTGTCAAGGGAAAAATCACCAACAATATATTTAAGTGTAATAAAACTGAGAATCAAAAGTTCCAATTTAAGAACATATGAATTGCTGCTGCTATGGTTTGGTGCACGTATGTAGGCAACCCTAATGCGCATGCTTGAATTTTTTTCCCACCTACAGAAGCTGTCAGTCGCCGCCAGACCGCTAATGAGTGAGGAAGGGTAATTGAGCGCCGTCCGATTTTCATTCTTGACAAAATGACATAAAATTTTGTGTAAAGCTTGGCGATTCCCAAGTGGAAACGATTCGCAAAATTCAACAGGCCTTCGGGGAAAAAGCAATGGGCACCACACAGATTAAGGAGTGGTACAACCGCCTCAGAGATGGCCACACATCAGTGGAAAGTGAAGATCGTCATTGACCAAGTGAGGACCCTGGTGATGCAGGATCGTCGAATCACCAAGGGGTTCTACCAAGAGGTTCTGTGTCGCCTTCGTAACACTGTGAGACGCAAACGGCCAGACCTGTGGGAAGCGGGCAATTGGCAGCTCCATCACGATAACGCACCTGCCCATTCTTCACATTTGATACGGAGTTTCCTGGCCAAACACAACACACCTGTGATTCCTCAGGCTCCCTACTCTCCCGACAGGACTCCGTCTGACTTCTGGCTTTTCCACAAGATGAAAATGCCCCTGAAAGGGACCAGATTTTAGTCAAGAGAAGCCATCATGCAGAATACGACTAACCAGTTGCGACCAATCTCAAAAGAGGCGTTCCAGCGCTGCTTCCATCAGTGGCAGAACCATTGGAAGAAGTGTGTGGCAGCCCAAAGGGACTACTTTGAAGGAGATTAGTATAAGATTGTTGTATCTGAATACGAGTATTTTTTTTATGAATAAAGGTCTGATACTTTTTGAACAGCCCTCGTATAAATTCACCCCGACACATATCCTCACTTACATCTGCCGATGGGGCTGCTTTTCTGCAGTCATGTGACAGCCATACTTACATGTGCTGGTGGGCCTCTTTCATAGCTCGGGCGGCCTCGGACATGGTCTTCAGCACCTCCGTGTTGGTGGTGGCATTCTCCAGGGACTCACGCTGGAATTCAATGGTAGACAACGTGCCATCAATCTGATTTAGCTGCTGCTCGTAGCGCTTCTTACGCTTCAGAGCCTGCAGCGCCGCTATTTGGGAAGAAAGAGCAGAAAAGGATGTAATGAGAAAACCCCCAAATATTAACCTTACCAATAAAGAATAAGCAAAATTAAAAAAAAAAAAAATGAAAGCCTGTGGTAGTAGTGGGGGAAGCAGCAGCAGCAGCTAAACCAATAAAGTAAGTTGTTCCCCTGTCAAAAATGCAACTTGAACAGAAACAATAGCAACCAATACCAGAACTCGGCATGAGGCCAATCTCTTTCAACTGAAAGGAAACTCCAGGGTGAGAGGGCATGGGATGAAGTTAAGAGGCGAGAGGCTCAGGTATAATCTAAGGAAATATGTTTTTACAGAAAGGGTGGCAGATGCGTGGAATAGTCTCCCGGTAGAAGTGGCGGAGACAAAGACTGAATTCAAGAAAGCATGGAACAGGCATGTGAGGTCTCAGGGAGAGGAGGAGATAGGGGATGCTGTAGATGGGCCATTTGGCCTTTATCTGCCATCATGTTTCTATGTATGTACTACTTTTGTTAGTCGATATGATGCTTTGGCAACTCAGCTGGCTGCTGTCATGGTAATATCATCTCTTTGAGAAGAAAGAGTGAGAAACATAAACCTTGTCTTTCAAGGGAAAGCAATAAAAGGGGTTGGAAGATCATGCCCACCCAGTGGAGATAAGGCAAAGGGAAGGTCTTAACCCAAGAGATGAGAGCAGAGAGGTAGACCCAATTTACAGAGCTAAAGAGAGTGGGAGAAGAGAGGAAAGGAAGATGTCTCTCCTAGTGCAACCTCTAGCATTATTTCCCAGATGTTTTCCCTCTGATCTCTTCCCCTGATTCCCATTACCTCTCTTGTTTTTGGTTCCATGCTTCTTGGCAGTGTTCACTTCCTGCTGTATCTTCTGCTCAAGAAACTCCTGCTTCTTCACCAGGATCTCCTCCGTCTCCCGCAGCTTCTGAATTGCCTCCTGCGGACTTGGAGCCTTGCCCTTTGCATTTTTCCCTGAGAAAGAGAAAAGGGCACCGAGACCTCCTTGAAAGGGATGATGCTAAAGCACCCCCTCTCAACCTTCACCACTATAAGAAGGCCCTTTCTGCTAGGAAAAGGCATTACAATGTTACATTATTGCACAACAGTAGGGGAGGAGTTGGAAGGTGGATTTTAGGGGCCTCATGGTGAGCTGATCACAAGGAAAGGTCATGGATTTGACATGTCACCTTTCCGTGGTACGACGACATAGTTTACACAGAGGTACTTTCTTTATCCCTAGTGAAATGTTTTGCAGCCCAGTCCTTAGGGCACACCTATCCAGTCGGGCTTTCAGAACATCCCAAATGAATGACCTGAAAACCCCACTGTATGTATGGGTGTACACGTACCCTAAGCTGAGGTCTGCCCTAATGGTCTCATAATCTGAGTTCTTGTACCTGGGCCCAGGGTCACAAGGAAGCTGTTGCGGAAATCAAATCCAGTTCCCCTGTCCCCGAAGGAACTCAATTTCCCCGTCCCTGCCCCATTCCTGTAAGCGCTGTCTTAACAGCACAAGCCTTGAACACTTATGATTTTAAAGCGCAGATGAGGACGGAGCTTGCAGGGACAGGAAAAGAGCAGGATGGGAAAATGAGTTCCCGAGGGGACGGGGAAAAATTTGTCCCCGTGTCATTCTCTACCCCAGATCTCCTCCCCCACTCCACAAGAGTCCGTGCCAGGATCTGCAGGTCATCAAAAGGGAGTATCCAGGAAAGGACAGTAGGAAAAGCAGCAGCGAGGAGACACCAAGGCACAGAATAACTTACATCTAACAAAAATTCACAGCATCATTAAGAAGCTATCAAACTGAGAGCAGCACATATAGTGCATCACTAGTGCAACCCAGCACGAGCCAGGGTCTCCCTTCCATCCCCGCACTGATAGGGTGCTGCTAAGCAACGCCCGCGGCTCATTAACATTGAAGAGGGGCGCGCGGGGGCTCCACGGTTCGTGACGTCATCCCCTTTATAGGCTATAGTTGCTTTTAAGGCACCGTCTCACCCTTCCCGAAGAGCCTGCCGAACCCGCTCATGGCACCGCTTCCTTCACGAAGTCAGAGAAGCTCAAAACGAAAAGAAAACCCAACAAACAGAAGCAAAAACCTCGGCAGAGAAAGCGGAGCAGCAGCGCCGCCGCCCTCACTTCCGGGTGTGACGTCACGAGGCGGCCGTTACGCCGTGCCGCCTACACGCCCGTCCGAGACGACGTGACGTGACGTGACGTGACTTTTTGCCAGGCGCGAGGGAAGGACTTTAAAGGGGGCTGCAGGTATAATGCGGCCGATGAGTTCACGGAGTGAAACACGGCACCGGTCCGGTCCAACATCCTGCTTCCAACAGTCGCAAGTCCTAAAGCAGGGGGTAGGGAACTTCGGTCCTCGAGAGCCGTATTCCAGTCGGGTTTTCAGGGTTTCCGCAATGAATATGCATGAGATCTATTTGCATGCACTGCTTTCAATGCATATTCATTAGGGAAATCCTGAAAACCCGACTGGAATACGGCTCTCGAGGACTGGAGTTCCCTATCCCTGTCCTAAAAGGTAGCCAGAGTTATTCCATTCCAGTTTTATTTTGGCCAGTTCTGAGTTTTAAAACGTACGTCCCAAAGCACTGTGGGGTTTGTAGTCCGTTTCTACCCATTTGACATCATGGCTGCAGCAAAATGCTGTGGCGACCCCCCTCCCTAGTCACTGACTCAGGATCAACCTAATTTAAATGGTGAGCATATGTTACTTTGCTCTTGTTTTTCAGTTCAAACATTTTATTGAATTTTTATAACAAACAAAATACAACTAATGCAAATGATATATAAATAAAGTATATATACACTATCTATCATGGGATACAATGACTTGACTTGGCCACCTTGAGGATGGGCTACTGGTGCAGAAGGACTATTGGTCTGACCCAGTAAGGCTGTTCTTAACTGACAGAACAGAAACAAGGAAGAGAAGACAGAGAAACATGACTTTGGCTACTGGAACCACCAAAGGTTTTAATGTGAGAACAGGAAAGACCTGCTGTCAGCCGAAAAGCAGAGGAGATGTAGGCACACTAGTTGGCGATTTCATTGATGGAGCCAACACGACAAGGCTCTACCCTTGCTTTTGAAGCTTTTAGCTTGTGTAGGCATGCACAAAGTTCTGCATTGGATCAATCATTGTCATCGGCTTACTTCAGGCAGCAGCAGCTCGTCCCTCTGTCAGCAAGGCTCGCCAACCATCAAGAAAACAAAAAGCGCCCACCCTTCTCGTCATGGCTCAGCTCTTTTCCATGAAGAGAGCACACAAAACATGCTCTCACTGCTGTTGAGCTGCCAAGTTAGCCAGCTCCACGAGGAAACCTTTTTTTAGCCTGACCTGGTTTAAACTTAAATCCCATAGCAACATGGTAGCTGTAGTGCTAAGAATACTGTCAAGGTGAGGTGGTTAGAAACCCAGGAAAGGCTGGCCAAAAATCTCCCTCTAAACTGTAAAGGTTTAGCCGTCAAGACAGACTTTTGCAGAGCTTCCAACTTACCCAGTTTCAGGTGGAAGACTTAATGGCCAGTCTGGGTTTTAAACTTGCATCAGTGCTGTAGGTCCCATAATGCATCAAGATTAGGCTATCATAAATTCAAGACTGGTCAAAACTTTCCCACCTAGAACTGGGTAACTTGGAAGCTTTGCAGCTGGCTTATGCCTTGAGTTGACCTTGGGGATAAGCAGTGGCTTTTCAAATGGTTTACCTAATGGTTATGGATTTGGTTCATAGACAAAATCGCACGAGACAACGGCGTGCAGACAACTGAGCGCAAGGTTGATGGCGCGCCGAAGAAAAGCACTATTTTAAAGGGTTCCGACGGGGGGTGTTGGTGGGGAACCCCCCTATTTTACTTAACAGACATCGCGCTGGCGTTGGGGGGGGTTTGGGGGGTTGTAACCCCCCTCATTATACTTGAAACCAAACTTTTTGCCTGTTTTTTTAGGGAAAAAGTTCAGTTTTAAGTATAATATGGGGGGTTACAACCCCCCACAATGCCAGCGCAATGTCTGTTAAGTAAAGTGGGGGGGTTTCCCCCCCACACCCCCTGTCAGAGCCCTTTAAAATAGTGCTTTTCTTCGGCGCGCCATCAACCTTGCGCTCAGTTGTCGGCGTGCCGTTGTCTCGCGCGATTTAGTCCCGTCACCATGGATTTTACTCCAGGAATTTGTCCAAACCATGCTGTGTTTTGAAGTCTTGCTGACAGTATATATGTGTAAGAGTTTCACCATTTGTTCCCAGCTGGATCAGAACCTCAACTAGGAATTTTCAGTCTCAGGGTTGGAAATTTAACTCTGGTTACCGTTTATAGCCCTCCAAACAGCTTTAAGTAGATAGATACCTAGGAAAGTAGATCTTTAGCTCTGTCCACTTTGTTGCTAAAAAGTAAAAAAGGCCCTTTGGTTTAGAACTCTATTCTGGGAGATCTTGGGAAGGCAGATAATTATTTGAATGGTTAGAAATGCTAAAAGACATGTAGCTTAACCTACCATTTACTCACTTGTTATTATACAGTTTGTATTTAATGATTGAATTTTTTCTTTTGTCTGCATGAACTCCAACAAATTCAAAATGCTGCAACACAGCTGATACAGGACTGCAAGCGGCATGACCCTATCTCACCCTTCCCACAAAACTGCACTGGCTACAAGTTCCTGACAGTGCTAAATTTAAAGCTCTGAGTTTGATTTCAGATAAAATTAGAGTTACCAGATTTTTCCAAAGGAAAATCCGAACCCATGGCTACGCCTCCAGGCCCACCCATGTCAAAAGGAGGACATGTCTGGGGAAATAGCCTTACTGGGTCAGACCAATGGTCCATCAAGCCCAGTAGCCCGTTCTCACGGTGGCCAATCAGGTCCCTAGTACCTGGCCAAAACCCAGAGTACCAAAAGATTCTAGAAAACCTAAGACTATCAAGATTCCATACAGTGTCTAAAAGAATAGCAACATTCCAAGCAGAGGCTTCCCCCAATAAGAGTACCTAAAGAAAAAGATTGTATCCTCATAAAAATCACATGATGTGCAAAGTGAGGGAGAGAGGCCATGCTGGGTGCCTCCTATTCTTCCCACCTGCTTGAGCATCCCCCCCCCAACACCTCTTGAAATGTTCACTAACGTAAACAGCAACTTCCACCTGTTCGTGTCAGCCTCGGCTCCCTTATGACCTTGGTTACCAGATATCCAGACATGTCCGGGTATCCGGGTTTTGAAAAGCTTCCACTTCAGGACAGCGTCGGGAGGGCATCTGCGCATGCCCTCCAGACGCAGTCACGCGGATGAGAACAGGTTGGGCCTGGGGGCAATACAAGGCGTGACTTGGGCATAATGGGGCAGATCTGGGGGTGGGGCTGTAGGTCCAGATTTTACTGGAATATAATCTGGTAACCCCCCACTTCTCCCAGCGCTTGAAAAACATCATTCCTAATAACAACAACATTCCAAAGTGAGAATAAATTAACGCTTAACTTTTCAGCATTGCAGTTTCAAGTAGAGGTAATTGATCAGCATCCTTAGCTTCTTATAATCCCCTCGGTGGTGATAGTGATGAAAAATTGACTGTCAGTGGGTTCCTTGTGAGCTGGATGTTATACTGCCCACTGTTCCCTATTTTGTGGAGCGATCTGTCAGTTTGTCAGCCAAGAAAGGTCCCCAGCCTCTTTCTCATTTTTACTGCTAGTCACTAAGACTAGGACCCCTCTGGAAGTTTTTTGTCTCACTACATTTCCGCCATGGAATTAAAACAATAAAACACACAAATTCCAGGATGGTCAGTTGGGTTGCTGGTGGTGGTGGGGGGGGGGTTGCCTCTTGATAAGGGAGAAAGACCGATTCAACAGAAATATGAGTGAAGGAAATGTTACTTGCATACAGTGAGCTACAGAATATTTTTATTAATTGTAAATTGCACACATTTTCTTAAATAGGAAAGCTGTATTAAGGAAAGAGAATGGGACTTGTATACTGCTTTTTTGTGGTCACACATTCAAAGTGGTTTACATATATACAGGTACATATATTGTACCTAGGGCAATGGAGGACTAAGTGACTTGCCCAGGGTCACAAGGGGCAGTGCTGGGATTTGATCCCACAACCTCAGGGTGCTGAGGCAGCAGCTCTACCACTAGGCTTTTCCTCACCTCAAGTTACTCAGTTCCAGGCTAGAGATTTTGGGATAGCCCCTTCCTAATGCATCTTGGGACTTGCGGTACTGAATTCAAAGGGCAAGCTCATGCACTACAAGTCTCAAACTCCTCTGAGATGTAAGTTCAAAACCAGGAGTGCCTAAAATCTCCAGCCTGAAACTAGGCGTCTTGGCATCTCGGCATCTCTTAAGCTGCTTTCCAGAAACTGGATTTGGGAAGCTTGGCTGTCAAGTCTCTTGAGGATGGAGTATTCAGCTGTCCCTTTAAGTATGTTATTGAGGAAACTTCTCCAGCGCCTCCTTCAGGATTTTCAGACTCATCCCATTCTGGACAAGAACACAGGTCACGCCTAGAAGAGACAAGAAGTGAGTGAGGGAGGAAGCTGGTGAGAGGAGAACAGGGTGTGAAAAGAGATGGAAAAAGAGGATTTGGGTGGGAGGGCAGTGAGAAGAAGAAAAGGAGTGAGGCAGAGAGGCCCTGGCTGTAGCTACTGAGAGTTGGTCTCTCATTCTCAGCATCAGCTGTAAGGTCCCTTCCTAAAGGCATCAACTCTCCAGCCTGGCTGCTCTAGTGTTTTCTCTGGTACCTAATGGACGGACGTCTGTGATGTTCTGCCTTTCATCATCGAAAAACATCATATTTTGATAGGGGATCCCATTCCTCTGCTGAATCCTGCAAAGCCAACACATGAACCAGAGGCAGAAATTGAGCAGGATCAGAGCAAGGGTGTCAAACTCTTAGCCATCAGCCCCTTCCCCTCTCCCCACCAAGATTGTGATAATAAACTCAACATTTATGATCATCTCAAATCCACCCACCTCATACACACACACCAACAGTGGCCAATCCAAATCACAAAGAGTGCTACCAAAGGTTCATTGATTACATTTTGTCCTCCAAGCACCATATATTCCCTCGGAGGCCAATCTTTTTTTTTTGCCCAATGTTCATGTTTGGCTCTACTATCCCAAAAGCATTATCTAAGAAACTAGAGCTGATGAGGTCTATCCAATGCGATTTTCTGAATCAGCGCCCCAAGTAACCCCAGGAAAGGGTCAAAACACCCAAGGCACCAAGAATTTTTTTTTTGTTGGCCTGTGTAATGGATACAGAGATGAGGACATCTCATTTCCTCAAATGTCAGGGGGACAGAACATGTTTATTGTTCCAATAATTCAGTTAACAGATGCTCTGTCCTGGCTTTTCTGCTGCAGTTTATTGATTTAAGGGGAAGATGATAAACCTACACATAAAAAGCAAGAGGAAGCAAGGGACAATGAGACACAGAGAGAGCAAGAGAGAAATGCACTAAGATTCACTAAAAGGAAGACAGGAGATGGCAGAAAGAGGAAACAGTTAAAGTAAGACTGTGGAATGAGAGGAAGGGGAATGGGGGGACTTGGGCGAGGGAAAAATAAAAGCTGAATAGTAAGAGCAAATGAAATCTGCATGGACAGAGAGGCGGAAAATGCATTTTGCAGAGGTAATACTTGGCAATTCGATCGTTTAAATCAGGTGTAATGTAACTCCTCTACATTACACCTGATTTAAACGATCGAATTGCCAAGTATTACCTCTGCAAAATGCATTATCTTCTGTTATATGTAATAACTTCTGTGATAAGTATTATCTTCTGTGAACTTGAAGTATCATAACTCTTTTACTGTTACTGTAATATACTCCTATCCTGAAATGTAATTCCACTGGAACTGCCCAGATATCTTCTATAATGTAATCCGCCTAGAACCGCAAGGCACAGGCGGAATAGAAATCCCTAATGTAATGTAAGAAAGCTGAAAGGAAAAGATAATTTGTCAGAGCTGGATGTAGTGGAGGGCGTGAAGAACTCCAGAATGAAGCTCTCTTTGGCACGATGCCAGTACTTTGGTGAGCCACAGCAATCAATTTGAGATAATACTCCATATACCCTGTCTTAGGAGGTTTAGTATCATGGCAAAAATAACCCATTTGGAGACACTGCCCCGAGAGAAGACAGAGACAGGGAGAAAATGGAAGAGAACCCTTAGAGAAACCCTCCCCAAATCCTCCTTGTGTGCAGAATACCTGTAGAGCAGACTCAAATCACGCTGGCAGAACACAGAGACATGCGGACACAACCCAAACTGGAAAACCCAAGAAGTCAGACTCTGTATCCGCGCTTTCTTATTTAACAAGGCTTTCTAAAGTCCCTGGTTGGTAGATTTTCAGCATTTAGGCACTTGTTACATCTTGTCTATTACAGTTTGTTTTTTTACCTACTTAGAACAAAGGACATTTTGGGCTGTAGATTTTGCAAATAAATAAAAAATTAAAAACAAGCAAAAACTAAAACAGAAACACATTTTCACCTGTATTGAGAAAATCCTGGAAGAGAATACAAAGTGAGACTCTAAGCACTGGTAATGGCTCAAACCAATAATATTGGCGTAAGAGGCACAGACCTCAGAGATCTTTCAAAGCCATAATGATGGAATCAGCAGGTCAGGTCCGACCCCGAATGCTTAAATATATCAATTCAATTAATACTTGAAATACAAATTCAGTAGCATTCAACTATACTTTAAGTTATGTATGAAAACCCAAAAAGATAGTGCTTCAATTTTTTTTAATTGCACTTATCTTTGGAAAACGTCACGTTCACAGATCAGCACAAGGTCTCTGAGGTCTGTGCCCTGTACGCCAATATTATTGGGTTGAGCCATTACCAGTGCTTTGATTCTCACTTGCTGTGTTTACACTAGAGAGTTGCATGGGGACAGAAATCCCACCCATCCCCGTCAGGATCCTCTCTGTCTCCACCAATCCCTGCAAGGAATTACCTCCATCCCCGCCCGTCCCCATAAAAAGCAGCAATTACTTCTGACAGGATCATCAATTCCACAGTTTCTTTTGCTGTTTTCCTTGTGGAATCTCTTTGGTGGAACCTTTTTTTTTTTGTTTTCTGTTCAGGTAATTAACTTATAAACCCCCTCTTTTACTAAGGCTGACGTGTCCATTATATTATATGAACGAACCCTGCTTCCAAAGCCTTCCATCCCCGTGGGAGTCCCGTTGGCTAGAGGGGGGTCCCCGTGGGAGTCCCGTGGGCCAGAGGGGGGTCCCCATGGGAGTCCCATGGGTTAAGGGGGCTTCCCGCAGGACCCCCGTTCCGATGCAGACCTCTAGTTTACACTGGTTGTTGAATTTTGTTATGTTACTGCAAAGAGAATAAAAAGTACATTCCCCAAAGCTGAGAGAGAAAAATAAACAAAAAATGAGAAGGAAAAACAAATCTAATTTTAAGGGAAAGAGGAGACACGGCCACACATTCTCTCTCTCTCCCTCTTGTTTTTTCTGTATACAATATGCATCATTTTGGTAGTGTTTATTATACACATTAGGACCCTTTAACTAAACACAGGAAAAATGACTTACTACACCGACCTTACCGCTGTGCTAACTGCTTAGTAAGTGCTCTTGCGCTAATTTTGAAATGGCTGTGCGCTATCGCTAATATTAGCTTATGGCCAGAAATGCAATAAAACAGAAAAATGCCTATTTTATGGCTGCACAAGAAACGGGCTTAGTTCTAGGGTTACCAGATATCCGGACGGCTTTTCAAAACCTAGCACTTTGGGGTTTAAAAATCTTCCTCTAAATCGCGTCAGACAGGAAGGGGGGAGGCGGGGCTAGGTGGGCCAGTGGGCAGGTCTAGGGGGGTCCTGATTTTACTAAAGTAAAATCTGGTAACCCTACTTAGCTCACAGGAAAGGGCTGTGTTAGAACGCACTAAACCCATTTTAGTAAAAGAGCCCCATTGTGAGGCCAAGAAAGAGGTAACAGAAAAAAAAACTGACAGCTCCTGATCCATCAGTGTCCTTCTCAGCTTGCACGGAGGAGTGTGTGGTGCGGTGGTTGAAGCTACAGCCTCAGCACCCTGGGGTTGTGGGTTCAAATCCCGCGCTGCTCCTTGTGACCCTGGGCAAGTCACTTAATCCTCCATAGTCCCAGGTACGTTAGATAGGTTGTGAGCCCACCGGGACAGATAGGGAAAATGCTTGAGTACCTGATTGTAAAACCGCTTATAAAACCTTGATAGGCGGTATATAAAATCCTAATAAAAACTTAAAAAAAAAAAAAAAACACCATTCCCTTGGATTTTTGCCTAGGACGAGTCCCCTTGAGCGCTGGGACTTTCACTGATGCTTTCCCTCTGCAGTGATATCTCAGGATGGCTTAGGAGGTTAAGGCCAGGGTCAGGTTCTGGCTCTGGCTTCATACATTCATCTAAGACTTAAGCTCGGCAGCTCACCTCTGGAAGTGGTTAACCTTACACCCAGGATAGATCTCTTTCTGTGAAAAGTAGTGATCCAGACTGAAGAGCTGTAGCAGCTGGTTAGCTCCTTTCACCTCACCTGTCCTGCAAGAAGAAAGCAACGCTGAGATTGGGAGCAGAACTTGCTGCCCCTCACCCCCCCACCACCGGAATCAGCTTGGACAGGTTTTTGGGAGGCTACACATAGGAGAATTCAGGATCACAGTGAAGGTGGGAGGAATAGATGTTACCTGGAGGCGGCAGCCATGAGAATCCCTTGCTTATGTAACTCTTCCAGGACCTGAGGAACATCGTTATAGAGTCTGATCGAGCGCCCTGTCTGATCTACAATCCTTCCATCACTGCAAAAGAGAGGGACGGAGAGAGAGCATATATCAGAGAAATAAAAGGGAAAGTCCTCATTCTCTGTTTGGGATCTGACAGGTCTTTTCCAATAACCAAGACTGGCCACTGTTGGAAACAAGATGCTGGTCTTAGTGGAGCTTTGACCGAGCTGATACAGAACGTCATATTCTCTTGTGCACACAGGTGTCGAGAAGCCAGCTTTCAGAGGTCCTGGTTTGACCTACCTACTAATCCTTTGCACCTTTTAAAACCATCAGAGGACTTGGCAGTTCATTCTGCGAAGAAGTATGGGGTCCTGGACATTGCCACCATAGGGTCTCAGCCCAAAAATGTTTGGTAAGCACCATTCTAGGTTAACTCTTCAGCCTTGCATCTTTCATGCCTCTAGAATCTCTATGAGATGTTCTTAACTCAACATCATGAATAGCCTATCACCCATCTCAAAACAATCTTGTAAACAAGTATAGATGTCATACTTTTAACTTTGTACAAGGAGAGACTGGAAGATCTGAATATGTATACTCTGGAGGAGAGGAGGGACAGGGCAGATATGATACAGATGTTTAAATACTTGAAAGGTATTAATAGCGTACTAAATCTTTTCCCAAGAAGGGAATTATGGTAAAACTAGAGGGCATAAATTGAGGTTACGGGCAGTAGACAAGAGTAATGTTAGGAAATTATTTTTTCACAGAGAGGGTGGTAGATGCCTGGAATGCCCTCCCAAAGGAAGTGGTGGAGAGCAAATCGGTGCTGAAATCGAAAAAAAAGCGTGGGACGAGCACAGAATCTCTACCCAGAAAGCGATGGATATAAATTGCATGATCGGTGCACCGTATATGACTATACGGTCAGGATGGGATGGGGAGGGCTTTGACGGGAATTACAATAATTTGGGCTGGTTCAGAAAAGCTGGAGTGAGCTTGGACAGCCACTCCAGTAGTTAGGATCTAATGACAGTGCCAGGCAGACTTCTATGGCTGAAATATTGAATACAAAAAAATAAGGCTGTTGGGTCTTTATCAGCCATCATTTATTATGTTACTATGTTTTGTATGTAGGTACCTAAAGAGAGAATTTTCCAAAAGCCATTTGCCTGGGAAAATGACTATTTATGCAGATAAATGGAATATAGATAGACTGTGAGCCCACTGGGACAGACAGGGAATTATGCTTGAGTACTTGAATAAATTCATGTAAACCATTCTGAGCTCTCCCTGTATAGAAAATTGAATAAATAAATAGTGTGAAGGGTTTCAGCCTCTGCTAACCAGAGTTGGTATTGTGACATCATAATGCCATCATAATTCCAATTACAAAGACCAGGAGACACTCGATAAAGTTACAGGGAAATACTTTTAAAACCAATAGGAGGAAACATTTTTTCAGTCAGACTAGTTAAGCTCTGGAGCGCGTTGCCAGGCAGGGGTTGCGGTAAGAGCGGATAGCGTAGCTGGTTTTAAGAAAGGTTTGGACAAGTTCCTGGAGGAAAAGTCCATAGTCTGTTATTGAGAAAGACATGGGGGAAGCCATTGCTTGCCCTGGATCGGTAGCATGGAATATTGCTGCACCTTGGGTTTGGCCAGGTACTAGGGACCTGGATTGGCCACCGTGAGAGCGGGCTTCTGGGCTTGATGGACCATTGGTCTGACCCAGTGAGGTTATTCTTATGTACTGAGACACAGTATTGTAGGTTAGGCATTTTTCTCCGTAAGCTCTGTTGGGGGGGGGGGGGGAGGAAAGCATGAAATACTTTTCAAACTCTCTAAATGCATGTGTTTGTTGGATGTCTTCGCATGTGAGCTGGTATATGTGTAAGTATGCTTTCTAGTGTCTGTGATTAGGAAAGAGTGCAACTTCTTAATAATGATGTTAGAGGCCCTCCCTCTTTCTATACAGACTGAGATTCCTCCAGATCTGGTCCTATCTTATCCCGCCAGTTTTGCTGACTTGAGATTTTTAGCTCTATTAATCTGGGGGGGTCGCTCTCTTGAGTGCACATCAGCCTCTTGCTGTTCCTTTGGATTTCTGCACCCTGAGTGCACAATTCAATCTATTCCTGCATTTTTTTTTTTTTTTGAAGTTACTGACATACTTGTATATATATGTAAGACAGAGTATTCATCACAACTGCATATGCCTTTCAGCGCTATATAAGTGATAAGTAGTAACTATGATCAATTCAAATCAGAACATATTTTGTGATAATACCTGAGAACACAATGCATATTAACACCATCCTTACTACTCATCTCCTTCAATCCCTTCCCATCCTATAGAAATGAATTATCCAGTCTGTTTTTGCACATTAAACCACTCTACTGGGTATTGTTTGCTGACATGAACCAGGTACATCACCACTGTGACGTTCCAGTCGCTAGATGGTGTCGGAAAAAAATGCTAAAGAAACGGAGAAGGAGAAAAGACCATGTAGGAAGAGCCAGAAGTAGATACAAAAGGATCCCCCTCCTTGCCCTCCTCCTCCCCCTCCCCACCCACTCTCACTCACCTGGTCTTTAGGAAGGGTGGGTCCACATGGGTGTCCACCCAGAATGGCCAAAGGGTATAATCTGGAAAGAGAAAAGAGAGAGGGGAGGTTGAGCATCCAGCCTGGTGCAGGTGGAGGGGTTTGTGTTTCTTTTACTCACCCAAGTCAAAGACCACCAGCTCTAGCTTCCTTGACATTTAACTATGAAAAGAAAGAAATGCAGAAAAAGCTGACTTTCCTGCTCGAGAACAGAGCGTGCGTTTTGCCTGCAAACACTGCCTGACTAAGACAGTGAAGGAAGAAGACTGCCTTCCTCTGGTTCTTCTACCACCCTCTCAATTCCTCCGCCTTCCCAAGGGGAGGGTAGGAGAGCATCAGAGGGATTTCCGGATTTGTGAACATGACTCACTCGTCTCTAAGCCTAACTCTTCCGCTGCCAAGTCCAGAAAACAACCTCTTTGAGCCTGTTAGGCTTGCCTCACCATCCTGGCTCTAGCATGAACGCTGGAGTGTAACATACACGTCACATCCTTTCTGCAAATATTTCAGGCTCCTAAGGCCCTCTCTCTAATATTCAAGACCTTTAGAAGAAAAAGGCCAGACTACTTAATAAGTTAGCCCTCTACACACCTTGGAGGCTTGCTTGATTTAGTTTTCCGTCCCATTTTCCCCAAAGAGCTCAGAATGAGTTACAGGTTAAACATACATAATATAAAAAACTTCAAATTGTTCTTCAGATATGTTAAAGGGAAGCAACCATTGAGGGAGGAAGTAGGACCGTTGAATGATGGAGATAGAAAAGGAGTGATAAAGGAGGGAAAGGAGGTGGCCGACAGGTTAAACAAGTTCTTCTCGTCAGTCTTCACAAGCGAGGACACATCCAGTGTACCAGAACCAGACAGGATCTTCCATGGAGACCAAGAAGAAAAACTGTCAACAATAGAGGTAAGCCACGAGGATGTCCTCCAGCAGATAGAAAGATTAAAAAGCAACAAATCACCAGGCCCTGACGGAATACACCCTAGGGTACTAAAAGAACTAAAAAACGAGATAGCGGGAATACTCCAACAAATTTGCAACCTATCCTAGAAAACTGGATAGATCCCGGAGGACTGGAAGACAGCAAATATTACACCTATCTTTAAAAAGGGATCGAGAGGAGACCCAGGAAACTACAGGCCGGTAAGTTTGACATCGGTTCCGGGCAAGATGGTAGAAGCACTGATAAAGGATAGCATCGGTGAGCACATCGAAAAAAATGGGCTGATGAAAGCGAGCCAACATGGCTTCTGCAAGGGAAGATCGTGCCAAACAAACTTACTGCACTTCTTTGAGGGGGTAAACAACCAGTTGGACCAAGGCGAACCCGTAGACATCATTTACCTCGACTTCCAAAAGGCCTTTGACAAGGTACCCCATGAGCGGCTACTTAGGAAGCTGTGGAATCACGGGGTGGAAGGGGACATACACAGATGGGTCAAACACTGGTTGGCAGGCAGAAGGCAGAGGGTTGGAGTGAAAGGTCACTACTTGGGCTGGATGAGGGTCACGAGCGGAGTTCCGCAGGGGTCAGTACTCGGACCACTGCTTTTCAATGTATTTATTAATGACCTGGAAACGGGGATGAAATGTGAAGTTATAAAATTTGCGGATGACACCAAACTCTGTAGCAGGGTTACAACTGCCGAAGAGTGTGAGAAACTACAAAGGGACCTAAACAAACTGGAGGAGTGAGCGAATAAATGGCAGATGAACTTCAATGTAGGGAAATGCAAGGTCATGCATATAGGGAAAAAGAACCGGATGTTCAGCTACCAAATGGGGGGATTAGTATTAGAGGGAAGTAGCCTTGAAAGGGACTTGGGCATACTGGTGGACACAACAATGAATTCAACGGCACAATGCGCAGCAGCCTCAAAGAAGGCAAACAGAATGTTGGGTATTATCAAGAAGGGTATTACAACCAGAACGAAAGAAGTCATCCTGCCGTTGTATCGGGCAATGGTGCGCCCGCACCTGGAGTACTGTGTCCAGTATTGGTTACCGTATCTTAAGAAGGATATGGCAATACTTGAGAGGGTTCAGAGGAGAGCGACACGAATGATTAAAGGCATGGAAAACCTTTCATACACTGAAAGATTGGAGAGACTGGGGCTCTTCTCCCTGGAAAAGCGGAGACTTAGAGGGGACTAAAGCGGACTTAAGTCTCCGCTTTTCCAGGGAGAAGAGCCCCAGTCTCTCCAATCTTTCAGTGTATGAAAGGTTTTCCATGCCTTTAATCATGGGATGGGACATGATATAGAAACCTACAAGATCATGAAGGGCATAGAGAGAGTAGAGAGGGACAGATTCTTCAAACTTTCAGAACATAAAAGAACAAGAGGGCATTCGGAAAAGCTGAAAGGGGACAGATTCAAAATGAATGCTAGGAAGTTTTTCTTTACCCAGTGTGTTGTGGACATCTGGAATGCGCTTCCAGAGGGCGTTATAGGGCAGAGTACGGTGCAGGGGTTCAAGAAAGGATTGGACAATTTCCTACTGGAAAAAGGGATAGAGGGCTACTGCACAGGTCTTAGACCTGTTGGGCCACCGCGTGGGTGGACCTCTGGTCTGACCCAGTGGAGGCATTTATGTTATATAGTTAACAGGTTATGATTTACCATTACAGTACAAGTTTTTATCCTAACTTGACAATTCTCTCCAGAATACTCAGATCTTCTTCACACCATCTCAGGACCTGGGTCGCAACCTCCACATGCTGTTGCTTGTGCAGATCAGTAAGCTGTTTGGGAACCCATCGTGCGCAGACTGCCCTGTACCCCAAGTCAGCATGCATTATGGCAAATGCAGATCCATATCCATAGCCGATATCCAAATCTGCAGCCAATTGAGACACTGTTATCCATCGGTTACACCTGTTCTTCCTGCTTTAAACCTTTTTACCCACTCAACACCATGAATCAACAAAAGGTTTGTATGTCCACACTAAGTCAGTATCTGACAGTGAATTTTCACTCCCTCTGCCCAAAGAAAGCACACTACTGAACGTTATTCTTCGATGGTGCAATCTTGCAATGGAGTGTCCGTGTTTCCATCATGGCGGACACACAACTAAAGGCCGAGTGCGTGGACGAACTATCCAACAGCCAATGTACAAGTACGTAGCTTAACAATTGCCTTTAATTTCTGATTCACCCTCAAATTAGGCTTTATTTATCTTTTTGAAAAATTCACCCAAAGCAGTGACCAAGGCAACAGAATTGCAGCTTTTTGAGGTGGAAGATGGCATGACTCAGGCCTGGTAGCTGGTGGTAAAGGACTTAATAATTAACTCATTTTCGATTATTATTTTTTTCTAGGTGGAGAGAATAAAGGAGCACATGGAGGAGAAAGAAGGGCTCCCACCCCAGCAACAGATTCTGTTCGTCTGCGATTCTGTTGCCTATGTTAAAATAAAAGTACCCTATGTGCAGGCTAGGACCCAAATAATGTCTCAAGTCTATTTGGGAAGCTCTGCTGCAACACCAATTGTACATAATATATTCAACCGTACCTACAATACTCCAATTTCTATTTATGTCCTATCTTTTATTTATTCAATTTTCTATACCATTCTTCCAAGGGAGCTCAGAACGGTTTTACATGAATTTATTCAGTTACTCAGTCTGTTGTGGTGGGCTCACAATCTATCTAATGTACCTGGGGAAATGGGGGGATTAAGTACACTTCTCCCTCGTTATTCACGAGGGATAGGGGCAGAGCCGGGCCACGAATGGCGAAAAACCACTAATATCCAGCTCTGACCCACCCCCGCCTCCCTTCCGCCTTCCCCTGGCATCCCGGCCTTACCTTGTGGTCTAGCTGGTTTTTGGGGCAGGAGCGATATTCCTACCCTCCTGCCCCAGGCAGATAGCCATTAGGAAATGGCTGTGGGGAGTTCCCGTAGTCTCTAATGGCTATCTGCACTGGGCAGGAGCATAGGAAGATCGCTCCTGCCCTGAAAACCAGCTGGACCCACCAGGTAAGGCCGGGCTGCTGGGGGGAAGACAAAAATATGGAGGTTTTTTTTTCCTCCTCCCCCCAAAAAAAATTGCGATTATGTGAAATCGCGAGTAGGGAAACCGCGAATGGAAAAGGGGAAGTGTAACTTGCCCAGGGTCACAAGGAGCAATGTGGGTTTGAACCCACAACCTCAGGGTGCTGAGGCTGTAGCTTTAAGCACTGACTACCTCAAACGACTATTTCCTCTGACTCTACTGTTATACACTACATGAATCCTCTATGGTGCTGTTTCAGCATAAGCAATCCTGACACTGCACCATATTATTGTTATAATGTAACATTTAGTTCCCAGTATAGTTCACTGTTTCTGCATAAACATTCAACGGAATCGTGAGGACAAGATGTCAAGTGATCAGCCAGGGGTGTATGACTTTGAGCCATTGTAGCATATCTATCAATAAAGTGAATTTCTGAACCATACACCCCTGGCTTTGTCCTCACGACTCCTTCGTTGTGTGTTCTCGTCGTCGAAGCCTGTTCTTGGCTTCCGATTCATTGTCTGCATTTGGAGTGGCCTAGTGGTTAGGGCTGCAACCTCAGCATCTCAAGGTCACAGGTTCAAGCCCAGCGCTGCTCTTTGTGACCCTGGGCAAGTCACTTAACACTCCATTGCCCCAGGCACATCAGTTAAATTGTGAGCCCACCAGGACAGATAAGGAAAAACACTTAAGTACTTGCATGTAAACCGCTTAAGCTATAAGCAGTGTACAAATCCTAAAAATAAATAACCCCCCTTTGTAAAGAAAGGAAATAAGGAAGGGTTATCAGAAAGTGCTGATCCTCCAAACAAGTTATCCCTGAACACGAGTATTAACCTGTAGGTACCTGAGGTGGTTTTTTCACCATTGAAGATTATGGCTTTGTAATTCATACAGGCATGGAACTGTACTTTAAGGCTGGAAGGTCCAATGTCTCTTCCTTATAGGGAGATTCTCAACATAGAAATAGAACATAGAAATCTGTCTGCTTAGCAGAGTTTCTTTTTAGTACCATTACACATTCCAGTTATTCTTTACTGTAAGCAAAGTCGGTGCATAAAAATGAGCAAGACACAAGTCTGCAGGGAAATAGCTTTATTTGCAAATGAGAACATACAATACCCATGACACTACAAACATACAAAGAAAAAAAACTTCCACACAGGTTCATTCCACATAGGGAATCAAAGCAGTCTTCCCTTGCCCTACTGGGAAAAGAACAAAGCCCCCTCCCTTCTCCATGTTCCCCCAAACAGAACTGAGCAGCAGGGTGTGGTGAAATGTGCAAGGACTCATAGGTCTCCTGGTCACTGTCGAAGGCCTCCCCTCAATGCCAGCACCAGATGCAGCACAGAACCTCCCATGATCTTGTAATCCACTGCTGTCTTCTCATCGTTCCTGCAGGGAAGGAACAGAAACAACGAGAGGACACATCAGATGCAAAAAGTAGTTCCCCCCACCCCACCACAAGCATATACACAAAAACCAAACAAACCCGAACTTCCCATAGCAATTATCCTCCGTGCCTCCTCCCTCTTCTCTTTATTTTATTTAAAAATTTCTTACTCGCTATAATTCTGAGAAAGTTACAAGTAAACTCTCGTAATTTGAACAAAAACACCACTAGACAACCATCTCGGTGAACAGAAAATAAAATACACTAAATGTCATAAGGTGCAAGAACCAGCCTCAATGCAGCAGGCCCAACGACGGGCATCTATATAATAACTTCCCCTCAACCATCCCACTACATGAAAAATCTCTCTCAAACCAGCTTCCTAAAATTTAGTAAGGATGATACATTCTTTATATCGAGAGGCAATGCGTTCCATGATAGAACGCCTTGTAGTGTCAACATCGAGCGACAGTCGCGACAGTTTCACCATTGATAACATATTGTAATGATTAGCCACCTTTTTACACTAAAAGTATAATTATAATAATGGGAAAGGGGGGATATATAGTTATATTATTGGTTTAATTAATATTTTTGAACACATGTACAATATGCTTGCTTTACAATATTTGTGGAAAGGGAGGGTGGGGGAGGGGATTAATTTATGTATTTAAGATGATAGTAGAAAAGAATTTCAAGCGATGTGCATGATTTAATTGATGTAATATTATACACTTGATGTAAGATGAAAAAATGAATAAAAAATTGGAAAAAAAAAAATATGATGAAACTTCCAAACAGTTTTTCCTCAGAGCACAGTGTTCATGTTGGCTGATATAATTTCAGAAGATTACTTAACATTACCGGTTTCTCTTTGAAGCCCCCACAATCAGTCTCGCTGCAGCATTTTGCACCAACTGTAGTGCTCGAATGGCCTACTTCGGTAAACCAAAATAAAGAACACTGCAATAATCAAACGCACTTCCTTATCAAACTTTTAGGAAGTCAATCTTTGACAAATTTCTCTGACCCCATTTCAACCTTGATGTACTTCCAGATAAATTTGACTAACCTTAACATGCTAATGTAATTTTGAATGTTTTTCTGTAATTCACTGTCTATAATATATAGTCTCTTCCTCTGTAAATCGCTTTGAAATGCTTTTGGTATTGCGCTATATAAAAAATCAAGTTATTATTGCACTGATGACTGTTCGAAAGTTCTCTATTGGCAAGAAATCTCTTAATTTACAAAGCAAACAAAATTTGCGGTTTAAAAGACAAGGAGTCCAAGATCATGCCCAAATATTGACATTGGTTAGACACCAGTATCATTAAGTACTAACTCAGAGGGAAACGATGCACGGTTCTTTTCACGACCTAAAGCTAGAATTTCCGTTTTCTCCATATTCAGTTTCAGATGATTTACATCCATCCATTTCTTGATCGCTCTTAAGCAATCCTCAACCCTTTCTTTCATCATTTATCACATCCCTGCTGCCTTCCTCCTATTATCCTTTGCACCCCGTTCACCATTTCCCTTCCACCACTGGTGCCTACATCTGTTTTCCACTGTAGATGAGCCTCTGTTGCTGGGGCGGGATCCCTTCTTTTTCCTCCACACGCTCCTTTATTCTTTCCACCTAATAACAACAACAAAAAAAATCATAGGTGAATTCAGTGTCAAGACCTTTACCATCAACTACCGGGCCTGAGCGACGCCATCTCCCACCTCAAAACCTGTGCCAGGGCTGTTCACTCAGTAAGTAATGCCCTCCTTCTTGCACAATCATATCTCCAAACCAAGTACCTTGACATACCTTCCACTCAACCTACTCCCACTCATGGGTACAATACAAAGGTGTTTGATTGAGAAGCACTGACCTATCTCGAGTACACATCCAACCAGGTATGTGACTGTGGAGTCAGAAGCAATTTTGGGTGGAATCCGAGTCAGAAAAAATATACCAACTCAAGCTTCAAAATGGAAAAAACACATCATTTTATACTTATACAATATAATGTTATTTTTTTGTTTGGGTTCTTTGTTCAAACTTCAAATACATTATATTCTGTGCTATATTAGGATTTTTTATGTACAAAATTGGAACTACCATTTAAACTCAAATATAAACTGGGATTTTTGTGCCCAAATGGGGGTCCTGGTTTATATTTGGCCCACCCACCAACCTCCAAAACTTATTGTAGGCCTCCGCTGGGCCACCAGGCTCTGCACCCTGTGTCCCCCTCCCTGCCCTGTCTATCGTACCTCCTCTGCCGCTGGAATTCTTGGCGATCCGGATGTGTAGTGGGCAGGAGTGAGATTTCCGCGCTCCTGCCCCCTAATCTGGTTGGTCGCTGCCTGCCGGGAGTTACAGCTTCCAACCGTTGAGCCGTACTGAGCAAGAGCGTGCTTTGGCGCTGCTGGCCGGAGCTAAGCAGCTTCCAGAATAGTTCCCACAAATTCAGTGGTTGGAAGCCAGAACTCGCAGCAGGCAGCGACCGACCCGGATTAGCAGCGGGCAGGAGCACGGAAAGCTCACTCCTGCCTGTTACACCTCTGGACCACCAGGGATTCCATGGCAGAGAGGAGGTACAATAGACAGGGCAGGGAGTGGGGACAGGGTGGAGAGCCTGGGAGGGAGGGCAGGGGGTTGTGTGCAGTGCCTGGTAGGGAGGGAGCTGGGTGCAGAGCCCGACAGAGGAGGGAGGAGATGCTGGGTGCAGAGCCTGACAAAGGGAGGGAAGGGGGCTATGTACAGTGCCTGGCAGGGAGGAGGCTGGATGAAGATTTTGGCAGGGCACTTGGATATTAAGCTGCCTGACATATTCGAATCAACCAGTTTTCCTCCTTTTTGGGGGATAAATGGGGATCTTGACTTATATTCAAGTATATACAGTACACTTCTCCCTCTGTATTTGCTGTGATATGGGATTAACAGACCCACGAATACAGAAAAACCACAAATAACTTTCATATATGTTATTTGCGGTTTTCTATTAAATACCATCGTGAATATGGTGGGAGACCTGGCCTGTTCCTGAAGGAGAGCAAAAAACGGTGAAGAAAGTGCTGGGAATCAACGATTTTCTCTGTGCACGCTGGGAATCAGCGCTTGGAAAAACATTTCAAAATTTTCTCTGCACTCATGGATGGCATAATTTGGTGGGAGGAGCCAGCATGCTAAAAACCGCAAATAATCAAAATCGCAAGTGCAGAAACCGCGAATAAGGAGGGAGAAGTGTATATGTTGCTGCAATTAATCAAATCTCTTAGATTTACTATGCATAGGAGGAGTTGGAATCACAGTAGAAAATAGAGGAGTTGAAAGTTTGGTGTGCCGACTGCACAGCCCTGTTTGCAGCTATTCTAATTATGCATGACAAATTTGCATTAGTTTTGTTTTTGCTGTGCTGAAAAGTCATCAATGTTTTCATTCTGAAATTGGAGAATGCTGCTGTGAGGAAAGAGAAGAGCTGAAACTTGTCTGAGTAGGCAGAGGGAGCTACAGTTAGCCAAAAGGCTTACTTTGCTAGAGGAGAGTACCAGCCTATTGGATCTATCAAGAAATGTCATCAAAGAGTGTGCCTATCTCTGGAGAAGTCAGCATACAATGGAGACAGCTTATACAAATCTTCCCCATGTGTATTCATTGTGAAAATCCTGAAAACCCAACTGACTAGGCACTTTGTGTGTTTTCAAATGATTAGACCATCTCTCACAGTGGCTGTAAAGCAGTTAAAATATTTAACAGTACTGTAATAAGTCACATATTAAATACAAAAACACATTCTAAGTAATTAAGTCTCAAAAAACTGGGTGGGGGGGTCAAAAAAGCACCAATATAAAAGTGTAGGAATTATTAGGAAAAGGTATAGAAAATTAAACAAAGACTATTTTTTTTTTTATTATTAAATATTTTTTATTCTTTTTTTAAATTCTTACATCAAGTGAAATACATGTAATACATTCAATTATGAAAAAACACTTGAAATTATTATTAAATGTTCTTACAATGTGAATTAAATAAACCCTTTATCAGAATTTTATATCATATTAATATTACAATAGTTTTCCCTCCCTACCCCTTCTATATGTTCTATACATGTGTTATTATATCTGATCAATAGAATAATTTGTCAATGGTCCCCATATTTTATTAAATTTTTTAATATAACCTTGTTGTAATGCCAATACTTTTTCCATTTTATATATATGACAAATTGAATTCCACCAAAAAGTATAATTCAATTTAGTGTAATCCTTCCAGTTCTGAGTAATTTGCTGTATGGCGACCCCTGTTAAAATTAATAAAAGTTTATTATTGTTAGCTGAAATCAGACTTTGTGTTCTCATTGCTGTTCCAAATAATATTGTATCATATGATAGTCCAACATGATTTTCTAATAAATTATTAATTTGGGGCCAAATTAATTTCCAAAAGGAATTAATGCAGGGACAAAAGAATAGTAAATGGTCCAATGTCCCCACTTCTATCCTACAATGCCAGCATCTACTAGATCTACTACTATCTAATTTTTGTAATCTCGTAGGGGTCCATAAAACTCTATGTAATATAAACAACCATGTTTGACTCATAGATGCTGATCTTGTAGTATGTATTCTCCAGGACCAAAATTTTTGCCATTGAGATGGAGAAATTATCTGTCCTATCTCAATACTCCAAATATCCCTAAGTCCTGATCTCTTTTTTTTGTTTAAAAATTCGTTTATATTCTTATACCATTTTGCGGCTTGGTGTCCTTGAAAATCCGCCTGAAAACAAAGGATTAGTAAACTATATTGAGTGTTTAGATTCTTCCATTCAGGGAACCCTTCCTGAATGGCCTGCTTCAATTGCATCCATTTAAAATATTGTGTTTTATCTAATCCAAATTTTTGTTGCAATTGTGAAAAACTAAGCAGTGATCCATTTATTATTATATCTTTTAAAGTACGTATACCTGCTTTTATCCATTGTTTCCATACTATTTTAAATCCACCAATTTTGATCCTGCAGTTTACCCAAATAGATTGATTTAAAGATTTAGTCAATGGATCTTTTGATAAATTGCTTATAAATCTTAATGTTTTCCATGTATCTGTTAGAATTCTATGATCTTTATATCTCCTAGGTATTGTTATACTATTGAAATGTTCTGGATGTAAAGGGAACATGAGGCGCCATTTTAAATATAACCAGTCGGGTACATTTTCCATGAGATCTGGGAGGATCCAATACATTCCTTGTCTTAAAATATAGGCTTGATGGTACATAGAAATTTGGAAAATTTACCCCTCCTTCCTTAATTGTTTTTTGTAATGATGCTAAAGCGATTCTTGGTCTTTTCCCAAACCAAACAAATTTTGTTAGTATACTGTTTAACTTTTTATAAAATGACCCCTGAAAAAATATTGGAATCATACTCATTTGATAACAAACCACAGGTAAAATCATCATTTTAATTGTTTGGATTCTTCCCCACCAAGAAAGATGTAAAGGATTCCATTGCTCGCACATTTCTGTTATTTTCTTTAATAAAAGTTTTTCATTCTCTTTAACTGTTTCGTCAATTGTATTTTTTATAAGAATACCTAAATATTTTAGTCCTTCCTCTTTCCATTTAAATGAATATGAATCAAATAATCCTTTGGTGCAATGGATATTAATTGGAAGAACTTCAGATTTTTCCCAATTGATTTTATATCCAGAAAATTTTCCAAATTTTTCTATTAAATTAAGTAGATGTGGAATGGTGTCTTCTGGTTCTCTTAAATATAATAATATATCATCTGCATATGCAGATAATTTAAATTCCCAATTAGAAAATGTGATTCCCTTTATTCCCTTAGTTTGATTTATTGCAATTAATAAGGGTTCTAGAACGATATCAAAAAGTAAGGGAGATAAAGGACAACCTTGTCTAACTCCCCTTAGCAAGTTAAATTTATCAGATAAGTTATTATTTATATTTAATCTTGCTCCAGGGGAGCTATATAATGTTTGAATCATTTTAATAAAACCAGGTCCTATACCAAACCATTCTAGAGCTTGATACATAAACTTCCATTCTACTCTATCAAATGCTTTTTCTGCATCTAATGATATTAGAAAAGCTGGATCATTCAAATTTTTTGCTAAATTTAGAGAATGAAATGCTAATCTAGTGTTATGTGAAGAGTATCTTTTAGCAACAAATCCTGTTTGGTGTATATCAATAATAAAAGGAAGAGCTTTTGCTAATCTTATAGCTAGCACTTTAGCAATTAATTTAGCATCTACATTCATCAAAGATATAGGCCTATAATTTGTTATCAATGTCAGATCCCTGTTTGGTTTTGGTAAGACAATTATAACAGAATCAGCCATAGTTCCTGATATATTTTCATTGTTTATTTGATATTGATATAAATTTAATAGATAAGGTAATAAAATATTTTGAAATGTTTTATAATATTCAACAGTATATCCATCTCCACCTGGAGCGGATCCAACTCTAAGAGCTTTCAATGCTGATTCTATTTCTTTTAAAGATATATGTTCTTCTAAACTTCCTTTTATATGATCCGGAATATTTGGTCCAATAAATGCCTTTAAAAATTCTATACCATCTTGTTCTTTATTTTCATAAGTATCAGAAGTATATAAATCCTTATAAAAATCAAGAAACTGTTTTATAATATCTTCATTGCTAGTGTGTGTATTGCCCCGTTTATCCTTAATTGCAATAATCTTAGATTTTCTTTTTTTTTGCTTTAATAAAATTTGCTAATAATCTTCCATTTTTATTTGAATTTCCATAATACTGTACCTGCCGACAGAACATATCTTTCCTTACAATTTGAGAAGAAATCTCATTATATTTAACTTTTGTTTTTAATAATTTCTGCAATGTATCATGTTCCCATTTAGTGATTAATTTTTGTTCTAATAATTTAATTTCTTGTTCCAATTGTATAAATTGTTTTTTAAGTTGTTTTTTCCATATATGCAGAATATATGATATTTCCTCTCATTGTTGCTTTATAAGCGTCCCATAAAATTTCAATGTTTATGCAATCTGAATTATTGAATTGAAAGAATTCATGCATTTTTTCTTTAATATCTTCTATAAATTTTATGTCTGCAAGTAAAGCATTATCAAATCTCCATATTGGTTTAGAATAAACTGATATATCATTCTGCAGATCAATCCACACACACACACATAATGTCTCTATCGCTCCTTGGTGCAAACTTACCTCGAGTATTGTGGTCAATTCTGGTCAATGCATCTCAAAATAGAGCGATAAAAAATGATTAACGGGCAGGAATGACTTGTATGAGAGAAGGCTTATGAGGTTATGGCTCTTTAGCTTGGAGACGAGACAGTTGAAGAGGGATACGATAAGACGTCTATAAAATTCTAAGTGAAGTAGAATAGATATAAACATGAATTGTTTACTCTTTCAAAAAAGTACAAAGACTAGGGGACACTCCGTTAAGTTAGAAATATAAAAATATGACGGCAGATAAAGGCCGAATGGCCCATTAAGTCTGCCTATCCACAATATCCGTTATCTCCTCCTCTCCCTAAGAGATTCCATGTTAACTTGAATTCAGATACAGTCTTTATCTCCACGCATCTACCACCCTTTCTGTAAAGAAGTATTTTCTTACATTACTCCTGAGCCTATCACCTCTTAACTTCATCCTATGCCCTCTCCTTATGGAGTTTTCCTTCATTTGAAAAAAAAAAAAGACACCTCCTGTACAGAGATATTTATTAAACATCTTCTTCATATCCCCTCGCTCCCGTCTTTTCTCTAGAGCAGTGGTCTCAAACTCAAACTCTTTGCACATTTGCCACATTTTGGATTTGTAGGTACTTGGAGGGCCGCAGAAAAAATAGTTAATGTCTTATTAAAGAAATGACAATTTTGCATGAGGTGAAACTCTTTATAGTTTATAAATCTTCACCCCCCCCCCCCCGAAGGCCTGCATGTTTCCCCCTTCTTTGCAGCATCCTCCAGCTTCCCTCCAACATGGCCTCCTGGTCTTAGTTTCAGCTAATTACCGCTACCTGCAGAGAGGATCGCTGGTGTTGTAGCATTCCTTGCAGGCTGCCATTGACCTTCGCAGCACGTTCCCTTTGCCGCGGTCCCGCCCCTCCTCTGACGTCAGGGGCAGGATCGCGGTAGAGGGAACATGTTGCTAAGGATGACAGCAGCCTGCAAGGATCGCTACAGCATCGGCAATCCTCTCTGCAGGCAGCGATAATTATCTGAAGGTAAGAGCGGGAGGCCAGGGGGGGAAGCCGGAGGACACTGCAAAGAGCGAGCAGCACTAGTACAGACAGCACTAGTATAGACTGCGGGCCGCAAAATAGTACCTGGCGGGCCGCATGTGGCCCCCGGGCCGCGAGTTTGAGACCACTGTTCTAGAGTATACATATTAAGGTCTTCTAAGTCTGTCCCCATATGATTTATGAGAAAAGCCACAAATTAATTTTGTAGCAGACCTCTAGACTGACTCCATCCTATTTATATCTTTTTGAAGGTGTGGTTTCCAAAATTGCATACAGTATTCCAAATGGGGCCTCACCAGAAATATACAACGGCATCATCACCTCCGTTTTCCTACTAGCTATTATATCTTCCTGGCTTTGACGTCACCTTAAGTGATAATACTAAAAAAAATTATAGGAGAATTTTTTTTTTATGCATCATATAGTTAAAGCTCTGAAATTCATTGCCAGAAGATATGGCAAAAACAGTTAGTGTAGCTGGATTTAAAAGAAGGGCTGGATAAAGTCTGGAAATTCCAAATATATAGAGAAACCAGACTTCATGGCGAATCTCTCCTCCACCTCGCAGGGCTCCGGCATGGGCATCTTGGAAGACAGTGGCGCAGCGACCCCCGGTGCCCCGTCTGCACTCTACGCGTTCCCCATCCTCCTGGCCAAGGGAGTCAGGAACCGTCAGAGCCGCCTCGCGCTCACTGCCTCGCCTCGCTTCATCGTTTATGCTAGCAGGTCCCGCCTCGTGCTGCAGACTGAGCAGCGGTGTGAGCGCCACTACAGCTCTCCATTCATCGCAGCTACCGAGTGCCAAGGCCCTGCCCCTCGCAATGGCCCACCATTGGCTGGTCACACGGCCCATCGTCCTCGTTGGTCCTCTGATCCGTCTGGTCTCGCAAGCCTCCTGGTGCAGCTAAAGCGAAGGGCTGGGAATGGACATCACCGAAGCCAGCCAGGATGCACAGCCTACCTTTACATCTCCACAACAGAACCCCAAGCACGCATGCGCACTCCTACCTGCCGGAGACCTACAGCTCACGGAAAACGGGAGCACGCAGGTGGGAGTGTGCATGCGTGGCTTAGGGTTTTATTATATTAGATACACTGCTTATAGCCTAAGTGGTTTACATTCAGGTACTGAAGTATTTCTCCCTATCTGTCCTGGTGGGCTCACAATCTGACAAATATACTTGGGGCAATGGAGTGTTAAGTGACTTGGTCAGGGTCACAAGGAGCAGTGCTGGGTCTGAACCTGAGTTGCTGAGGCTACAGCCCTAACCATTAGGCCACGCCTCCACTTTGGTCTGACCCAGTGTGTCAATTCTTAAGTTTCTTTTCAACACGTTTTAGAGAGTTGATCAACCAAAATATTTTTAATTGTAATGTAATGTACCAAACAAGCGTGATTTTAAGAGCCAGATGAAAAGAATTAATACAGAAGACCAGTATATAGCATTACGGACCTTAAACCCTATAAAAAAATATATTTAAACTAAATTCTTCATTCAATCGGAAATCAATGGATTCTTTATCAGAACTAGTTAAATATGATCACAAAGCTTCACTTCCTTATCAATCCTAGCAGAAGCTTATTGACCTTGGTAGGTAGCCTACTTGAAAATTTCACACTCTGTGGGGAATACAAGCTATGTTTCTTTGAATAAGTGTGGATGTAGCTGCTGCACAAGTCTATCTAAAGGCTAAACCTGCCCTGCCCACTCTCCTTAGATCTCATCCACTAGCTCCGTACATTACTTACCTCTTCATTTGATAATGCTTTTTATCTTGTTGAGAAAGGAGATCTGAGTAGTTTACTCAAGAGAGAAAAGCAATATTATTATGAAAAAGTGGAATGGCTGGGGGAGGCAAAGAGAATCCTTTTATTTTGTTAAGATTTGTAAAGAATCTGTTACCTTATCTGTGGGTTCAATATCAATCTCAATCTCCTTGCCAGTCAGGGTCTGTAATAAATTTAAAAAAGAGAAATATATATAACTGAAGTAGGATCAAGACCTGTACCTTAACCACAAACATTATTAACCCCCCCTCCCCAAACAAACCCACTTTCAGCTAAAATTGGCAAGGTATTCTAGAAATACATTATTGACAGCATTTATACCTGATTTTGGGGGAAAAGCAGCAAACAATGAATACACCTACATCCTCCAGAATGCCTTTGTACAAAAGAACATAAGACTAGCCTTACTGGATCAGACTAAAGATCTATCAAGCCCAGTAACCCATTCTCACGGTGGCCAACCCAGGTCACTAGAACCAGGATTGGCCACCTAGTACTAGAAGACAGTAGTGAGTTGCCATGTAGAATGCAGAGAAATAATGATTTTAAATGTATTATTTCTACTAACCTATAATTTGTACTTTGAGGAAGATAAGCTCCAGCCAGCCACCCTACCCCTATGTACCAAAGGTGCTCATTATTCATCCTGGAAGCCTCTTGATTTGGCTAACAGGCTTTTACTTTTTCAGGACAAAAATAACAAGGCCTCTTTTCAGTTCAACTGCATTTTGAGTTTGTTTTAATAATTAACACCAAAAAGCTACCCCAATTAAAGCCTGCAGCAGAAACCAACCTACTAAAAAGTATGTGGATGCATGTGTTTTTAACCACGTAGTGCACAAAAGTTTTGGAGACTGGTGGTGTTCACAGGCTCCAGCAGTTCTGATAGCAGAGAAGCCATGTTACCCAGTTCCTGGCAAGAGATTTCAAGACACTCCTGGATTTCTGTCTACCCCATCCTAGTACCTGATGGGACTTACAGCACTAGAAAAAGTTCAAAGAAGAGTGACCAAGATTATAAAGGGGATGGAACTCTTCTCAAATGAGGAAAGACTAAAGAGGTTAGGGTTCTTCAGCTTGGAAAAGAGATGGCTAAAGGGAGATATGATTGAAATCTACAAAATCCTGAGTGGTGTAGAACAGGTTCAAGTGGATTGATTTTTTTTTTTTTTTTTTACTGCATCACGGTTTACAAAGACTAGGGGACACTCTAAGTTAGAGTAATACTTTTAAAACCAATAGGAGGAAATATTTTTTCACTCAGAGAATAGTTAAGCTCCGGAATGCATTTCAAGAGGATGCGGCAAGAGCAGTTAATACAACTGGTTTAAAAGAAAGGTTGGACAAGTTCCTGGAGGAAAAGTCCATAAACTGCTGTTGAGACAGACATGGGAGAAGCCACTGCTTGCCCTGAATCAGTGGAATGGAATGCTGCTATTTGGGGTTTTGCCAGGTACTTGTGAAGACGGGATACTGGGCTAGATGGACCATTGCTCTGACCCAGTAAGGCTATTCTTATGTTAAGTTCAAATCCAGGCATAACCAAGAAGTCAGCAATTCTGTGATAGTAAAAACAGGGTAAGAACAAAAACATTACGGAGAGGATGACGTTCAAGATGTAGGCTTTTATTTAAAAATACAATCCAATAATCCACATGAAGAAATAAGTATCTAGGACCCAGAGCATTGGGGACTATGAACATAAGAACTACTGGGTCAGACCAGTGGTCCATTGTGCCCAGCAACCCGCTCATGCGGCGGCCCTTAGATCAAAGACCAGTGCCCTGAGACTAGCCTTACCTGCGTACGTTCTGGTTAAGCAGGAACTTGTCTAACTCTGTCTTGAATCCCTGGAGGGTGTTTTCCCCCATGACAGACTCCGGAAGAGCGTTCCAGGTTTCTACCACTCTCTGGGTGAAGAAGAACTACGGAATCGATCCCCTTTCAACTTTAGAGAGTGCCCTCTCGTTCTCCCTACCTTGGAGAGGGTGAACAACCTGTCCTTATCTACTAAGTCTATTCCCTTCAGTATCTTGAAGAGGCCCAGTTTCTAGTTACTTTTCTCTGGACCCTTTCGAGTGTCCAACATGGTCTGCGTTTGGACAAAAACGTCTTCTTAGGGGTCGTCCCGATACATAACCTCATGGATCAGAGGCTAAAAACAATCATAGGCGAATCTCTGCGCAGATGAGGAAGACCGTTTGGTCGAAACACAGACCGTGTTGGGTCCATAGTCCCTAGATATTTATTTCTTCATGCAGATTATTGGATTGTATTTTTAAATAGAAGCCTTCGTCTTGAACATCATCCTCTCCGCAGTGTTTTGGTCCTCTTCAGACTTTTATTTCTGTGGAGGACTAAGGGTCAACCTTTTGTTTGCACCCCGGAGGCCGTGGGAACAGAACCACGAGCAGCTCCCCCGGAGGGAACCAGGGCTGGATCCACACTCAGAGCTCCGCCGTGCATCATGGGAAACTTAGCATCTCCCACGCCGTTCCCTGAGCGGGCAAAAAAAGACAACACCATTAGCAGAGCCTCACCTTCACCTTGATCAACATCTCGACAGCGGCAAGACTGCAGCAGCCGGCGGTTTTAATACGACTTCCGCTTCCGGAGTCACCTTAGGCCCCCCCCCACTGACTGCGCGCGCAAGCAGCCTCCGCCCACTAGCTCGCCGGGCACGGTAGTTTTTGCTTTCGCCCCCTATCAGAGAGATCGGAGGCGGGGCCTTCTCAGAACTGCACTTCCCAGAGTCCCGCGGAGCGCGGCTCGGAGGCCGCGCGCCGGAAGCTCTTGAAGAAGAGGGCGCGTCTTGAGCCTCGCTCTGGCCGGCCTGGACAGAGTTCGGGATGCCTATTGGCCGAAGGCCCGGCAGGGAATGGCGGGTGGGTGGAGCCATGTCGCTGAGGACGAAGGCCGACTGCTGCGCGCGCGCAAGCCCGATCCCAACCACCCGTTACTTCCTGAGATCTATTCTAGAACAATCCTTAGATATCCTTCCGCGCGTTGACTGGGAGAGGGACTCGTTACCGGCTGCGGAAGGATCCTTCCTGGTGGTTTTGGGTTTTTTAAACTTTTAGATTTTTCCCGTTAATTTTTTATTTTAATTTATTGGTTTTATAGTCAAGGAGTCACCCACCTCAGCTTTAACCCTTTGAAGGTCAACGCCTCTGCACCAGACTGCGCACAAAACATCTAAAATTCACCTCCCCCTCTTACCCTGGGTGGGCCAAAGACATTGGCTGAACGCTATTTAATTAAAAAAAACAAAACAAACCCAATTGGAAACTTTAACGCCTATGGTGGAGGACCGTGTGGCACGTGCCAGATTTGACGACCCAGTCCATTGACGTTTGCCACAAGAAGAACTGGTTAGGTTGTGCGAAGGAGACAGCGGTGGTGCCTTTGACCAGACTTTGGGAAAGGGCCTCATTTTCTCCTCCCCAGGGCTGGCTCTAGACCGGTTTTGTGAATCATACGTGTAGAAAATGCCCCGCATTGACAACGATGTGAAGCTCGACTTCAAGGACGTGTTGCTGCGGCCAAAGCGAAGCACGCTGAAGTCACGCAGCGAGGTGAGATGCTCACCACTGGGACTGCGGCATCATTGCCAGAGACGTTGGCTGTGCTATACCTCTTTCCCTTAGAGCACACTATCACCACCGCATCTCCTGATCGCCTTGTCTTGTATCTGATAGACGTGATGGGTCCCCAGACAGATAGTAGGGAGGGTGCCCCAAGTCTTACTGGTAGGCTTTCAACGTCAGCAGTGGCTTAGCATGGGTGAGAGACGCCCCACTCCTTCCCTGATCCTCCCTGCCACATGCGCACCCCCTTTCCCTGAAGTCCCTGTACCTCTAGTTGTTCACTGCTGGGAGCAACAAATTCAGTGTGCTCCTCGTGACCTCAGTGGCTCTCCCTCTGATGTCAGTTCCTATGCGTGACACCCGGAAGTAACATCAGTGGGAGAGATGACGTGGTTGCGAGGAGCACGTTGAAGTTGTTGCTCACAGCAGAGAACAACTAGAGGTATGGGGGAAGGGAGGCGTGCGCATGGTGAGGGGATGAGTGGGAAGAGGCGGGGGCAGAGAGGAGGAGGAGTGCTGGCACCCCCACCAACATGGTGCCTGGGATGGAAACCCCCCCCACCCCCACCCTGCTCCGCCACTGAACTTCAGGCAAGTTTGGGACTACTATAGGACACTAATATGGGGGTCCGTGTAGGGTTACCATATTTTGAACAGTAAAATTTCAGAGATATGACCCCGCCCTGTTCTCTCTCCAGTCCTGCCCTGTTCTGCCCCTACCGCTACAAAGCCTCATCTTCCCCGATGAGCTCCGGCTGTGTTTGGAGGGCTTTGAGCATGCGTGGAAGTGTGTGACGTCATCATTGTAAATCTTGAAAAGCGATCCACTTGTACCCGTTCTACACCACTCATGATTTTGTAGACTTCAATCATATCTTCCCTTGGTCGTCTTTTTTCCAAGCTGAAGAGCCCTGACCTCTTTAGTCTTTCCTCATACGAGAGGACCTCCAGATGCGGCCAGAGCTCGTTGGTGCTTTCCAAAACCCGCAAACTGCTGTGTTTTACAAAGTCCATCCGACATGTTCGAGTTTTCCCAGATGTCTGGTAACACTAGGCTCAGGGCAATTGCCCTGTTGGTCAGCCCTGATATCTGGCCCTTACTACGATGCATCCAGATATGCCTCACTCTTTCTACACTATAGAAAGATGGGTCCTTGCGACATGCCTTGCCCTAACCATCATCCATCCTGATCAACTTTGCCTGATAGCTTGATACCCTGTCTCTATAGCATCCCATTTGGTTCACCCTGCCCTTACTAAGACATCCAGATATGCCTCACCCTTACTGCACCATATCCAGACCTGTCTAATTTTTCTGCACATACTGACAGGCCTAGCTTGTACCTCAACATGTCTGTATACACCTCGGCCTTATTTTTATTAAAATGCTCATGCACCATTTCATAACCAAAATGCTCTTTCAAAGCAGTTTACATCAAATCGCATCCTTAACTTATGAACAGTACATACAAACAACATAAGACATTTAACCAAATACATGTCCTCCAAGAGACCAACCAATACTGAACCCATGAACTGTATCAAATCTGGTCATACGTTACCTGCATTCTCCAGGTTATACTCAGTCCTTACAGGGCACGCCTCATCTTTACTGAAACAGTTATCTTTCATCCTTATCATGACCCCTGCATGCAGGGCTGTACTAGTGCCTGGCTTATCTATACATTTTTGGACAGAAATTATCCTTGCTAAATCTCCCATGGACATACCTCACTTGCAGTGTTCTTTTCTTGGGATACGCCCAACCCACAAAACACTACAACCCTGTAGGATATTTCATCTTTCATGCAACACTTAGATGCACCTTGCCTGCAGTTCCTTTTCCTCTGGACATACCAACTTTCATCATGCCCTCACACTGTACCATACTTGAAAATGGAATCCTTTCCACAGTTGGGGGGGGGGGGTCAAAGATGAGAACAGTTTTTTTAGTGACACAGATAAGGATGTGACAAGAATATATAATGTTCTCTTAGGCTTCCATGGCTGGCGTCTTGATTGGTGCTGTTTTCCAGGTCTCGCTGCATCTGGGTAGGTAGAACCGACATTTCAGCCATCAAATGACAGTGCTGCCGGCGCAGACGCAGCGAGACCCAGAAAACAGCAACAATCAAAAATTTGTAATGTTTGCATCCTCTGTAGCGATAAACATCAGTGGAGTATTCTGTTTAAAGATGCATTTTTAATTTATTTATAAATACTTTCCTCTTCAGACAAATCTATTACATATGAAAAATCTATTCCCTCTCTACAGTTTTTCCCTTTTTTTGTATCTGTCCTATCATTGTATTTTCCCCAACTTACTACATGTACACCGCTTAGATATTTAATAAGCGGGATATCAAATTTTAAATAAACTTGAAACTTGGGAGTCACACTAGGGACTCCAAAGTGCGCTAGCATTTTTAGCACGCGTTAACCCTTGCACTACACAAAAATACTAACGTCAGCTCTATGGGGCATTAGCGTGTAACATGCGTGCTAAAACCGCTAGCACAGCTTAGTAAAAGGAGCCCTAGGTCTTGTCTTGCTAAGCTCTCCTCACTGGGATGGTGAATGGACCTTCTCCTCTTCTTCCCCCAATGATCTCTGAATTACCTTTTTTTTCCCCCTTTGTGCTTTGGCAGGTGGAGCTAGCAAGATCCTATGTTTTCCGCAATTCAAAACAGTCCTACACTGGGATCCCCATTATCGCAGCCAACATGGACACTGTGGGGACTTTTGAGATGGCACAGGCTCTCTGTAAGGTAATATCTAGGTCACAGACTCACAACTGTTTTTTGGGTTGTTGTTTTTTTTTAATTTATGTATGGCAATTAAAAGAGGTGTGTGGGGGGAAGTAAGTAAACGATAGCGTAAAGATAGGTCTCACATCCCTTCTTTCCCCAACCCCATTTCTCTGTTCTGTAGTTTTCACTCTTCACTGCCATCCACAAGCATTACTCAGTGGATCAATGGAAAGTGTTTGCTGTTGAGAACCCCGATTGCCTGCAGGTGAGTCCCAGTCCTTGGCTCTCACCCCTTAATTTTCACATATTGGCCTTTTGCTCTTCTCCCTCCCCCTCCCCCTCCCCACCACTAACACACTCACTCTCTTTATATCCCAGCATGTTGCTGTTAGCTCAGGCACAGGACAGGCCGATTTTGAACAGATAAAGAAGATCCTGGAGGCAGTACCTCAAGTCCGCTATATCTGCCTGGATGTTGCCAATGGCTACTCGGAACACTTTGTTCAGTACGTGAAGGATGTGCGTGCCCACTTTCCTGACCACACAATCATGGTAAAGTATCCCTATGCACTTAATATATTGTAGTATCCGTTTCTTCCTTTAGCCTGGACTTCAGAATACATCCGTTGTAATGCATTGTGTAACGAGTTTCAAGTTTTATTACCATTTGATGAATCGCTTATACAAATTTTCTAAGCGATGTACAATTTAAAAAGCCACTAGTTAGTGGTCTCACATACAATTGGATAAAAAAACAACATACAAATTAAATAAATCAACTAACATTTTTGCAGTCGTATTAAAGACAGACATGATTGAAGGAGGAAAGGGGGGAAAAGTTACAATTTCATTCTATATTGGAAATTACATAAAAGGAAAAAAACGAAAGGGAGGGAAAGGGTTCCTTTGTTCAGATAAGCAATTATTCCTTCCTCCAAATTTGGGTGATCTGGGCATGTTTTTCCCTCCTTTCTGCTTGGACTGTAGGAACTAGCAGAAATGGGAATTAGCCTACTGCATCTTTTCTGCCTTATAGACAAGACAGATGGATACAGCTCCTGAGGAATGCTTATCTACAACATAAACACCCTCTAGACTGAGACTTACAATCTACTTAAAACAGACAAATAAGAGATTAAGGAGTTTCATTTTTTATTGGAATTATTAATGGGTATTGAACAGGCAAATAAGTGGCTAAGAGTCTCACAAAAGCAGCCTTAAAGAGGTGGGCTTTTAGCCTGCATTTGAAGAGAGCTAGAGATGAGCATGTCAAATCAGGAAGTCTGTTCTAAATATATATGGCCCAGCAAGATGGAAGGAATCGAGTCTAGAGCTGATGGTGGAAGAAAAGGGCACAGATAAAGGTGACTTAGCAGAAATCCCAAGAAGGGAAGCAAAGAGGAGATAAGAAGGCCTGCCAATGACTTTGCCTGCCAATGACATTCTGCTAACTATAGCTGTCTCTGTTCAGCTGGCAGAATGCCTGGAATCTTAAGAGACAAACCCCTCAACTAAACCGACTCACTTAATTTTTTCCTTAAAACCACCCAAAGGGCCGAGAACCCAAAATACACCAAATCTATGCTATGGGAGAGTGGGTACATGGCCAAATAAACCAATCTCCAGCTCTTCCCCCAAGCTAATAGTTCATATTGTGTTAGGCAAAATACTGGTAGGGGTTACAATCCCTATGGCCTACCCCATTCTGCTGACTACTGGGTGTGCACACAGCTGTACTTATGAGACCAATGTGCAAATGGACACAGACACAGCAACCAAACTAGGTCACACAGCGAGGAAAGGAAACATTGGAGGGCCTAACTAGAAGTCTTGCCTGGTGGGTAAATATCAAAGAAATATCTTTGTGTGTATGCATACCTGTCTGTACAATATATATTATGCTCATACACAAAAGACATTTCTTTGTCATTCTCTCACTAGTCAGGACTTCGTGATGTATACATCTGTGTATTTTTAACCTATATTGCAAGAGATTGCTTCCTGCTCTGTACTTTGATGCGACTAAGCAGGCTTGGTCTGATGTGTGTGTATTTTATTTAACATCTTAATATATAAAAATACTTATTTTTAGAACCTTACTAGACATACATAAGATGCATGGATGCATAAAGGTGTTTGCTGGCTATTCCTGGAACAGTTTTCTGCTTGTTTTTCTCTTGGTCTCATTGCTGTAGGCAGGGAACGTGGTAACAGGGGAGATGGTGGAAGAACTTATTCTCTCAGGAGCTGATATTATTAAAGTGGGAATCGGCCCAGGTAATTATTCTGGGAAAACAGAGTGAGAATTTCTTCTGAAAAGAAAAGCATGACAAAACCAAAAACAGGGTGAGGAGCGATACTGGAAGAACCAGAGTAGCAGAAATTATCCCAGGACAAAGATGTTAGCCTGGTAGCACATATGAATTTATCTGTAGCAAAATAAGAAATATTTAGGGATAATTTAGCTTTGTGCTGATGCTTGTTTGTGTAGGCTCTGTGTGCACAACCCGGAAGAAGACAGGGGTTGGATACCCACAGCTGAGCGCAGTGATCGAATGTGCTGATGCTGCCCATGGCCTGGATGGACACATTATATCGGTAAAACACCACTGCATCTGTGCAGTACTAACCAGCACAAGCTGTGCTGTGCTGGTCTGTACAGGCACCTTTCAAGAAGATGCCCTGATGCACTCTATGGACTAGTAATAGAAGTCCAGCGTTAATGTGCAGAGCCTGTTATGTATTTCTTTATTTTTTAAGGATGGAGGCTGCTGCTGCCCAGGTGACGTTGCCAAGGCCTTCGGTAAGATTTCTTGCATAGAACCCAGCCTCACAAGAAAGAAGATCCCTACAGACCCTGATCTTGCTCTCTGTCCTTTCTGCCTTGTTGGTGACCGTTTCTCCAGCCCTATGTAATGCTGATCCATTGCCTCTCCCTTATTATATAAATGGTACACAGTTAGATATTGAGTAAATTATCCTAAAATTCTGTAGGAAATAAACAAAGAAGGTATTTCCACTAATAACAAAACCAAGAACCTCGTTTGTGAAAACCTCCCTGTATAAGATGCGACAATCAGCCGCAAAACACTAAAATTATGTTTAGTGTTTTTTCATTTTTCTGTTTTTACCTTTTTGAATTGTTAAGGAGAATTTCAGTAGAGGGAAGTGACCAAGAATGGCGATATAACCTGTGGAACACACATGGAGCATGTGCAATTTAATTACTTGATTGGTGATAATTGGCCTTAACTAGCATTGGAATAGGGTCATAACCCATGTGCATAAAGTACGCATGTATAACGTCTAACTGCTCAGGGCCATTCTTGTGGGTGGGATAACGTCTAACTGCTCAGGGCCATTCTTGTGGGTGGGGCATGGGCATCCCGTCTAGTCTACTGTGTACTTTATACAATACTATCAGTTACGTAGGTAAGGTGCTGTATTCAGAGGCGCTTTTACAACTGCCATAGAGAGGGTGTAAGTTTCTATAACCATAAAGCTCTATAACCTCACAACGCAGGTGTAAAGAGCCTTAGCCAATAGGAAGAGGAGGAGATAGTGGATGCTGCGGATGGACCATTTTAGCCTTTATCTACTGTCCTGTTTCTATAACCATAAAGCTCTATGACCTCACAACACAGGTGTAAAGAGCCTTAGCCAATAGGAAGAGGAGGAGATAGTGGATGCTGCGGATGGACCATTTTAGCCTTTATCTACTGTCCTGTTTCTATAACCATAAAGCTCTATGACCTCACAACGCAGGTGTAAAGAGCCTTAGCCAATAGGAAGAGGAGGAGATAGTGGATGCTGCGGATGGACCATTTTAGCCTTTATCTACTGTCCTGTTTCTATAACCATAAAGCTCTATGACCTCACAACGCAGGTGTAAAGAGCCTTAGCCAATAGGAAGAGGAGGAGATAGTGGATGCTGCGGATGGACCATTTTAGCCTTTATCTACTGTCCTGTTTCTATAACCATAAAGCTCTATGACCTCATAATGCAAGTATTAAGAGCCTTAGCCAAATTTTCTGAAATTTACCAAAAAAGATTTGGAGGCCATTAGCAGATTTTTGTAATGAGTAATAACATTTTCCCATAATAAGATATTTGTTAAATGGGGATGTGGGTGGGTATTATTTTATTTATCTCACAATATGTATGAATTAATTAATAAATTTTAAAGGATTAGGTTAGATTTTCTGAAATAGGTAGGGAGGGATTGGGAGGGGGGAGGGTTATTTTATTTATATTGGTCATACATATTAAATGAATTACATATTATTTAGAACATTATAAAATATGAATATAAATATGATATGTTGTACTTAAAGTGTTCATGAAGGTAAATCAAGTGTGTATTTATAAGATCATATATTTTTTTCTGATACACTTGTTGTAATATGAAAAAATGAATAAAGAAATTATTAAAAAAAAAAAAGCCTTAGCCAATAGAGAGAGGGGGAGATAGTGGATGGGCAGATTGGATGGACCTTTATCTGCCATCATGTGTCTATGTTAAATGCTGCCTTACACTAGTATTCCATAATACAATTACACGCTTAAATGCCATTATAGCATTTGTGCTTAGCACAGAAAATTTAGGTGCCTAACTTCAGGCGACCTTTCCGTTATTGAGACAGAAATGGGGGAAGCCACTGTTTGTCGTGGATCGGTAACATGGAGTGTTGCTACTCTTTGGGTTTTGGCCAGGTACTAGTGACCTGGATTGGCCACTGTGAAGATGAGCTACTGGACTTGATGGGCCATTGGTCTGACCCAGTAAGGCTGTTTTTCTGTCCTTATGAATTGGCCCTTTTGTCCCTCAGGTGCAGGAGCCGACTTTGTGATGCTGGGAGGAATGCTTTCAGGACATACAGAATCGGGCGGCAACATAATTGAGAAGAATGGAAAGAAATATAAACTTTTCTATGGAATGAGTTCCGAGACTGCCATGAAGCGCCATGCTGGGGGTGTGGCAGAGTACCGGTGAGCCTTCATGAATTTCTGACAGAGAGGTGTCAGTGAGTGGGAAAAATAGAGGCAGGATAGTGTTACGAGTTGCTGGGGAGAAACCCAGGATTTGTCTACATTTGAGCTCTTTTTTTCTTTTTAGGGCTTCAGAAGGAAAGACGGTGGAAGTTCCCTTCAAAGGTGATGTGGAGCATACTGTCAGAGACGTTCTAGGGGGAATCCGCTCCACCTGCACCTACGTCGGAGCTGCGAAACTTAAGGAGCTGAGCCGTCGTACTACTTTTATCCGTGTAACACAGCAGGTGAATCCTATCTTCAGTCCCAATGCAACTGAAGATTAGAGTGGGCATTCTCAAAGATGAGAACCAAGAGACCTCAGCATTTGCAAAGAGATTCTCAAAGAAGAGGACCAAGGGTGGGGATTCCAAACACTCCTCACCCTCCCATTCCAGTATTCTCATTACAGTATGTACAGCAGGAATGTCCTCTCTTCTTTCATATTCTTTCTATCAGAGACTTAAAAAAAAAAGAGTTGCATTCAAATTCAGATAACACATTTCCAGATATTTCCATCTCACTGTATTACAGGGAACAGAGACCATCCTCAGGTGTTTCTTGCCTACTATTTCATTAGGTGACACCTCAGGGAATAAAGTCCATTGCTGTGCCTTTTCTCTCACCATGACACCGTATCCCCCAGGCAACATCTGTGTATCCTGCTGTCTGCAAGTATACATTGAATACCTTATTGTATCATCTTTATAAAAATCCTGAGCCATGTGCAGGGAAGAGACATTTCTGCTATTTTCACTGATCATTCCTAGCATTGCACAAATAAAGAGAAAGATGTTAAAAAAAGAAAGTTACCTTTATTATGCAGAATAATTGGAAATAAAGTACTGGTCAGTAAGTGTCATCTAAGGCCTCTCCCTTTACAGTCTCAGAAATTTATGTGCCTCGTGTATAGGCAAATTTGCTTAGGATGCCATATTCTAAAGACACCAAATATCCAAGCCAAAGAGAAGCCTGCTACCACATGTTATATGCTGCATCAAAGGGCATCACTGGAGCACTGTGGCCTTTCTCTGTTCCTCTGTTGGATGTCTTCCCCACCCCCTCATCTCCTGCTCTCTGGTCTTGCTTATGAGCATCAAAATCTTAAATCTGGCCTAGCTGTGACCTTTTACATTAAGGATCCTCTCTTTGCAACCTAGGGATCTGTTTAAATCTTGCACAGTCAGATGCTCCCTTTGAGCTGGGGAGCATTTCCTGTGATTGCTTGAGGTCTGGACTGGAGACGTGTCCCATGGTCCTCTTTCGTTCTCCAAGCATCTCTATAACAAGAGGGTATCGCAATGATTTTCTCATACAGCTGCTGGTCGAGCTAAGCAGATCTCACATCAAAGGATTCACCTGCTGGCTAAAAGAAACGTGTATTGACATTAACCAACACTTAAAATTCTACTTCTCTCTCCATATTTGCAGGGGCTAGGGGCAGAGCCCAGCTTGTGAATGTGGAAAAAGCGCTAATAACTTTTAAGCTTGACTCTGACCCACCCCCACACCTTACCTAGTGGTCTAACAGTTAAGTAGAGCAGGAGCGATTTTCCTGCCCTGTGCAGAGCCGTCAACAAAAATGGCTGCCATGGTCTCATGAGACTAGAGCAGGAACTCACAGCAGCCATTTTTGTTGATGGCTCTGCACGGGGCAAGAGCGAAGGAAGATCGCTCCTGCCCCGCCTCACCGCTAGACCACCAGGTACATTGTGGAGAGGTCTAGGAGGTGGGGGGGTGTCAGGGTTTAGAAATTCACGAATAACCAAAGTTGCAAGTTCTAAACCCACAAATTTGGAGAGAGAAGTGTAAATTAGCCAAATTACAGTACAGTTAGGCAAAAAAATGGGGCTTTGTGTACAGTATCAACATTGAGCATAAGACCGTCCCCAGACCTATACATATTACACTTGTGTAGAGTATCAGCAGTGCTCAGACCCTCTGCACATGTGATACACTTGTCTTGTTTATTCCCTGTCTCTTTTGCTTTTCAATCATTCCCCATAGTTTTTATATTATGTAAACCGCTTTGATTTGACTTTTTTTGTGAGTAAAGTGTGGTATATCAAATAACTGTAACTGATTTAATTCCCAACTGTTTTCTTACCCGAGGTCTCCATGAGGTGTATAACTTGCGACTAGTTGCCCTGAAGTGTTCATGGAATGTGGGGATGAAAGTGTTAAATCTTGTCTTTTGATAATTCCTCAAGGACAGCTAGAGAGGGGAATCAAAAAATGAAAGAAATGTCAGCCCCCCCTTTTACTGTGGAAGAGACCTCTCCCCCTTTGTTACATATCTTCCCTCACCTTACTGTGCTGAAGTCCCCTCAATAAACGCCTAGGTGCAATGCCCTATGTGCCAACATCAAAATCTTATTGTGAAAGACACCCCTTCCCTCTGCTATCCTGACTGTATGAAAGGCTCCTTCCTTCTGCCACCTGATTTCCTTCACTGTATTACAGAGTGTGAGGGGTTGTCACATTTCCCCTTACCTTACTACTGGAGTGACACATGCTCCCACCCTCATCCTCAGAGTCGAGGATCATTTCACCAGAAGTTGGGCTTTCGAGCAAGCAAGAGGATATCAGAGGTGACTCTATGAAGATGGAAGCAGAGAGAACATATGGTGGATAAACAATTACAGATAAGCATGAACATACGTGTCTGGCACAATTATTTATTTAATTTTCTATACTCTTCTCCCAGGGAAGCCCAGAATGGTTTACATGAATTTATTCAGGTACTCAGGCATTTTCCCTGTCTGTTCTGGTGGGCTCACTATCTAATGTACCTGGTGCAATGGGGGGATTAAGTGACTTGCTCAGGGTCACAAGGAGCAGCACAGGATTTGAACCCACAATCTCTGGGCGCTGAGGCTGTAGCTTTAACCACTGCGCCACTCTAGAAATCGGAATGTAGTAAAAGTAAGCCAAGCCTAGGACAATGAAGCCACTGTGACATCACTGATGAGGTTGGCTCTTATTGGTGGAATGAGGCATTATGATGTCACAATTCCAGCTCTGGTTATCAAAAGCTGAAACTTTTCACACTATTTATTCAATTTTCTACACTGTTCTCCCAGAGGAGCTCAGAATGGTTTACATGAATTCATTCAGGTACTCAAGCATTTTTTCTTTGTCCGGGTGGAATCACATTCCATTTAATGTACCTGAGCCAATGGGGGCATTAAATGACTTGCTCGGGATCAGAAGGAGAAGCGTGGGGTTTGAAGCCACAACCTTAGGGTGCTGAGGCTGCGCCACACATTTTAATAACCAGGTATATATCTCTATAATATCATCAAATCTTAAAAAGTCATGGTCTTTTGGATGATTGTACCTTCACAATTTCAAGTCCTAACCAAGGATGTAAGAATTGTACAAGTATCGTGACAAACTATATGCACATCCGAATAACGGATACATTTTGTAGCTGGAATGGCGATAGTCCTTCCAGGTTAAGTAATTCTGAATTCCTTGTAAGACTCCATTGTATGGCCCCAAAGCCCTTATTATTATTCCACCAATCTCAATTTGTAAATCCTAGTGCTTCATAATCTTTTCCATTCCTATAACCTGGTATTGACACGTCAACAAAGCATACATATTTTGGTTCTCCTATGGTTCTAACTTCATACTGTAGTCCGTCTGATCAGTTTGGTCTTGCATTTTCATTTTCTACGACTTTCTATTTCATTTTATGTTCCAAATAATTTTTTTGCACAAGGCAAAGTTATCCCAATTCACAAACAGTGGTATAAGTATGTGGAATTTCTACAACCACTCTCTCTAGCCACTGTTTTCTAAAGTGGCGTCAAATCAATAAGTCTAATAGCCTCTTATAAGATCTTTTTTTATCTTCTGATAAACAGACTGATATAAAAAAATATGAAAGAAAGAAGACTGAAGAAAATAAATTAAAATAAAGGAGAGTATTAGTTAAACAAGATTTTTTAAATAAAATAGGAAGGCAGGTGGTTTTTGTTTTTTTGCCAATCAGGTTTGCAGACGACACAAAGCTATGTCGGGCAATCAGATCGCAGAAGGACAGCGAGGAACTCCAGAGCGACTTGAATCAATTGGAGAAGTGGGCAGATAAATGGCAGATGAATTTTAATGTGGAAAAATGTAAAGTGATGCATTTAGGCAGAAAAAATAAAGATCACTAGTATGTCAGGTGTAACTCTGGGAAAGACCGAACAGGAAAAGGACCTGGGTGTACTGATAGATAGGACCCTGAAACCGTCGGCGCAATGTGCGGCGGCGGCAAAGAAAGCAAATAGAATGCTAGGCATGATAAAGAAGGGAATTACGAGTAGATCAGAGAAAGTTGTAATACCGCTCTACAGAGCCATGGTCAGACCGCACCTGGAATACTGCGTCCAGCATTGGTCTCCATACCTACAGAAGGATATAAAACTGCTAGAGACGGTGCAGAGATGAGCAATGAAGCTAGTGAAAGGTATGGAGAACCTGGACTATGAGGAACGACTTAGGAGACTGGGGTTGTTCTCCCTTGAGAAGAGGAGACTGCGAAGGGATCTGATCGAGACTTTCAAAATACTGAAAGGATTTGACAAAATGGAGCAGGGAAAGCAGTTATTTACAATGTCCAATGTGACACGAACAAGAGGACATAGACTGAAGCTGAGGGGGGACAGGTCCAGGACGAATATTGGGAAGTTCTGTTTCACGCAGCGAGTGGTGGACACCTGGAATGCTCTCCCAGAGGAAGTAATTGCAGAATCCACCGTTCTAGGATTTAAGGGTAAACTAGATGCACATCTCCTTAAGAGTGGCATAGAGTGATACGGGTAAGGGTAAATTAGATGCACATCTCCCTTGAGAAGCATACAATGATATGGGGACTAAAACTATGCCAGGGTACACCTGGCGGGGCCTCCGTGTGTGCGGATCACCAGACTTGATGGACCCAGGGTCTGATCCGAAGATGGAAATTCTTATGTTCTTGATTGAATCAAGAGCACTTAGTTATCACATACAGACACCAGATGGTGCATTTGCTCGACATCTGAGGCTTTTTTTCCACCATTGAATAAAAGAGGCTAGTAGATTTATAGACTTGATAGATTTATAGATTTATTGACTTGATAGTGGATTGACAGCCTAATAATTTTTAGTCATATCGACACAGGCACAAAGAGGAACGGACAGAAAAACACAGTCAGCTTTTGATTATCAGTACCTGAATTGCTTTCCTTAACTGGTGAACCATCAGCTGGAAATTCAACAGACTCTCGACACAGAAAATCGGAAGGAACTTCATGACTGTTTGTAGGCAAGCACTGCGAGCTTTAAACGACAAGAAGGAGAAACATGACTGGCACAGAAAAAAGATCAGATGTTTCAGAGATTCTAAGGATAGGAATTTAACATTCTACAGCAGTAGCTCCCTACGGCAGCACTGTCGTCTTTGTTTTGACGCTTCAACTTTTGACGCTTCAACTTCTTTGGCGCTAAAGCTTCTCCTCTGACACAAGCCGCCTAGGTGGAAACAGGAAGTGCATCAGAGGAGAAGCTTTAGGGCAGTTGTGCGGGACTTGGTGAGATACCTCCGGACATGTCCGGACACCTCAGAAAGAGAAAACTATGAAGAATGCCCGTGAAGGTGAGGGGAAGGGAGGAAGGTGGCCCGATGAGGGGGAAGAGGTTGAGTGGCATGAAGGGAAGTGGAGGGAGAGGGAGGAAGGGTAACAGATGCTGAAGGGAAGTGAGGATGGGAGAGAGAGGGAAGCAGACACTGAAGGGAAGTGGAGAGAGAGGAAGGAGCATACACTGGATGGAAGTTTCATCATCATATCAAGCTCAGCTCTCTCACTAAGAACATAAGCAATGCCTCCGCTGGGTCAGACCTGAGGTCCATCGTGCCCAGCAGTCCACTCACGTGGTGGCCTAATGGTCCAGGACCTGTGCAGTAATCCTCTATCTATACCCCTCTATCCCCTTTTCCTGCAGGAAGATGCATTTTTAATTTATAATTTATTCATAAATAACTTTCCTCTTCAGACAAATCTATTACATATGAAAAATCTATTCCCTCTCTACAGTTTTTCCCTTTTTTTGTATCTGTCCTATCATTGTATTTTCCCCAACTTACTACATGTACACCGCTTAGATATTTAATAAGCGGGATATCAAATTTTAAATAAACTTGAAACTTGGGAGTCACACTAGGGACTCTAAGGTGCGCTAGCATTTTTAGCGCGCGTTAACCCTTGCACTACACAAAAATTGTCCAATCCTTTCTTAAACCCCAGTACCGTACTCTGCGCTATTACGTCCTCTGGAAGCGCATTCCAGGTGTCCACCACACGTTGGGTAAAGAAGAACTTCCTAGCATTTGTTTTGAATCTGTCCCCTTTCAACTTTTCCGAATGCCCTCTTGTTCTCTTATTTTTCGAAAGTTCGAAGAATCTGTCCCTCTCTACTCTCTCTATGCCCTTCATGATCTTGTAAGTCTCTATCATATCCCCTCTAAGTCTCCTCTTCTCCAGGGAAAAGAGACCCAGTTTCTCCAATCTCTCAGCGTATAAAAGATTTTCCATCCCATCAGACGTGTCACTCTCCTCTGAACCCTCTCGAGTAACGACCAATATTGGACGCAGTATTCCAGATGTGGACGCACCATCGCCCGATACAACGGCAGTATAACTTCTTTCGTTCTGGTTGTAATACCCTTCTTGATTATACCTAGCATTCTATTCACTCTCTTAGCGGCCACTGTGCACTGTGCCGTCGGCTTCATTGTCATGTCCCCCAAGTCCCTTTCTTGGGTACTCTCATTCAATAACATCCCTCCCATCGTATAGTTGTACCTCGGGTTTCTGCTTCCCACATGTAATACTTTACATTTCTCAACGTTGAACTTCATCTGCCATCTCGTCGCCCATTCCCCTATTTTGTTCAAGTCCCTTTGCAATTCTTCGCAGTCCTCTTTAGTCCGAGCTCCACTAAATAGTTTGGTGTCATCTGCAAATTTTATTGTCTCGCACTTCGTCCCTGTTTCTAGATCATTTATGAATATATTAAATAGCAGCGGCCCGAGCACCGAGCCCTGCGGAACACCACTTGTGACCCTCCTCCAGTCCGAGTAGTGGCCTTTCACCCCTACCCTCTGTTTCCTACCCGCCAACCAGTTTCTGATCCATCTATGTACGTCTCCTTCCACCCCATGGTTCTTCAGTTTCCAGAGTAGGCGTTCATGGGGCACCTTGTCAAAGGCTTTTTGGAAATCTAGGTATGATGTCTATGGGGTCTCCTCTGTCCATCCGTTTGTTAATTCCTTTGAAGAAGTGCAATAAGTTAGTTAGGCACGATCTCCCCTTGCAGAAACCATGTTGGCTGGTTATCAGAAGTTTGTTTCTTTCAAAATGTTCATCGATGTTTTCTTTTATCAGTGCTTCCGCCATTTTCCCTGGAACCGAGGTCAGGCTCACCGGTCTGTAGTTTCCCAGGTCACCTCTTGATCCCTTTTTGAAGATGGGCGTAACGTTGGCTATCTTCCAATTCTCCGGGATCATGCCTGTTTTCAGGGATAGGTTGAAAATTTGCTGCAGTAGTTCCGCTATCTCCTCCTTTAATTCCTTCAGAACTCTTGGATGGATTCCATCCGGACCCAGGGATTTGTCAGTTTTTAGTTTTTCTATCTTCCTGCGCACATCTTCAAGGCTCACTTCCATGGATGTTAATTTTTCTGCTCGATTTCCATTGAAGAATTGCTCAGGTTCCGGTATGTTGGTTGTGTCTTCGTTTGTAAATACAGACGAAAAGAACATGTTAAGTCTTTCCGCGACTTCTTTCGCCTCCTTTACCACTCTCCGTCGTCCAGCGGTCCCATCTCCTCCCTAGCCGGCTGCTTCCCTTTAACATATCTAAAGAACGGTTTGAAATTTCGTGCTTCCCTGGCTAGTCTCTCTTCATACTCTCTTTTGGCTTTTCGAACCACACGATGACATTCTTTTTGATACTTTCTGTGCTCTTTCCAGTTCCCCTCAGTTTTGTGCTTTTTCCATTTCCTGAATGAATTTTTCTTATTGCCTATCGCTTCCTTCACTATTTTAGTTATCCACGCCGGGTCTTTTGTTCGACTCTTTTTGCACCCCTTTCTGAATCTGGGGATATACAGATTTTGCGCCTCGCTCACAGTGTCCTTGAAAAAAGACCAGGCGTGTTCTACCGTTTGCCATTTTTGGGAAGTGTTCCTAAGTTTCTTCCTTACCATTTCCCTCATCGCTTCGTAGTTTCTTTTCCTGAAGTTAAAAGTTGTCACTATGGTTCTCTTTCCTTTCGGTATTCCTACCTCAACCTTGAACTTGATCATATTATGATCGCTGTTTCCCCAACGGTCCCACTACTTCCACTTCCATTGCAGGTCCCCTAAATCCATTTAGGATTAGATCCAGAGTGGCATTTCCTCTCGTTGGTTCTCTAACAAGCTGCTTCATGAAGCAATCTTGTGTAGCCTCCAGGAATTCTGTCTCCCTAGCGTATCTTGAGCTTCCAAGACTCCAGTCTATCCCATTTTTTTTAATAACATATTTTTAAAATCATACTGTGAGCAATACATCAATATTGTTATTATATTCTAATAAAATAATTTTAAAAATTTATCCTTGTTTTTCAATATATAGTATGTACAATATAGTTTACCCAAGGGGGGCACTATTGAATCATTCACTGAAAAAGTGGGCTCCAATTAAAAAAAAAAGGTTGGGAACCTATGTTCTACAGTCTACGTATAAAGTATTTCTCTTCCATCAGTGATAAAATCCCTGTGTATAAATGATCCCATTCAGCAATTAGAGAAAGTGAGAGTTGCAATGGACTTAAGAGACCATCTGATAAGAATCACTGAAAGGAAGACTGGAAGTGACCACAATCCCCCATTCTACAGGGACTTGGGGGAGATCAGCTACAGTCAGAGAAAAAAAATAGAAAGAGATCATGGAAAGTTACAGAAAAATAGGGCTGGAAGGGAACTCAAAATATCAAGAGTCAGAAAACCACAGAGCATCTAGTCACAGGGAACAGGGATGAACTCTTTTCATATGAGGAAAGGCTAAAGAGGTTGGGGGCTCTTTAGCTTGGAAAAGATGATTGATGTCTACAAAATCCTGAGCTGTGTCCAACTGGTAAAAGTGAATTGATTTTTTCATTCAGAGAATAGTTAAGCTCTGGAACTCATTGCTAGAGGATGTGGTAGGCGCGATTAGTGTATCTGGGTTTAAAAAAGGTTTGGACACATTCCTGGAGGAAAAATCCATAGTCTGCTATTGACTAGACATGGGTAAAACCATCGCTTGCCCTAGGATTTGTAGCATGGAATGTTGTTAGTGTTTGGGTTTCTGTCGGGGACTTGTGGACCACTGGTCTGACCCAGTGTGGTTAGTCTTATGTTCTTAAGTCATATGGGATTTATTTCCAAAGTATAGACATACAAATACTACACTTTTTGAGTGTTCAAGTAATTTGAAAATGAGCCCCAATATCTACAAGCAGTATTTCCTATACCTTAGCCATCCAAGAAAGAAGTTTTCTAACCTGCTGTCAGTGAAGGTCTCCGTTTCTGCTGCATCTCTGACTCCTTGGCAGCTCCAAGCATCTCCTGTTGTCTCCAGTGGAAAAGATTCCGATGTTGACAAGTGGGGTTGTGCTGGTTCTGGACTGAGTTGTAGCCTCCGAGATGGCCCTCCTCCGTCTCCTGTACCATTACTGATTAGCCTGAGAGATGAGACCTTTCTTTGTAGAGTCTGGCTGCCAGCTTCCAGGTGGCTGCAGGTGTTGCTTTCAGTGTCATCAATTTCTAGAATCTCATTGTTGGCAACTTTGGTACTCTGAGCCTCTGATCTCAACAGGGGGCATAATGTGACATTGTTATATTTGTGTTTGTAAAGAGAATAGCTCGGACCCCTTGACCTCTCCAGAGGGCACAGTGTAAGATCACTGTAGCTGCATTTCAAAGGAAGGGGACTCCTACCTCCTGCCCTCTCCAGGGGACACAAGACAACTCTGGGATCTCCACACCTGTTGGGAGAGGGGCACAAACCCTTTGACCTCTCCGAGAGGCATAAGTTGATTTGATGATCCCTCCATTTATAAGGAAGAGGGCCCTGAAGATTTGCCTTCTTAAGGGGACACAAGACAACTCTGGGGTCCCTGTGTTTGTAAGGAGAGCTCTCGCCCTTTGACCTTTCCAGGGGACACAAGATGATATCTCTGTATTTGTAAAATTGGAGGCTATGACACTTTGCCCTCCTCTCTAGAGGACACAAGACAACTTGGGGGTCATTGGGTTTTTGAGGGGAGCTCTCACCCTTTGACCTCTTCAGGGGACACAAGAGGACATCTCTGTATTTATAAGATGGGAGGCTATGACACTTTGTCTTCCTCTCTAGAGGACACAAGACAACTTGGGGGTCCTTGGGTTTGTGAAGAAATCCTTCACTCTTTGACCTCTGTAGGGGGCACATAAGGACTCTGGAGACCCTAATTTTGCTAACAGTGTAGTTTTGAGTCTTCAACTGCTTCAGGGGGCATAAAACAACTTGGGGGTTCTTGGGTTTGTAAGAAAGGGGATACGGATTCTTTGATCTTTTAAGGGAAGGTAAGTTAAGTTTGGAGACAACATGTTTGTAAGAATGGAAGCTCTGATGCTTTGCTTTTTCTAAGGGACAGAAGACAACTCCAGGGTCACTGTGTTTATAAGGAGGCGAGTCTTCAAACTTTGACTTCTCCAAGGGGCACATGAGGACTGTGCTGTCCCTGTGCTTATAAGCAGTGGGGTTCCAATGCTTTGATTTCTCCAAGGAGCACATGAGAACTCTGGGGACTCCATGTTTGTAAATGAAGCATTTCTGATCTTTTGGCTTCTCCAGGTTGCACGAGATGCCCTCTCCAGGGTGTTTGTAATGAAAGAGGTTCTGACTCTTCAACACTTCCAAAGAGTGCAAGATGCCACTGGGTTCCACCCCCTGTATATAAGGAGGGAGGCTCTGACTCATTGATTTCTCTGATGGGTACGGCATGACCTTAAGTCAACATTCTTGACAGATCGCCCTCAATCTCTTGGTTCATGCTGTGTCTTCAGTGCCCTCCTACTCTGTCATCTCTCGCTAGTCTAGGATCCTCTCTGAAGTGATGGAAATGGTTTCATCAGCTGTAAACAGATGGTTACAAATAGAAAATTTAGTGCCATAATCTAAACATCAATGAAGGCCCACCCTGACCCAAGAGACTCCTTTCTTGGAATCCCTAGTTGTAGAACAGGATTTGAAGGCCAGGGGACCAGCCCCCCCAAGGGCCAGTATAACTCTTTCTGTATCCCAATATGGTGTCTGAGGGGTTAGAATCTGTGCCACTCTGTCCAGGTGTGGTGCCTCAAGGGTTGGCCTCTGTCACCTTCTCCAGCAAACTTGACTCCCAAGTACTGCAAGGCAACTAATTCTAACATTAGTTCCTATGCATCTGGGGGTGTGGGGATTTGCACTCATTAGGTACATTGTTGTGTATCTGGGAGGCTGAGGTGTGGAGGGATTTTAATTCCCTTACAATTGTATAGCTGTCTGCTCAAGCCTTTTCAGCAGGGGAGGTGACCCACCATATGCTGGCAGTGCAATGCTGAAGGAATATTGTTGGAGAATGAAGAGCAGCAAGTATTTTGTGGAGGGATCCAGGGGTGCATATGAGAACAGCTAGGATGAAGGGACCACGAGTAGTGAGATTGCAATGGCAGTGAGAGGGTGAGAATGAGCATCAGCCCAGGGAGCAGACAGCGGACCTTCTTGTGAACCGAAACTACATTTTGTTTCAATTTTTTTCACGTCTTACTATACTGCATACTGGGGGGCATCTTCTAGGCAGTTTAGAATACTAAAATCATTATACAAGAATGAAAAAGTTTATTATATTTGATATTATGTCTCTAGAAAATCCATTGAAGTGGTTTGCATAAACTCAATAAAATGGAGCATAAGAGCCTTACAATAACACATACCCAACTGGAGCTCAACAAATGTGTAGCCCTACACTGGCGGAGTGGAAAGCCCATGTCATTGCACCCCAAACCCCCTCCAGGTGCTACAATTTAAACTCTCCTTCACCGTCAAAATGTGATATACATGTTGGCCCAATCGTGGAAAAAACCTGTGATTCCAGTTATGGAAAAGGTACTGCATAAGTTAGATTATATATGTCTTATGTCTAAATTGATGGCATATAAATATGGAAAGAATGGTACCTTTTCATAAAGATTGGGATAATTATCTTACGTGGAAAGATGAGGTGCGTTGATTTCTGTTAGAGATACAATACTACTTGTCTTCTAGTAAATCTCAGTTCGGCTGGTTGCATGGTGATAACTGGTGAAGTAGATCTGGGGCGTTGTTGGTTTCTTTTTTATTTTATTTTGCACATCACACATTTTTGTATCTATCTGATGATATGTAAAATTAGCCTGTTGTCCTCTTTGTTCTAGGGGGGTGGGGGACTTGTTCACTGTTTGTGATGTATGGTTTATATCTTTGTATTTGGAAAATAATAAAAAATAAAACAATTTAAAAAAGTGATATACATGTTTAGAAAAGCAATTGCTTTGTTTTTAAACTGATTTATTCCTCCTGACTTCTCGATGGTTGTCATATTGGAGCATTCCCAGTGGGGCTCAGGCATCAAGGGGTTATCCTGCCTAACACTAGCTCAGAGACTTCTTGTGGCTGAGAGCAGAGGCCCAGGTGGAAAGTTGCTTTATTTCCAGTTTACTGAGACTCGAGGGAATTCTAACTCTAATAAGGAACAGTGTTGCAGGGCCAGCTCTGTTTATTTTTCACACACTGCCCTACTTTTCAGCCCCCACTGACCTGCAAATGAGGCCACACAAGGAATCCCTGCACATGACTGAAGTAGAGAATGACCCATGGTTACTGCAGGGCAGAGACAAACTGTACTCTGAAGTCCTGTGCATTGGAAGAGTATTGGTGAGGAGATGCAGCATTACCTATTCCCTGTACTTGCCAGCTATAATGGGGACTTTTTTTTTGATCATGTCTCTGTGCACACATATATTGGACAGAGATATGGTGTATATGTATAGTCCAAAAGTTCACCGGTCTGTAAATTTAACACTCCGATCTTGAATCCTCAGCTATAATATACACTCAAATAAATAAATAATGAAATCATGTGCCCAATCTCCTGCCACGATGGCGTTATGATGGTCCCGATTTGATCTCGCTGTGGCTCCAATGCAGATTGGGCACTGAAAACTTATGATTTCATATATATATATACACCCACCCACACAATTTGAGTGTATATTATTACAGTTGAGGATTCAAGATCGAAGTGTTAAATTTACAGACCGGTGAACTTTTGGGACTTTTCATGAATACACTGGAACAGTACAGAATATACGCCTGATAATTATATAGGTGCATGCATACATTAAGTACCATGGACATTTGCCCTGCATGCACCATCTCTATACGACTCGGTATGCACGCATATGGTGTACATAGGTTACAAATGTATATATCTCCTGCATTCTGCAGGCATGCATCACTATAAAAGCTCGAAGTTAGACGGACCTCACCCCCACCATGCAACCTCTCTTACTGTGCTCTCGCGGGACTTCCAGGGTAGGGATTAAGGACTGTAGTTCACGGTACAGCTCAAATATTTTCTGCCGCTTTCTTAGAGACGGACTCAGTAGACGAGTCGAAATGTTCCAGGGGCGGAAGTTGTGCGAGACTTAGAACGACGGCAAACAAGAGAGGGGCGGAAGTTAAGGGAGGCGGACTGCCATTTTTCAAGAGAGGGGCGGAAGTTAAGGGAAGCGGACTGCCATTTCTCAACAGAGGGGCGGAAGTTAAGGGAAGCGGACTGCCATTTCTCAACAGAGGGGCGGAAGTTAAGGGAAGCGGACTGCCATTTCTCAAGAGAGGGGCGGAAGTTAAGGGAGTCGGACTGCCATTTCTCAAGAGAGGGGCGGAAGTTGTGCGTGGCTTTAGAACGCCGGCAAACAAGAGAGGGGCGGAAGTTAAGGGTAGCGAACTGCCATTTCTCAAGAGAGGGGCTGAAGATAAGGGAGTCGGACACTCCTTCACTGGCTAAGTGACTAATCCGAACACAGAAGAACCCAGCGTCGCATAGCTATACTTCAGGTTCCTCCTGACCACAGTTTCAACATCACTCCCGATGGATTAGGTTCATACTCTGTCACATTATATTTAAAGAATGCCCTCTTCCCTAACTATGGAACACAAGGCAGTTTATCTCAATAACAAACTGATGGAGATCAATTTAAAAGGGCAAATAAAAAGGGATTCAGTCATTCACTTCTGTTCAATATCTGTTGCTTCACTCTATAGGTAGTTTGCAGATGCTATTCCAGCCATTGGCCACCGGAGGGCACCATTGCTACAGGAATAAGTACTGCAGAGATGCTCAGTGCTGCCCTCCTGTGGCAAGTGTCTAGCATAAAGGCTGAACCATTTTCCTACTTGAGCAGAGTTTCAACATCACCCCCACCAGCATTGAAAAAACAACAACAACAGGTTAATGTGGAAACAAGAGTGGGAAATGTAAATCAATCAAAACTGGACACATTTAAGGAAAGGGGAATTTAAACCAAAGGATAAGAAATTGGAAAGTTGCAACCCAGGACAGTGGATTACGGGAGATACAGATCGCAGCAAATACAGGAGTGGGAAAATGGAAAAATAGAAATGTAACTGCTAGGAACAGTTACCTTATTCATAGACGGCTGCAAAGTGCTGAGGGTAGTAATTTTCAATTAGAAAGATGCAATGAAATAACATTTCACATTCACTGGGAACTTTGGCATGATTGGTCTGGAAAAGCAAGGGGTGGGGGACTCACAACCCTAAGAGAATTCTCGAGAATAAAGAGATTATGATCACCTGGGTCATCCCCATTCTGACCAGTAAAAAGCTGGATGCAAAGAAACTGGACACAGTGGTGAAAGAGAAAAACTCCAGATGGGCATTAATCAGTAAAGTGTCTGCCCTTAGCGATAACTCTATAAGCTGCAGAAAAAGAAAGAAGATCCTCAAGTACCAAGAGATACAGTCAGAGTAGTTGCCAGATTTTACTCTAGTAATGGGGTGGGGGGGGGGGGGTCTAGGGGTCCGGATTTTACTAGAGTAAAATCTGGCAACTACTCTGACCGTATCTCTTGGTACTTGAGGATCTTCTTTCTTTTCCTGCAGCTTATAGAGTTATTGCTAAGAGCAGACACTTTGCTGATCAATGCCCATCTGGAGTTTTTCTCTTTCACCACTGTGTCCAGTTTCTTTGCATCCAGCTTTTTACTGGTCAGAATGGGGATGACCCAGGTGATCATAATCTCTTCATTCTCGAGAATTCTCTTAGGGTTGTGAGTCCCCCCTCCCATGCTTTTCCAGACCAATCATGCCAAAGTTCCCCTCAGTTCCATCCATCCCTGGCCAGTTACGCCCCAGTCCTGCCCCCATGGTCCGTGCAAAGCCAGGGATATGCAGTTACCTAAAATGAGATTTACCATTTTATGGACAGGCAAACCCCCACAATTTCTGATTTTTTCATTGCTGTTGACAATGTGTAGCCTTCTGCAAAAGAGCACACAAGCAACGATACTGGAGTGCATATCCTATGCAAAAGTGACCCATTTGGAGACACTGCTCCTGAGAGAAATTGACTTATCTGTGTGTCCTGTAACCAAAGCATTTAAAAAAAAATTTCTAATCACAAAAACACTACTTTTCTATGCCCTTGGATTAAGGGCGGTTGTCGCTTATTATTGCATCCCCCCACCCCATTTCTCTGTTCAGCTGTTTGATATGTATTCTCCAGTTGGGTGTCTGTTTCATCACTTAGTTCTTCCTCCAGCCATCCGTGCTGTATTCTTATTTGACATAGCCTAAGGCTAGAGGGATCTGAAATTTACAATGCCAAGGCAGTTGTGTTCTATTGATCCTCTTTTTCATATTCGAGAAAGACGGGAAAAGTTAAACAAACCTGTGTCATCTAACTATAAATAATTTCAAGAAACAGTATAAAATACAAATACATCTTGTATTTTTGGAAAGAATATACAAGCAATTTTAAAACTAGAGAACCTTTACCAGAACCAGAAGTATAGCTGGAGCAGGGAAAATGCAATAGAGTAGAGCAGTGATTCCCAACCCTGTCCTGGAGGAACACCAGGCCAATCGGGTTTTCAGGCTAGCCCTAATGAATATGCATGAGAGAGATTTGCATATGATGGAAGTGATAGGCATGCAAATTTGCTTCATGCATATTCATTAGGGCTAGCCTGAAAACCCAATTGGCCTGGTGTTCCTCCAGGACAGGGTTGGGAACCACTGGAGTAGAGGGTGTGAATAATAAAGTGTAGGATTACCATATGGCTCCAGAGAAAGGAGGCCAGATTAAGGGTTCCGGGTTTTACTTATGGAAGTAAAACCAAGATGACTCTATCTGTCCTCCTTTTTCTGGAGCCAAAGGGTAAACCTAATAAAGTGTCCTAATCCCCTGAGTTTATACTGTACCCCCAAGTCTCTCTATTCTTTCCTGATCTCTATTCAGTTCCTGAACTCACTTCAAGTTTGTTTTCAAACTCATTAGCTGGAGTCTCAGTCCCAGGTCCTGAACAGATGAGAGATTTGAAGTAGAGGAGCTGGAATTAAAGGCGAAGAAATGCATTTCCTGCTTCCTGCCCTTACAACAGAGTTGTAAAGTTACCCAATTCCAGGAAGACTTGTTGACAAGTCCTGGTTTTGAACTTATGTCCCAAGGCATTGTGGGACTTGTAGCCCCTGATCCTAAATCAGTACTGCAGGTCCTAGGACCTAGAGGGTCAGAAATGCAGGCCAGGCCCAAAATGTCCCTCCTGGAAATGGATATCTTGGAAACTCTGTTATAGGTTTGTTCCCTGGGCAAGATGGCAATCCTAGTCATCACATCCAGCTGTTATTCCCCCTTTAGAAATCATCTTATAGAGCAGGGGTAGGGAACTCCGGTCCTCGAGAGCTGTATTCCAGTTGGGTTTTCAGGATTTCCCCGATGAATATGCATGAGATCTATTTGCATGCACTGCTTTCAATGCATATTCATTAGGGAAATCCTGAAAACCCGACTGGAATACGGCTCTCGAGGACCGGAGTTACCTACCCCTGTTATAGAGACTCTCTCTCCCTTCCTAGGGAGTCCTTATACATTTACAATTGTTAACTCTATCAAACTGTTTGGTGTATAGCAGTATACAAATTTTATGTTATGTTTGAAAGAACATCACTTAACATCTGTGTTTCTTACATGACCTGTATCTGCGCCCATGCAAATGAGAAAGAAGACATCTCAACAACAACTATTAAAAAATATTTATTTTCTAGAAGAACCAAGAGAATATTCGCTGCATTTCCCAGAGCAAACGGAGAAGTCCCTTACATTGAGAATGCAGCTGATATGATTTCTGCACCTGTCACATCAGTGAGTGCAAAAATCTCTATAAATACAGTCATTATAATTATTCCTTAAATTATAACCATTAGCAAACTAAACATAGAAGAGTTGAAAAAATATATATTTATTTTACAAAAGTAGCAAAGTCATCACTGGACATCCAGCCAATCACTACACAGACCCCCTTCCTTCTGGTGTCTTATGTGATTAGAATGCACCCCTAAAGTCAAGGGCCAGCAGGGAGAGAAAAAGATTCCCCAGAGGGGTCTCGGGTCAAAGGTGTCTGGACATGGGCTATACCCACCAGTCCCTTTGAGGACCAGGGAAGGATCAGTCAGATGGCCAAACAGAGAAATCAGACATCATAACTGAATATTCATGAGGTGATAAATTCTAAAACTCTTTGAGGTTTGCTGTAGTTTATCAGCTTGCATAAAAACTCTGCTCAGTGTCCGTGGTTTTTGAACCCCCCCAACCAGCTCCCACTATGGAATCAGCTTCCTCGAGAGCTACGTCGGAAGCTTAAATTGGCTACATTTAGAAAAAGGATAAAAGCCGAGCCTGCTGGGTTTCAGGTTGTTGGGTTGTATTTTTATTTTGTTTCTTAATTGTAAATTGTTGGGGGTTAATGCCAGGGTGTGCCTCTGCTGCTGTAGTATGAATTTTCTTGAATAGTGGTTTATAAACTCTGATTACTATGTATTATTTACTTCCTTTTCTGGCTCTTCTACCTATGGTGTTAAGAGTTGCAATCAACCATTTGATTAACTGAGACTGTCTTGAAGCTCTCCTACTACTTCATCTGTAAATCTGGATCGACCAGTGGGGACTGGCTCTGCCTGACCCTAGTGACCTGGAACCCTCTGCTTACCCTGTGGAAGGGGGACAAGAATGGCTAGGGTTACTAGACGTCCAGATTTCCCCAAACATGTCCTTCTTTTCAGGACATGTCCGGTGGTCCGGACGGCTTTTCAAAACCCGGCACTTAGTCCGGGTTTTGCAAAGCCTCCCTCAAAATGGCGACCAGAGCAGGGGGCAGGATTGGGGCGGAGAAGGGTGGGGTTGGGCTGGCCTGGGGGCAGGTCTAAGGGGTCCGGATTTGCCAAAAGGAAAATCTGGTAACCCTAGGAATGGGGGAATGGATAGTGCATTGCAGTCACAGAGATGAAGATGATATAGTCATATATTAACAAACAAACCAAAAATATAAATACATAATAACTACCTTCCCCACCTAAATGTAAGTTTCACAGTACTTAGGTGTGAGAGGAGGTGCGTCTTATACAGTGAAAAAGCATCCAGTCACTTGAGGTAATGCCTGGTCACAAAAAAATGAATTCCCAGCAGAACCCGAACACATGGCTCCTCTTCCTTTGTCATGGGCCACGGCTGTTATCGCTCTCTGTTATCACAGCACCTGTTAGGGTATCACCAAAAGGACGGTCTGATGACAGTCGATTGGAAAGTTAGCTTTGGATCATGGCACTATCCACAGGGCACATCATAATACTGAAGAATACATAAATAATGAGATCATTCGATCCTTCCTACCCCCAAATTACCATGTCGCAGCTGCCAGTGGTGCACCTCCCTCCCCCATCTTAGTGTTCAAGGTGGCCACTGGCTCAGGCTTCCCTCACGGTGACCTCGATGGACCCGTGGACCTGGTTGAGTTTGTCACTTTCCAGACAAGCGATGAACTGCCGAAGGCCCGGTCTCCTGGGGGTGAAACTCTCCCTGATGGTGCATGATTTTTGGGGACCGATATCCCTGTAAAGTGGGTTGGGGGGGAGGAACAGAGAAGAGAAAATATTAAAAATAAAATACAAGAGAGGCTGCTGACAGGAGAGAGAAGAAAAAAAAAATGCAATCAGAGAGACAGGAGCTGTGTATGTGGAAAGGAGAGCAGATTGGAGTAAGGTACAAGAAGACAGCAGTGAAAAACCACAGTAGAGCAATAGTGGCTAGAAACATACCCAACTCTGACCACTTTGGGTCTCTGGAGTCCAGGTCCCTCTACGTGGAAGGCCACGTTACAGAGTATGACCTGCAGTGGGTTAGTGAAGCTGATTTCAGCTGTTATCTGGTTCCCAACCACAGGTTCTCCGATGATCTGCAAAGAGAGACAGAAGTACCTTTACAAGTCTGCAAGGAACCTGTAAACCTCCAGCCCTGGACAGAACCCGTCTTCACCTTACTAAGCCTAACTCTAGAAGGATGCTAGGGTGCATGGAGAGGCATGGCCAATCTCATGTAGAATATTGTGCACCTTCAAAAAGATATACAAAGGATGGAGTCGGTCCAGAGGAAGGCTACGAAAATGGTGGGTGGTCTTCGTGATAAGGCATATGGGGGACAGACAATCTGTATACTTTGGAGGAATGGTGGGAGAGGGGAGATATGATAAAGACATTTAAATACCTACGCAATGTAAATGCGCATGAGTCGAGTCTCTTTCATTTGAAAGGAAGCTCCGGAATAAGACAGCATAGGATGAAGTTAAAGAGGTGATAAGCTCCGGAGTAATCTAAGGAAATACTTTTTCACAGAAAGGGTGGCAGATGCATGGAATAGTCTCCCGGTACACAGAGACTGTATCTGAGTTCAAGAAAGCATGGGACAGGCACGTGGGATCTCTTAGGGAGAGGAGGAGACAGTGGATGCTGAGGATGGGCCCACTGGATGGGCCATTTGGCCTTTATCTGTCATCATATTTTTAGGTTTCTGACTCAGTCTTACCCTTTCGTAACCCAGATCCTAACTCCAATGGTTAAGGACTCTGTCTCCAGGAATTTGTCCATATCTTTTAAAATATGTTGAGGGAAAGTATTTTCTCCTCATTTGTTTTAAAAATGCTTTTTAGTGACTTCATACTGTAGAGAGCTGGACAAACCTTCATTGACTGGGGATCCTGGCATGACAGAGAAGTTGTAGAGAGGAAAACTCCTGCACAGATTGCTGTACAGTAGAAGTGAGGCCCTTACCCTGATGGTGAGGTTTGGCGTGCGGAGTCGGAAGGAGCACTGCTTAGCCAGGGTCTGTCCTGTCTCCTTCACCTGTCCTGAAACTGTGAGCATCATGGCCCCCTGGTCTACCAGGTGATTCCGGTATTCTGAGTACTTCACGAGTGTCCCAACGTTCTTTGCTGCAAAAGATAAACATAAGAGCATAAGAATTGCCATACTGGGGCAGAGCGAAGGATTTTAGTTCCGTAAAATCTGGTAACCCTACCCCTATGTTCTTTTGCCTCCTCCCTTGAGATTTTGATCATGAAAGTTTAATAAATATTTTGATAAAATCGCAATTTCAAAAATTCAAAGCGATGTACAATAAAATCTGGGGAAGACAGACAAGACAATTCAGAACGTTAACATGGACAAACATGGTTTATTAGACACGAAAGGGATGGTGTGAGAACTACAACTGTGATAGGAAAGAAAACAATTAAAGGATAAAACATAAGGACAGGGAAAAAGAGAATAATCAAAGCCTCTTAGAAATCTTAACTGTCGAAAGCGTCTTTACAAAGAAAGCTTTTTAATAGACCTTTGAATTTATCTAATGACTTCTCTTCCCTCAAATGTTTTGGCAGTGAATTCCGAGTTTGTGGGGCTACAAGTGAAAAAAATAGTATCTGTCCATCTTAAGGATGGGACGGACAGGAGTTTTTTGTCATCAGATCGTTATGTTCTTGATGGAGCGTAAGGAATGAGCATTCTCCCTAGGAATAGGGGAAATTTACAGCTTCATACAGTGCTCCCCTGCAAATTCACGGTCGGCGCTTTGCAGTCCCAGTCATTCGCAGTATTTTACGACTGCGAATGACCGGGCAGGGTAGGGCAGACGGAGCGCTGGCGAGTGAAGGAAATTACTCGCTGTATGCTCCGACCGCCTCTTCCTGCGTGTCAAAGCAGCTCCTGATTGGTGAGGCCCGACTTTAGTACAGGAAGAGGCGGTTGGAGCATACAGTGAGTGATTTCCTTCACTCGCCGGCGCTCCGGCTGCCCTCTCCTGCCTCTCCAGCTGCCCTCTCCTGTCTCCCCTATCTAAAAACCATATTCACGGTTTTTTGAAATTAGCGGGGGTTCCTGGAACGTAACCCCCGTGAATTTCGGGGGAGTACTGTACTTTGTAAGTTAATACATATATTTTAACTAAACAACCATGATCATACTACTCTATCCCCCCTCACCTCTTAGGGCTAGATTCACTAAACCCTCTTATCAGTCCGATCCTGTTCCACTCTGTTTCCGAGTCTTGCTGGGAGACCCATTCACTAAAGGCTCCCCATGCAAACCACCTAATCGTAAACATGCTCACAAGCAATCCCATGGATTGCTGAAGACCGATCGCGATGCATGCGCAGACCATCATTGATGGCTGTATGTGCAATGCCGCATGAGCCGCTCTCCTGCACCAGCGGGAGAAGGGGGAAGTGTTGGGGAAGTAATGGCAGGCAAGCAAGGCAAAGGCGGACTGGCTGCAGCCTCTAGAAGCAGAACTGCCAGACTATGGAACTGAACACGAAACCCACCCCGACTCTCCTGCTCTCTGCTGCCCTTCCCCACAGTGTGGGCCTGTGGTTTGAAAGCGGGGCTGCACTGCGGGGAAGGGCGGCAAAGAATAAGAGAATCGGGGCAGCATTTTTCCCCACACAGGAGGCAGACAGGGCGGCAGGCAAGCAAGGCAAAGAAAGGCAGTTGAATCCATGCATTTTAATTTGTGAAGTACATTTTTGTTTCCAGGAAGAACAACTTATCTTTTCCCTTTCCCAGAACACCAGGTCGCAGGCTGCTTATCCTGATGCGCGCTGCCGAACTGAGAATGAAAGTTTCACTCACAAGTACGAGACTGAGCTTGTAACAACGGCAAGGCAGAGAGTAGAGTTTTTTTAAAGCGCGCTCTTGCTTAAAAAATGCAAGTGGAGTTTCTCGTCTCCTATGGTCAGCTGCAAGCAGGGAGTTTTAGGGCTGCAGGGCTGGTATTTCAGCGTGGGAGAGAGCAGGAAAGGAGGGAGCGACTGGTTCTCGCCAGTCGTATGGCTTCAGATCGGCCAGCCCAGTCGGTGTGCCTGAATCGCTGCCTTGCTAGATTTGCATGCCCTTTCCCTAATTTCCATGCGCGGATCGGATCGGGTGCGGACAGGATTGGCAAGAAGGTTAGTGAATCGGGTCGGGGTTGCAAACCGATTGGCATACGATCGGTTTGCTTAGTGAATCTAGGCCTTAGTCCCTTCTCCCCTAAGTATCATGTATAAATTCACCTTTATCCTCTATGTCTGTCATAATTAGATTGTAAGCTCTTTTGAGAAGGGACCGTCTCATGCGTGTTTAATGTACAGCACTGGTAGTGCTTTAGAAATAATAGCAGTAGTAATGATCATCCCACAACAATCCTGTAACAACGCGTAATTAGACATCACGCTTCGAAACTTTGCGTTGCATGTAACAAGGATACTTTGTGTGGCTAGTTAAGCCAGCCCAGGCCCTGCGCAGAGAGAATCACTGGCCGACAGTTACGTAAGTAGGGACTGAAATGCAAGGCCATGTCTATAAAACCCAGTTGTTTAATGGTAAAGGCTGGACCCACTTAACACGGTGTTCAAAGATGATCATACACCATTAAACATTCCTATAACAATACGGGAAATCAAGGAATGTCTCCAGATATTGAATCCAGAAGAGCATAGGGATGGGGCTTGATAGAGTGCCTTTCTGTGATTACATATTATACTCCTATACAGGCCCTTATTTGGTACCTGGGGCAAAGGAGGGTTACGTGACTTGCCCAGAGTCACAAGCAGCGGCAGTGGGAATTGAATTCAGTTCCCCAGATTCTCGGGCTGCTAGCCACGAGGCTATGTATTAATCCAGGGGTCACTAGCAAAGCTATGTAACTTGATTCTACTGGCTGGCCACTTCCTCAAGACATGATCGGAAGGGTCACTTACACCTATTGATAAACAGGGAGCTACCAGTAACCCAAATAATTAGAGAACTAGCAAACTGTTCAGTTTGTCTTGAAAAAGCTCACACTAAAAATTCCTCACGAGCGATAAAGACCAGCACAGAGGTCGGACTGGTTTTCTTCCAAACCACCGACCACATCTTCACTTTCCAGACGGGTTGACTTAACAAAAGCCTTTGATTCTATGTGTCAGGCCGGCCTCAATTTAAACTGCAGTACGTTGGAATAGGAGAGAGAGCTTTGATGTTACATTCAACTAACTTTATTGGCAGGACAATTTTGCATGTGTTCCTAAGGTTAAGCTAAAAATGGAAATAGATCATTTGCGAAGCTGTAATAACAATAGTAATATGGAAATTACAGCGTAGAGAGAGAATAACAAGAAAGACAGTTCCCAGGTTCTGGTCATATCATTAAATCAATGCAACACAGCCCAGAGTGATGAGTAACACAGGGAAATATCTTGTTTGCCATTTTCTTCAAAGTCTACACCCAGGATCTGCTATATGCAGATGGTCCAGTCATTCTATTTCCTACCTCAAGAGGCCTATTGCAAATCCGAGAAAGACAAACACACACACCCTTTTTATTAAGCCGTGGTAGAGGTTTCTACTGCAGCCTGGAGTGCTAAATGCTCCAACGCTGCCCCAACACTCATATAATTCCTACAAGCATTGGTAGGGTTACCAGATTTTCCGTTTGGAAAATCCAGATCCCTAGACCTGCCCCGAGGCCCGCCCAGTTCCACCCCAGTCCTGCCCCCAATCGTACCCTAGCCCTGCCTCAGTCCCTCCCCCCACAGCCTGCTCTCGTCAGGCAGGAGGGCGTCTGTGCATGTGTGGACGTGACGCGCACATGCGTGGATGTCCTTCTGCCCGATAGTGATTCGTTCCAAGCGTTTCGAAACCCGGTCAAAGTGATAAAAGATATGGAAAACCTTTCATATGCTGAGAGATTAGAGAAACTGGGGCTCTTTTCCCTGGAAAAGCGGAGACTTAGAGGGGACATGATAGAGACTTACAAGATCACGAAGGGCATAGAGAAAGTGGAGAGGGACAGATTCTTCAAACTTTCGAAAACTACAAGAACGAGAGGGCATTTAGAAAAATTGAGAGGGGACAGATTCAGAACCAATGTCAGGAAGTTCTTCTTCACCCAGAGAGTGTTGGACACCTGGAATGAGCTTCCAGAAGGCGTGATAGAACAGAGTACGGTATTGGGGTTCAAGAAGGGATTGGACAATTTTCTGAAGGAAAAGGAGATAGAAGGGTATAGATAGAAGATTACTTACAGGTCCTGGACCTGATGGGCCGCCTCGTGAGCAGACTGATGGGCGTGATTGACCCCTGGTCTGACCCAGCGGAGGCACGGCTTATGTTCTTATGTCTGGACCTATCATTAACTCCAGATTCTACAGAATAGGACAGTCCCCGACACAAACCCTGTCATTTTATTTAATTTTGGCAGTTATATTTTGCTTAACCAAATGCAGTTTTAGTTTTATGCTAATAAGGAAGTTACAACGTGCTAAACGCTGACGCATCCATTCTATTCTATGGACGTGCTTCATCGGCTAACGCGCCTTCGAACTTTCAAGATAACCTAACACCGCATTTTCAGACGCTTCCTCAGTGCAGTAGACCTAGGACCTCATTACTACACATCACAGAAAGCATTTTCAGATTATGGTGTCACCTGTGCCAGTTACGCAATCTCTTTCTGCTGCCAGGTTTCTATTTTGCGATGCAACACAAAACCCCTGCAAAAGTCACGCTCAGCCAAAACTCAAAACAGCAGCGGAGGGTACAGGAGATGGGACTTGATGCACCGCTTTCCCGGTGTGGCTACGATCAAACTCTGAGGCAGCAGCTCTAACCACTAGGCAACGCCTCCACCCCACAACAACTCTGCCGAGAGCAGGTAACGCTGAAAATGGGATGCCAGGCCCCGGAATAGCAACACTTGCTTACCAATCTATCCTCTCCTAGAAAAAGAAAAGACGCTGGACGGTGAATCCCTCGCCTCAGTCCGCAGACAGGATAATGAACCAGAAATTAGAACGGAAATAAGTCAGCAGAGCTTCAGAAAGACATTAAAATGGAAGACAGAAGAGTTGCACATTTCCCAAAGAGCAGAGAGAAAAATCAAAGGCTTCTCACACAAGAATGAGCAGGAAAAACTGACTAATTCTGGAGAAAGAGCAGCTGGAGCAACAAAATTAGAGAATAACATGGGGACACATTTGTCTCCGCAGGAACTCAATTTCTCCATCCCGTCCCCATGAGTTTTGTCGCTGTCCTTGCCCCGTCCCTGTAAGCTCTGCCTTAACCGCATAAGCCTCAGACCCTTATGGTTTTAAAGTGTTTGAGGCTTGTACAGAGGACGGAGCTCGCAGGGATGGGGCAGGGACAGGAAGAGAACTTGGCGGGATGGGAAAATGAGTTCCCGCGGGGACGGAGGAAAATTTCTCCCTGTGTACATACAAAAATATAAACTTCCATATAAAAAAACAAAACAAACAAAATACCAGACAATAAAATACATCGATGACCAGCATCTGACTGTCATCAATCTCTACTCGTCCTTATTCATTCCATCTCATACCCTATATTTCATCTGCCCAAAAAAAAGGTGCCGTTTCAGCAAACTCTTGAAATTTTGTTGACGAATGTACCCCTCAGTTATGCCCCCTTTTCTCAGAAATGTGTCGATTGTCGGCCCGGCTATGTTTGTGCGCGATTGTCTCTAGTGGTTTTAACTATGTATCTCTCGAGGACGCGTCAAAACCACGCGAGACAATTGCGCGCAGACAAAGCCGGGCCGACAATCACGCGGAGGACATTAGCCCGCCGGATTTAAACTCAATTTGAAAGTGCTCCGAGGAGTATGTGTGCGGGGGGGGGGGGAAAACCCCCCCCCATACTTTGCAGAAGAAACAAAACTTTTCCCTATAAAATAGGGAAAAAGCCTGTTTCCTCTGTAATGGGAAATGGCTGCCGTGAGTTCCTGTAGTCTCTCGAGACTATGATGGGAGCTCAGGGCAGCCATTTCCCATGAGTGATCTGCATGGGACAGGAGCGTAGGAAGATCGCTCCTGCCCCAAAAACCTGCTAGACCACCAGGTAAGGCTTAAAGGATGCCGGGGGAACCGGGGGGGGGAGGTGTCAGAGCCGGCCCGAATATTATTCGGGGGGTTTTAATATTCGCGGGACGGCTCTGCCCCTAACCCCCCCTGGATACAGAGGGAGAAGTGTAAGCCTGATTCCCTCAGCCCAATACGGTGGAAAGTACTAGCCCTGGATGATGTTCGCCTCAGCTCTCTTACATTACATTAGTGATTTCTATTCCGCCATTACCTTGCGGTTTAAGGCGGATTACATGACAATGGGTGGTTCCAAAGACGAAATTTGCAGATCTAGTTGTTCTGCGGACCTAAGCAAATGAGAGCAGGATACTTTGAACGAGAAGTTTGGGGGTGGGGCTAGATGGTGCAGCCACATGTAAACCAGAGCCAACTTACAAAGTATTCTGTCACATGTTCCCGTCTTTGCCAGTGATGGAAGTGGAGTCAATGTTGCTTATTCAAACTTTTGAGATACTGCTCTTACCTTCTCCAGCGGCCAGGACCAGCTCGCACGTATCTTCCTTGAAGGCATCACGGCACACTCCGGTGTAGTACATCACCGCGACCCGCAGGACCAGGCTGACGCAGCGCTGACTGCTGCTCCGGTTCTGCACTGTCACCTGCATGTTAATGTCACAACCCATCATGACCCCGTCCTGGGCCTCGATTATCACCTGCACGTCCTGCGAGTCGTCGTCGTCATTAGGTGCGTGCTTTGAGGGCTTGCTGCCGTACTGTGCTGCTGTCCGAACCGCCTCCCTCTCTGCCTCTGAACCTGAGAGAGAGAGCGAGAGAGAGAAGGAGCTGCTTACGACTGGGATCAAGCAAACAGAGCGGAGCGTCAGCAAGAGAAGGGACAAAAGAGCTGGAGATCTGAGTTCGAGAATGACACGGGGACAAATTTTTCCTCATCCCTGCCCCATTCCTGTAAGCTCTGCCTTAACCACACAAGCCTCGAACACTTATGATTTTAAAGTGTTTGAGGCCTGTGCAGATGAGGACGGAGCTTGCAGGAATGGGGCAGGGACAGGAAAAGAACTCATGGGGACGGGACGGGAAAATGTGTCCCCGTGTCATTCTCTAATCTAAGTAGAGAAAGAAGAGTTTATTGAAGGACCTGACATGGCCTGCATCAGGGGTCATATAATGGGCTCATATACAGAAAGCTTCCTATACAGCTCAGTTGTGTGTCTGCACTGGGGTGCAATTTGAATGTGTGACAGGTGTAACTGTTGTCAAAAAGGACACACAAATCCAGACAGCAGCCCCCTAAGTCCTTGCAGATTAGAATGCAAAGGGAGAGAGAAAGAAATTCACAAAAGGATCGGAACTGAATAATACAGAAGCTTCAGGGAGACACTCTCTCGCGTGGCATGCCTCAAAGAAATCCTGCAGCCCCTCGTCTTTTCTTAGATCAAAATTGAATAAGCAGTTATCAATCAACATGTCATCTGTCATTAATCTCATTGCCATCTATCAGGCCATTTTCATGCCACTAAAAACCTCCCATTACCATTCAGGACAAAACCATCACACAGGTACCAGAACTTAGATGTGATGGCGTTGTACTCTGCATCTAAAGGCCGTGTCCTTTCTTAATTCTCTATATCGAAGTTTCTAAAGGCAAATCTTAATCCTCTCTCTTTCTATTAATAATTTTTGCTCACATTAGCCTCAGGGATTCTGCAAATGTCCAAGCAGTGTTTCATAAACAAGCAACTCTACTTTCTTATCAGAGCAAAGAGCGCAGAAAGTATTACTATGGCAGTTCTTTCTCAAAGATTTGATTTCGTAGTAAAGCTCTGCTCTATGACTAACATTGTACAGTGTATGCAAAATCCTGCGCTTACAAAAACTTTGATATAAATATATAATCTGAGGGGACTGTGGGATGTGTTGATTACCTTCAGGGTACTTGTACAGGTGTGTGATATCCTCGCGGGCATGTGACCCGACAGCTTTGGTGCTTATTCTGTGACCCACAGCCTTTTCCTCCACAAAGACCTTCTTAAAGTTCCCACCTGGTTGCCTTTGCCAGTATACCTTGTCACAGTTCACCTGGAGAAGCAGGACGGGGGTTAAACGCCATAGGAAGAGAGTAAACGGTGGCAGATAAAGATCTGTCTGGTCCATCCAGTCTGCCCAATCGTCACATTCGTTCTTAAAAATCTGGTAATATTACTAACAACGGTCTTATCCGGGTTTAATGATAGATTTTCATATTATGCCTTTCGGAAAGAGCTGAAGACTATTTTATTTCAACATCATTATGGATCATAACTTAGCCTGTCCTTGGCTGCCTTTCAGAAGCCTTCTCGTCTATGTGTTTAAATAAATGTAACTTTCCACTGATTGTCGATTGCTACGTGATAAATCTTTGTATCAGATGAAATAAATCCAATCCAACATTTTACTCCCCACTGCTAATCAGTGGCATAGAGAGGGTGAGAGGCGCCCGGAGCCCTTCCTGCCACGTCCCTTCCACATATCTCTTTAATGTTCGGCTCTTCCTCCGACGTCACGTCCTATGCGCGTCAGAGGAAGAACCGACACTGGCGCGAGCAGCAGATTGGGTTTGCTGCGCGCGCTGCGGACATTACAGAGGTACGAGGGAAGGGAAGGGGCGAATGCGTGTTGTGAGGGGGGCAGGGAAGGGGTGGGGTGGAGGACGAGTGCCAGGGTCGGTCCACTGACTGCTAATCATTTCTTTACCGTTACTAGACATAGTGCGCTCACCATCTGTGTTTTTTTTGTACCTGGGGCCTTGGAGGGTTAAGGAGCTGCAGTGGATATGAGCCCAGTTCCCCAGGATCACAGTCCGTTCAGATGTCTACATGCTGACAGTCAGTTCCACTTTAAGATCTCTTACCCTCCCCTACCGAAATATACACTTCTCCCTCTGAATCCGCGGAGTCGGTTATTCGCAATTTTCTTTTTGGATCCATTTTCATTTTTTGGGCTATTTTAAGCCCTCTTAGAACCCCCCTTAAGCCTTACCTGGTGGTCTTGAGAGATCTGCACGGGGCAGGGGCGTAGGAAGATCTCTCCTGCCCCAAAAACCCGCTAGACCACCAGGTAAGGCTTAAGAGATGCCGTGGGGAAGTGGGGGACGGGTCAGAGCCGGCCCGAATATTATTTGTGATTTTTTAAATTTTCACGGGCTGGTTCTGCCCCTAACCCCCGTGGATATGGAGGGAGAAGTAAACAGCAAAAGTATTCATAGCAAACAATATGAAGGTGTTAGAATATAGGCATACTTGATTCTGTGCAGGGCTAAGACGGTAAAGGTCTGCCCTACTTCCAGTGCCCTGCTTTATTTATTTAGTTTGATTTGTTGAGTAAGCAGCCTGCGGAACCAGTCAAACTGCATCAAACAAAAAGTAAACCAAAAAAAAATAAATAAAAAAAGCAGGGCTCTTGGGCTGGGGATTCTCCAAAACTTCCTGAAGGCCCTGAAAGTACTAATCTGAATTTGATTGGCTGAGTAGCATCTGCCTGTTGCCTTCTCAACCAATAAAATTAAGAGCAATGCCCTCAGGGCCTTTAGGGGGCAGGGCGAATGCCCTGAGGACTCTGATCACATCCATGGCGCTACTTCCCAACTACTGGAGTTACCGTCAAAGCCCACTCCATCCCTTCCTTATCTGTCTTGCCATGTACGGAACAGTATGCCAGCGATGAGACGCAACCCTCACCTAGAAACCCCCCTCCCCATTTCCTCCCTCCATACACATGCTGTTCTATTATAGAAACCTCACATGAATACCTTACCTCAGCAAAGCAAAAGGGGGTGTCGTGTTTTATGTACACATGTCCACTCTTAATGGCTGTAAGTGGAGCAGGACCACAGCGGAAGAGCCCTGAGAAGAAAGGGAGAGCGTCAGGGAACTCTACAAAACAGACACGAGGTCCCCCTATGGGAGCTCAGCTTCTCCCTGTGTCACAACATAGCAGCATCATCAGACCCCTCCCCCCACTCCCATGCCTCCTGTACGCACCACTGCTGGTTTCCTGAGGGGTAGAGTCCAGGGCTTGCCATCCATCGTAGCCTGAGGGCAGGTCAGGACGGGTCATCCAACAATCGTTCCAAACGTGGTAATTCCTGCAGCAAGAATTGAACAGGTTCTTATGCTGCCGATAGTGTCATCACGCACCTTTCATATACCGCCTGTCTGTGATTACAGTCAAAGCGGTTTACATATTATGTACAGATACTTATTTTGTGTCTGGGACAATGGAGGATTAAATCCCAAGGAGCTGAAGTGGGAACTACAACTGGCTCCCCAGGTTCTCAGACCACTGCACTAACTTCAGACTAATCCCCCACCCCAATATATACAGACAGTCAGCACTCTCAGACTGTTCGCATGTGTAGATACTGACGTCAGCATTCGTAGGGGTGTACTTACCAACATGGGCTACAGTTAAGTTATTTTACCGCTAACTTGCTGTGTTTTAGCACAGGTCCAATTTTATGCCATGAAATCTACTTACTAATAAGAACATAAGATTAGCCTTACTGGGTCAGACCAATGGCCCGATAGCCTGTTCTCAGGTCCCTAGTACTTGGCCAAAAGCCAGGGAGGTGCAACATTCCACGGCTTCCCCCATGTCTTTCTCAAGAATAGACTATGGACTTTTCCTCCAGGAAATCGTCCAAACCCATCTTAAAACCAGCTACACTGGAGTTAACAGTAAAATAACACGCCCACAATGATAATTTCCTTTTTCACTGCTCTATGTAATAAAAGTGAGTCCGGTATAGGACAATGAAGCTATTGTGATGAGGCTGGCTCTTATTGGTGGAATGAGACATTATGACATCACAATATCAGAAGTGAGTTAAGTCTAGGAGAATGAAGCCATTGTGACATCACTGATGAGGTTGGAATGAGGCATTATGATGTCACAATACCAGCTCTGATTACCAGAGACTGGAAGTTATCAAAGTGAGATACCAACAAGATGGGTTATTTTAACACATGTGCTTTTTAAGAATGGCCCATTTTATGCTAATAAGTGTAGTTAACAGAAAAATAGCATAGTCTCCATTGATAACGTTCCCTCCTTAAACCATTTCACATGTTCAAATACTGTCACTTAATTTCTTTTAGTGTTCATCCAAATAAACTCTGACATCACTATAGCACGCACTGCGAGCCCTGTTACACTGTTCACGTGCGAGCGTGCCGACAGCACTCGCCATTCTCCACTCTCAGCGTTCGTTCTGCACACTTTTGCCCCCGTTCGCTCACCAGATAGAGTCTGTGTTCATTTCCTCTAATGAGTTCATGTTTTCATCAAAGTACACGTCGAGCGTGAGGCTGGCGTCTGTGTCGTGAGCCGAGGCAAAGTTAGTGATGCTCCGTGAAGGGATTCCCAGGCAACGAAGTACTGTTAGAGAGAGCAAGAAGATGCGTATTATCACCAGAGAACAGCACCCTCCTCTCCATGCCCCTGCTCCTCCCCACCCTTCACTCCACATTTGCTCTCTCCCTTCCCCTCGTACCTCTAAATCTCCACCAGTGCGAGTGGCTTTTCTCCAGCATGCTCCCGCGCCAGCTTTGGAGTTCCCTCTGACGTCACTTCCTGGCCCCTTGACCTTGGTCCATCCCCCCCATTACTACACCACTGACTAAGATCATGAAATAAATAAATAAAGGGTTCCTAAAACTAGAGAAGAAATCATGATGGATAAAAACAGTTTATTGCTACAAGTTCCATCAGGAAATAAATAACAAAAGGTGGACAAGTGTAACCAGACTTGCACAGATCTGTGTTTCAGTGAGTAAACATACTACCAGTGGCATAGTAAGGAGTGGGGGTGGGGCAGACCAATCCAGGTGCCTCTCTGCTGCTTCCCACTCCTCCCCCGCCGTGTGCCTTCAATTCACCCCTACTGAACCCTCCAGCTCCAACCTGCTCCTCGTGCCGGCCTCGATACTCCCCTCTGATGTCACTTCTGGGTCCGGCGACTAGGAGGTGACGTCAGAAAGAGAGCCGACGCCAGCGTGGGCAGCTAGAGATGCTGCATGTGCCGGGGAAGCCAAACAGGTAACGAGAAGGGGAGTGCGCGTGGCATGGGGGGGGGGGGGGCGCCTCCCACCCTCGCTACGCTACTGCATACCACTACTATTATTTCTAGAGCGCTACCAGACATGCAAAGTGCTGTGCAGAGTCACGAAAGAGGCAGTCCCGGCTCGAGTGAGCTCACAATCTAATCAATCAAGACAGATAAAACATGATGCCAGAGTAGGCCTAGATAAAACACATAATGAGTCAAAATGTTGTGTGATCGTGGCATCGAGGTACCCCCTCTTCAAACCCAGCAAAGCCTAAGACTAATGTAGCAGTCTAGAACCAAAAGGTACAAATCAAAACTGCTTTTGATACTTTCACTGGCAAAAAACCCCTCCCTCACAGAACAACTCAGGTTTGGAAAAGGGCAAAGTCACCCGGAGGCACGTTCAAGGACTTAGCTGACAAAAGACGACTTGAGCTCCAACGCTGTCACATCTTCTCCAATCTTCCTAACACGCAACCTTGTTTCACCAATGTTTTGGCTCGTCAGGGGAACAAACAATGCAGCCGTGGGTGCATGCTGGGTTTGAAGGGGGGGGGGGGTACCTCGGTGCCACGATCACACAACATTTTGACTCATTATATGAACATATTATATGAAAACACAGCCATATTGTGCTACTGGTGTTCTCAGAAGTGATAGTTGGCCGTCGGGTTTTTGGGATAACCCTAATGAATGCATGAGAGAGATGTGCATATAATGGAGGCGACAGGCATGCAAATCTGCTCTACACATATTCATGACTGGCTGGTGGTCCTCCAGGACAGGGTTGGGAACCACTGCACTAGAGTGCGTAGATTTATTAAGGCGCTGTTTCTCCAAACGTTAGCTAAGCATATGCTTGCTTATCTTGGGACTCCTGAAGCAAGCGTTTACTCACCAAAACACAGATTTGTGTTAAGTCTAGCTACACTGGTGCACTTTTGATTATTTGTTTCCTGGTGGAACTTGTTGTAATTAACTGCTTTTATGCATAACTATTTCTTCTCTTGTGTTTGAAACCCCCTGCAAGAAACATGGACGTAACCTCCTGCCTCCGTTACCTGTGGTGGTGACGCCAGAAAAGACCCAGCACTGCCCGTACAAGACCGGAGTCCCTGTCTGGTGGTACCGGAGGAGAATATCCACGCTGCCCACCCAGGCTGTAGGGCTGACGCCATCGTTATACTCTCCAGACCAGTTTCCAGCCACTACGCCATTGTCATCCAAAGAGTTAACCTGAATGAGACAGAGAGAGGGCAGCCTGGATCAGTCATGAACTAACAAAGGAGACCGAATGAAGCCATCTTCTGCTAGGCACCGAGAGGTCACTCAATGTGCATTTCCACTAGTATCAAGACCCTTCAGTCAAGCTATGATCAAATCCAGACCCCGGGTAATTTCAGGACCACTTTTTTAAGCATTGTGTCCAGTTCATGTGGCCATCCTCCAAAAGGATATACACAGAATGGAACAGGTCCAGACAAAGTGCCAAAAGCCCTATTAGCTGAGAGTTAAGGACCTAGTTACTGAGCATTATATCTAGAGGGGAAGAGGGGGGAAATAAGACAGAGATATTCAGATATTTCAATGGCATAGAACATGCATAAAAGACATTGATTTCTCATAGATCAGAATTCTCCAGAAGGCTCAGGGGAGGTGGCGAGATTCAATTAGGGTGGAGATTTAAAAAAAAAACACAAACAACTGAGGTAGGCAAACTACAGTTCGTTTGTAGCACTCCACCAGAAATTAAATCAGCCGGGCTAAATGGGCCTTGTTGCTTTTTCTGCCTTCCTGTTTCATGGTCACTGGTTGTTCCGCTGGCATATTGAAATCCTGGCCCATGTCCTGCCTTTCTGTGAGTGAGGAGGAGTTGATGCAGGTAGACAGGGCGTGTCTGGGGTCGTGCCAGCCGCAGGTGTCTTTGAGCATTGATACCCAGAATGCCTTGTGGATCATCACCTGGCGAAGGTGCAGGGCTGACAAATTTTGTCATAAACCAGAATGTCCTGCAGCATGGCTGTCACTTGCCAACGTGTCAACATTAACTCTGGCACTCCCAAGGGTGGAGTCCCCAGAAAACCCCTGGGGTTCAAATCCTCTTTGGCTTAATTGCAACATTAATGATGATAATAACAATGTTTGGTGATTGGAGAGGTGTGACTGTCTTATGAATCCACTTGAAGGACACAGTGGGAAAAAAAAAGGGACAGCTAGAAAGAAAGAGTCATAGATAAGGAAAATATTGTGAAACAGCAAGAAGTGGACACAGAGGCCGACATAGCAAGGTAGAGACAGGTCTGAAGAAAGAAAGCTGGATGAAGGAAAGAGATACCGCTTAAGTCCCGTCCCCCCTACCTCAGTCCTCCTTCACCTGTTTTCAATGTGTGAAAAATACTTATGAGTCTGATCTCACGGTTCACTGAGAGGGCCTGAGAGCTTTGCATTAGAGAGAAAATGTAACAGTATATGGATTTCAGTGTTACTTCCATGTCTGACAGAAAGTGAAGTTACTTACCTGTAATGGGAGTTCTCTGTGAACAGCAGGATAAGTCAGCCACATGCCTTGGGTGTATTTAGACATTTTAGCAGGCCTGGTGCTTCGTCTGGTGTGTTTGTCTCTTGCATAGGGGTGAGTGCCAGTTTGGTGGCCATCTTCTGGAGGAATCTTGGATAGGTGAGGTCCTCCATAGGGGAGTCTGGCTGGGTCATCCCTGGTGCGGGTTCCGTACCTGGCATCTCCCGGGGTGTAGGAGTGGGTGGGTTTTCCTGCGATGATGCATAGTCCACCAGGTAGGGTTCGCTGTCCTGATCTGAAGTGAAGTTATCTGTGGTCGGCGAATGTGATGCGGCCTTGATGTTGCGGGTGGCTGTTTCCTTGGGTCTGCGTTGTTTGATGGATCTTGTGGTTATATCCTTTGTCCCGAGAAATGTTGAGTGATGAATTTTTTAAAAAGGTCGAAGAACTGTTGGTGCTTGCCAGTAGAATTGGCTGGGCTGAGTTGGGCGATGTCTGTCTCTGCACTTGGCTCACTGGTCTGGCGTCATCCATTTCCTTCTTTGTACTGGTGAGGAAGAGGATGAAGAGGTTGTGCGGTAGCACTTCCTTCTGCCTTCCTTGTGGGGAGTGGGTCATTGTATTTGGTCCACTTTGTTGGTTTTGCAGTGCTGGCCCTTTAAGGGGGTGGAGCTTGAGGCCCAAGGCGTGGCTGACTCATTCTGCTTGTCCATGGAGAAAGGGGGATATGTTCCTTAATTACCTCTTTCCCCCAATAATGGAAGCAGCCTTCCCTTCACTGTCCCAGTCAAAGCGCTGTTGGGCTGAGAGAGTGAACGGAGCCTGTCATCACTCCGATCTGACATAGTGCTTTTCTCTGTTTCAAAAGGAAAAATAAAATGAACTCGTACTACGTTCCATACTGCTGCTTAAACTGTACCCTTTGGATGTGGCCTACACTCTACA